>NC_033797.1:48855408-48876929 GCF_001876935.1 Asparagus officinalis | reverse complement strand
AGGCTTGGTAAGGAGCCTGTTGGGATGGCTAGGGTGCTGATAAGCACACGACGTCTCCAGAAGGATCTAAGGCTGGTGAGATGGTCGATGTGCAGAAGTTCTGGCCATTCCGCCATAGGCTCGATGAGCTTACTCATTCATCCTAGCAAAGGGCGAGGATCATGTTGGTGGGAAATCCGTTGACCCCCTACTCGCCTAGGGAAGAAGTTCCCGAAAGCGATAGGTTTGTCTCGGAGGAGCCCATGGACATAGAGTCCTCGGTTATGCAGTGTTTAACTACCCCGATCGACGCTGTACTCCAGTTTACCCTCTTAAAAGACAAGAGGATCTTGAGGGAGCTACCAAGTGCTGGTGCACATTTGACCCTCAAGGCCTACTTGGTCCGAGGGGCTCTAGTGGAGCAGGAGCTGTTCGAACGGACCGTGCACATGCACGAGACGGCACAGGGGCGGCATGTGGAGCTAGCCCAGGAGAAGTTGGCCAAGGAAAAGGCAGGATAAAGAGTCACTGCCTTGGAGGTCGAGTTACGTAGTAGGGAGGATGCCTGGTGTCGGGAGATGGATGAGAAGGAAAGGCTCTTGAAGGGCTACAGAATCTAGTGCTCCAAGCATATGGGTTCTATCGATTATCTCCAGCGGGAGGTGGCCCTACTGAAGGAAGAGGTCGGCCTTCTATAGCAAGGGCTTTCCGAGCTGGGCGACCGACTGACTGCTTTGGCTGTGGAGATCGAGTCTGAGAGGCGTCTGAAGGTGGCGGCCGAGGAAGATGCTCAATCGAGTTGTCTCTTGGTCGAGCAGCTAAGGCGATACCTCAAGGAGGAGCGACCGACCTATCATCCATCCACGATGATTGTCAAGGACTTGGAGGGTGGGCTCGCTTACTTGGACTCGGAGCAATATAGGAAGAAGATCGTCAACGACTGGCGCCATGACATCTTGGGTAAAACTGAGGTAGCCTTGGCTTGCAAGGCCGATGTTAACTATCTGGCCTCGTTGCTCCCCTCTGGCTCTCGTCCCGTGCCTGATCGCCTTTACCCCCCTGTGTCTCTTATTGACTTGACCTTTTAAATAAGATTGAGGTGAGCAGAATAGGGGTAAATTTGGCGTTGGACGACGACGATGATGAGTCGGGGGAGGACCCTGAAGAAGACCCTCCTACCTCCTCTCTTGCTGTCGCTACTGAGCTTGTTGTTCTTGTCACCACCGGAGCCCCTGGCGACTCTACTACCATCGCCGAGAGACTGCCAAGCCCTACTCCTGGATCTGGTTACAAGCTCTAAGGGCTCGTATCCTCGCTGTATTGTTTTGTTGTTTTTTTTTGTATATCGACATGCCTTATTGTAGATAGACATGGATGTTGTAATAAAGCTTATAATAAGAACAAATTTTCACTGTAGCCACTTTTTCACTTTTTATTAGCGAAATCGACTGTAGCAAGTTTTATTTCGTGAAATCGACCCGGTTTCTCGCCACGTCAGCGCCGTGGCGAGAAAGCGGGTCGATTAATTTTTAATCGGCTTCGTAAATAGTCGGGGTTGCCAACCCCGACTGTTTAGTCCATCACCCGCTAAGAGGTTAACTAAATGGTCGGGGTTGGGAACCCCGACCAATTCGTAACAGACCTATTTCGAAATGGTCGGGGTTCCCAACCCCGACCATTTAGCAGAGCCCAGCTAGCGTTGGGCTGAACCACGGACAAAATGGTCGGGGTTGCCAACCTCGACCATTTAGCAGAGCCCAGCAAGCATCAGCGACAAAATGGTCGGGGTTGCCAACCCCGACCATTTAGCAGAGCCCAGACGCAACGCCAGTGTGGGTGCACAAAATGGTCGGGGTTCCCAACCCCGACCATTTTGCAGACCCCCCTCCCTCTTCCTCTCCCTCTCCCTCTCCCTCTCCCTCTTCTTCCTCTCCCCCTTCCTCGATCACCTTCAACGTAAGCTCGGATAAGTTCCTCATCCGGTTGTGTGTGAAGTTGGGAGTGCATGACATCCGCGTCGTCTCGAACCGCCTGTGAACATCCGGCCTAAGTCTGCTGTGAGCCGCCAGCTTCATCATGCGCACAGCTTGATCCCGCCCCCGTGTGTCCTCGTCGACGTCGCCGCCCGTACTCAATTGGTCGCTCCTCCCGTCCATCACGGCTTGCATGACGCGTCCTCTGAAGAGCCGACCGTATCTTTTTTATCATTCAAAGGAACATGTTCCTCGGCTCCTGCTCGGTAGTCGTGCGTAATGCGTCATGTGCCATAGTAGAAAGCTCTTCGAGCTCTTGTACCTATAAAATAAAAACCGAAAGAAAATTATTATCAAGTGGATGGTGAGAAAAGAAAACTCAGAAAATAATTGTATATTTTTCTTATACACTTACAATTATTATCAAGTGGATGGTGAGAAAAGAAAACTCAGAAAATAATTGTATATTTTTCTTATACACTTACTAACTCTCTCTCGACTGGGCCTCTTGGTATGTACTCCTTCGGGGCTTTGTTTTCCTGAAATATCTACCGGCGAGTAATCCCCCAATACCATCGCAGGTACACACCTAGGTCAGGTGCATCAGCCCTCTCCATCACTACCTGTTCCTCCCTTAATTCCCACCTATTGATGTAATTTCGGCGAATTAGTTCCCAATTAGCACGATGTGCACCTTTTCTTGGATCTCTCTCTATTCTCTCCACAGGCGCTGGAATATGTTGCCATAGTCCAAATTGTCGAAGCACACGGTCAGGCACGTGCATTTCGACAATCTCAAAGCATATAAGTGGGATGCGAGCATGCCATACATCCTCACCTTCCCGGCAAATATCCGGTAGTGACTCCAACACTAGCTCGTAGGGCATCCATTTGACCTATAAAGAAGATATTATGATATATTGATTGAATATATTTAGATATCGGTAACAATTGGTCGCATAATTGAATATATTTAGATATTATAATTTTTATACCTGTTCATCCTCCATCTGATCAAGCTCATTTCTGTAAAAGTTTTCATGCCCCTTTGGAGAGGTTTGCCAAGATCTGGACACGTTCCATCTATTTTATATACAACGGGTTAGTATATATTGAAATAAAGCACTGAAATTACATGCATCTTAATAATACCTGCAGCCTAACGGAATATGTCCATCGAGAGCGCGGGCCTCCCTCAAATCAGGTGTACCCAAATGCAATCGCTCCCATGACCACATCTGCAGCAAAGTGAGGCAGCCCTTCAATTCTTTGTTTTGTACGAGTGCTATTTTCGTCATCTCTCTATACAAGTAGGCTAACACTGCACTCCCCCAAGATAACTCTCCACACTCTGATAGGTCCCAAAGAAGCGGTAACCATCTAGGCTAACACTGCACTCCCCCAAGATAACTCTCCACACTCTGATAGGTCCCAAAGAAGCGGTAACCATCTTACGTGCACGGAATCCTTAGTGGAATCCGGAAACAGAATAGTACCAATCATATGTAAAATATATGCACGGGCATAGCTCTTAATGATCTCATCAGTCGCATCGATCGGTACATTCATAAAGTTATTCCTTAACCATTCGAGCTTGATCTTTCCCCCCTTCATTTGTAGGACTGTGACCCAAAAATTCTTCACACGCCCTGACATAGTTGAAGTCATCGGTGCCCGTCACTGCATCACCATCTACTCTGAGGCCAAGTATAACCCCAACATCCTGCAAGGTAATCGTCGCCTCTCCTTGGCGCAGGTGGAAAGTATTTGTCTCGGGCCTCCATCTTTCAACCAATGCCATCAAAAGTGCCCAATCAAGTCTTACCCATTTAAGTTGTGAACACTAAAAAAAGCCGGCTTGACGCACATAATATTGTATCTGTGGATCCGTCAACTCCCAGCTAGAGTGTGCACAGGTATGATCGACAACAGTAATACTCGGGGCCTGCATGTAGTAAACAGTGCAAATGTTCAGTAACAATCAACTACATTGAAATTTATATATAATTGAAAATAATAAAACTGCACTTTACCTCCCCGGCGTCTATCTTCGCGGATCGGTGGCGCTCTTGGTCATAAAGAACATCATGTGTCAATGGACCCGCCTCCATAACTGAAATATCTGCACATATAACAAAGATCCATTAATTGATCTATAATTGAGTCAGAAAAAAAATTGATTTTACTATAAGCATTGATTTATAAGCATTGTTTGAGTTTTTTATAAGCATTGATCTATAAATGAGTTAGAATGAAATTACAAATGTATAAAATTGTACCCATTAATTGCTATCTATTTGGATTGGTCGGGCAATGAGATCTTCTATGCCTGGCTTGTCTGTAATATCCACATCTATTTTTTTCAGAGCTCCTTCCCAGCCTTCATCCATAGTACCTTTTAAGCGTACTGATCGTGGGCGTCCGTCTTGTCTCTTATAGCTTGGAGGCACCACATGCGGCCCGTTATAGTGTGGCCAATAACGACTATCATGTACGGGGTGGAAACACTGCTTATATGCCTCTCTATAGTTGCTTGATTGATACCACTCAGAAGCGTATGTGTAATACGAAATATTTGCACCCCCGATTGCTTGGACGTAACCGCTATGACATGTGGACAAGGCAATTTTTGCAATTCTGGTATGTTACAGGTGCATGTGCAATGTGCACCTCCCAAATTAACGGTGTAATTGTGACCATGTTTGTCTGTAATCTCCCATTCATCTACAGCAAATCTAACAATCTTCGTGCTTCTCGCCTGCTTAACTCGAGCTCCTAAAATCGCCTCATTTTTTGGTGTCAAGAACGAGGCCCACATTGCTCCATCCTCTCGCCGCTTGACAAAATAGTAATTGAGCCTATAAAATGTCCTCGCAACCAACGCCTGTATGGGCATTGCCCGAGCCCCCTTAAGTACCCCGTTGAAGCTTTCAGAACAATTGGTTGTCATCATGCAGAACCGATTCCCTCCATCTTTACTGAGTGCCCACCGGTCGACGTAATCACTGCCCAGACTTCTCTCAATCCAATCATGTGCAGCTTGAGATGTTGCCTTGATTTGATCGCGTATCCGATCATACACATATGTTTCCGGCGTACAACCCGCTTGCCACAGAAGGTTTTGTAAATGAATCTGACTAAAGCTCTTTTTGAAGTTAGCTCTAATGTGTCGTAAGCAATAGCGATGATGGTGATGAGAGCCAAATCTCCTCCACAATGCTTTTGGAATACCTTTCATCCTATCAGATATGAAAGTAATTTTTCTAGGAGGCAACACATTAAAAATATATAATTAAATGCAAGAAAAAAACCACTCCCAATTTTTACTGTTCTCGACCTCCACAACGGCGAAGGCCAAAGGAAATAAGCCACCATCTGCATCAACTCCTGTAGCAACAAGCAGTACACCCTTGTATTTACCGTATAAGTGTGTGCCATCAATGCTAAGAATAGGCCGACAAAATTTAAACCCCTCAATCGAAGGCCCAAATACCCAAAAAACAGAGGTGAATTGATGAACTCCCGGATCGATCTCTTTGGTTATGAGTTTGTATTCAGATCCAGGATTACTTCTTTTGATCACATCAAGATATTGAGGTAGTGTCGGGTAAGACTTGTCCCAATCACCAAATATTTTTGGCATCGCAATTCTCCTTGCATTCCATGCTTTAATATACGAGATTTTAATGAACTTGGTATCAAGCACTTTCTCAATTATATTATCGGGCGTTAGATCAAGCTTCTTCCTTAATTTTGGCATAATCAACCGCGCTATGTAAGAGGCAGATGCACCACTCTGATCTTGCTCTAATATTGGATTGACACATGTGTGAACACCGCAGTATTCACTGATCCTAAATTGAAAATTGTGTTTCTTTCCTGCAAATGCATATAACTTCCAAGGACATGAGTAATCAGCTTCATTTCCCTCGGTCAGACCTGTTCTTTGTGTGTTCATAAAACATATTGTATCATAACTTGTGCGATTGCTTTTAACTTGCTTGAACTTGAAATTTTTTTCGAAAGAGTATTCACGAATAGCATCAACCAACTGGTCTTTAGTCTCGAATAAATCACCAACTTTAAAGGGGGCATCATCATCTCCTCTACGAATTGAACTTTCACCGATGCACATATTTTTTACTGTGGAAGAACGAATCCACTCATCATCTTCAAACTCGTCGGGGGGTGGTTCTTCGTACTCAACATAATCATTATTAACGTAAGCCTCATCAGGCCATTCCGGATTATCTTCGACATGTTCTTCGTACTCAACATAATCATTATTAACGTAAGCCTCATCAGGCCATTCCGGATTATCTTCGACATATTGGGTAACAAATTGCATACTATCAGCTGGTGCACTATATTGTTCTTCACCTCCCGAGTCATTGCTTATTTCATCCTCTTCAATTGTTGCCCCACTTAACCTCCCCATATTTCCATAAGAGACTTTGTTATTCATGACATTTGACGTTCCACCGAATTGAGCCCGCTCCATTTCACTCGAAGAAGAAAGAAACCCATCGGAATGAACTCCCATATCTAACATGCGTGAGAATTCTCCTGGAGGTTTGAATATTTGGCACGAATTATGTGGCAACTTTTCAATAAACAATTCTACCGTTTGTTGCGACATGCCCAATTTAAACATAATACTCATATGATAATCGTTCGAGATCTTCACTGCGGATGTTCTATCAATAGCTATGGGCCAATTGCATATAATTTTCAGTCGGTATTCTCATGGGTCAATTTCCATAACTCGGTGTAATTCCATAACCAAGTCGTAGTAACTATATGATTCCGAGATCATTAATGGCGTCGTTACCCCTCCGACGTACATTGGCATATTATTCATCGCATAATTAATTTGTCCACCATAAGAACAAGCAATAAAAATCATATTGCTTAACCTATTCAAAAGAAAATTATATCATTTAAATATAAAAAATTAAATTAATATGCAAATAATCTCATATAATTTTAACCAAAAACCCTAATTCCCAAATTGTAAATCCTAAACCCTAAAATTCAACAATTGAACATTCTATGCCCTAAAAGTTAATTACATTAATAACAATCATCATACAAATGAATTTTAGCGATAAAACCCACGAAATTCATTTATGAATAAAAACCCTAGAAATTTATTTTTAAGAAAAAATCCTAGATTTCTACATGTTAAAAGAGGAGAGGAGTAGAAGAAATTACCTAAATCAGTTTAGATAACCTTTGATTTGAATTTCGGCCGAAGAAACCTCAGATCAGAGGCTTGGTTTCGTGAGAACGGGGACGGAAGAGAGAAGAGGGAGGCGGAGAAACGAAAAGGAATAAGGGTCCGGTGGGTTCGGTGGGGTTTATATAGGCCCAGAAAGTAGTCGGGTTTCCCAACCCCGACTACTTTCGGCCTCGCCTGAAATGGGCATCGAATTGGTCGGGGTTGGCAACCCCGACCATTTTGTCCGTGGTTCAGCCCAGCGCTAGCTGGGCTCTGCTAAATGGTCGGGGTTGGGAACCCCGACCATTTCGAAATAGTCTATTACGAATTGGTCGGGGTTCCCAACCCCGACCATTTAGTTAACCTCTTAGCGGGCGATGGACTAAACAGTCGGGGTTGGCAACCCCGACTGTTTACGAAGCCGATTAAAAATTAATCGACCCGCTTTCTCACCACGACGCTGACGTGGCGAGAAACCGGGTCGATTTCACGAAATAAAACTTTCTACAGTCGATTTCGCTAATAAAAAGTGAAAAAGTGGCTATAGTGAAAATTTGTTCTTATAATAAACTTTATTGGAATAAAGATTGACTTTGCTCTCATTCTGTGTCTATCTTCATTTACTCATTGTTGTAGCTTTGCTTTGGATGCTTGTAGCTTTGTTATAATTGAAAGAATAAGTGTTAATTGTCATGAATCAGTCATATTGGGATGACCCAATTGTTGAGGGGTCGAGACGACTGGCTCATGTCACGTCGCTTGTGGCCAAGATGTTCGAGTCTTGTCGATAAGAACTAGCAGGTAGATTTGCCTAAGTCTCTTTGTCAAAGATGACCAAACATCTAAACTCCATGCCTTAGGTTTACCCGTGATGGCACCAAGGGCTTTTCATCAGAGTGACAACTCGGAGGTTGAGTGCTCAGGACTTACGTAGATGCCTGGGTCTTTGGCAAAAGGACAACCCAGAGGTTAAGTGCCTAGGACTTACGTAGACACCTGAGTCTTTGGCAAGAGGATAACCCGGAGGTTGGGTGCCCAGGACTTACGTAGATGCATGGGTCTTCAATATCCCTATGATGGTCGAGATGCGACTGTGGGAGTGGACCATATGATTAGTGCATTGGGTTTATCCTGAAAAGACACCAAGGGATTAGAATTCAACCGAAGTCGAATGCTTAAAACTTACTGAAGTTGGCTAGGTCTTTTACAACCCTGAGGCTGTGCCTAAAACTTGCTGAAGTTGACTAGGTCTTGTACAACCCTGAGACTGTGCCTAGAAGTTGCTAAAGTTGACTAGGTCTTTTGTCCTACAGAGGGCCGTCCTAGGAGCAATTAGGTAAAATGACAACCTTAAGGTTGGGTGCCTAGGACTTACGTAGACGCCTGGGTCTTCAATATAACCATGACGGTCGAGAGGCGACTATAGAAGTCGACCATATTGTGAGTGCCTTGGGTTTATCCTGAAAAGGCACCAGGGGCTTAGAATTCCTGCATAGATTGGGCACTATGGAAGTGCAAGACAATAATCAAGTCAGTTTCAATAAGGATTTCATTAACATGAAATAAAATTTATAGAATTATTGAAAATAACGTCGCAGGTGCTCGATATTCTAATGATGCTGAAGGACTCTCCCGTATGGGGCCCTTAGTCTGTAGGTGCCAGCTCGTAGCTCCTCTAGGACTGTGTAGGGGCCTTCCCAGTTAGGCACTAACTTGCCTCTCAGAGTGTCTTTGTTGAAAGCAGCTTTGCGGAGGACTATGTCGCCGGCATTGAATCTCCTCGGTCAGATTTTACTGTTGTAGTAGCGGATGATTCACTGCTGATTAGTGACCTTGATTCGGAGCGCTTTCTCTCAGGTTTCTTCTAGGAGATTGAGGCTAACTTGGAGTCTTGTTGAGTTCATGTCCTCATCGAAGTGCTGCAGTCGAATGGTCGGTATGCCTACTTCGACAGGTGTGACTGCTTCAGCGCCACAAGCTAGCTTGAATGGCGTCTCCCCGGTCGAGTTCTTGTGGGTCATGAGATACGATCAGAGAATGCTAGGCAACTCTTCAACATATTTGAAAGCTGAAGACTCAAGAATAGAGACTATCCCAGTGGAGGAGGGAGACATTCTATAGCCGTTCCCATGATTCGGTAATCAAGAAGCCGGAGAAGTCTCTAAAAAGACAAGCAAGAACCGGAGTTCTCTAAAAAGACAACCAGTAGCTGATTTTCCCTAGAGGAAGCTCTTGAAGGGGATAGGAGCTCCTCCATCCTATGGATGACTGGCTGGCAAATGCTCCCAAAATGGTTTCTAAGGCTGTGGAGAAAGAGGACTATGTCGATTCCTCTCAGTCAAAACCAAACCCTTCTTAGCTTAAGTGATACAACTCCGAACTCCAGTTAGCTAGGGTGATACAACCCTTATGTTGTTCAAGGCGAACTGATCGACCCCATATCTAGGGCCTAACATGTTTTCTTGAAGAAGAAAATAAAGAGACCCCATGCTGGGTGCCAAACTGTTGATGATTTATATGATCACACAGTCAGTTACATCTAGAATAGGACGAGATTATTGAGGAGTGATGATGGGGGCTTTCTTCCCTGACTTTATGTCTGGTTCTTGAGTTGGGTGGTCAGGATCTGCACATGTAGAAACACGTAAGAGGACAGGGATTGGTTCCCTCATGGTTCCTCCGATGGTCAAGTTAGCTAATAAACTTGAGTGGGGAGAAGAAGAACCCTGTGAGTTCTTATTGTGCAGTATGATTTTGTAGAATTAGAGAATTTGGATCTGAATCCAGAATTTGATCCATTGTGGGTTGAAATAGTACCTGTATTTATACCTAGGGTATAAGAATAGATTGGTCACTTCAGCCGAGCACAGGAGGGTGGTGGCGAAGTGTGGGATGACAGCTGAGTCAGCCTCTGCTTTACAGGTGTCGACTGGCGACTGGAGGAAAGATCACTTCAGCATTGAATGGTAAGTGATCGGTGGTGTGCCAGAGCCTACATGGTCTGATAAGTCATGAAGGCTATTGAGGCCAGAAGCATGATGTGCCTGACATGCATTAAATGCGATGTTGACATGACATCGGTGAGGATAAGTGTGACGCCCATGTTTTCACATATGGTTGCAGTCCAAGGTGAACCCAGAAATGTCAAACATGCCATGCACCCATATTGTGCAACAACATATTTCACCATCACAGTACTATCTCTCTAGTAGAATCAAATACAAGTACAAGTACAAAACAGGCAAAATAAGGGAAATAAATACAATAAACATGATGTAGAAAGAGATATCTAATATATATAATCATGTCTCAACTGAATAAACTAAATACAACTGAAGTCTGAAATAAATGTGAAGTATCTCAATATGAGACAACTAAAAATAAACTAAGACACACATCCTTTACAAGATGAAATACAAAACTCTAAATGTTCGAAAGAAAATATCAACTATGGTCGAGTCTCATCCACTAAAAACATGTGACGACAACTATGCTGGAAGTCCATCATCCTGTAGCTCTTCGGAACTCTGAGCTGCTGCCTGAAAGAAATTAGGAAATAAAAAGAGAAACAACAAGAACATCAGAGTGCTACAACAAGATCATCTCCATCTGTCCCAGGGGAAGGGCTACTAGATGTGATGGAGGTTCTATCTATTAAGTATAGTCTACCTAGATTATTTACCCTATATCTAAATAGAATTAATATTTAGAAACCTACAACACGAAACGTAGTATGTCGAGCGAAATAATCAAAATAAGGAAACCTTCATGTATATATCATATGTCTCAAATTGTAGATAAATAAATATTAATACCAAACTAACAATAAATAATCTAAATATAATTAATAAATAGAAACTCACAACACGAAACTGGTACGTCGAGCGAAATAATCCACACAAGGAAACCCTCATATATATAACATATCTCTCAAATTATGAATCGCTAATTATCAATTTCAAACTAGGAATAAAGGAAAGCAAGACAAGGAAGTAAAGTCATCACAATATCAGATCAAAAATATCTTCTACCATCCCTTGGAACCCCGCGTGTGTGCTACGACACTATATGTATACTCATGATTGTACATGTATCATCGTGCACCTCGAACCTCACGTTCGAAACAAAAGGTGTAAAAAATAACACTTCAAACAAAATAGAATGGGTTGGTCGACTGCCCCTAGGGCGTCGGTCGACTGCCCCTAGGGCATCGGTCGACCGAATGCAAATGTGCACAAAGTGCACTCACAAGATCTCACCGGTCGACCGGCTAGCCTTGATCGGTCGACCGACCAGAGAAGATCTTCACAGATCAGGTTTTAGCGTTTGTATTTTTGTAACTTTATTCAAAAACTTAATTTTATTAACATGAGGCATATAATAAGATTTAAACTTTCATATTTGCTTAACAAGGATTAACTCAACATGATTTAAACTCTTAAATTAATCTAGTTAGGGTTTTGTATCTCAATTAACCAAAATTTCTCAAATAAAACATAAATTATCAACATGATTAACTAAGCATGATTAGAACTAATCATTGAACAAAAATAAAATAATTTAAACACGTTCACCTCACTTAGGTATCACAAACCTAGGGTTTATACATCTTAAATTAACAAGAAAACTCAATTAATTGTTAAACTAGTGTTTAAACATGATTTAAGTATGATTAATAAATTAAAATGAAAATAAAAGTAACCCTAATGATTATGATCATCAATTAATATAAACAACAACTAAATCTATAGATTTTCACATTGGTTTAAAGATTAACATCATAAACTAAGATTTTAAAACATCAGGTTAAGCTTTAACATGAGATTCATTAATTAAACATCTTAAATCATGAATTACTACAGAGGAATATTTAGAGAAAGATAATCTTACCTCAAACGTCGTGTTGGACTCGTGAACATGTACGTGCAAGATCCCTCTTCACTAAAGTCGCAAAATCCCGCATTCCTCTCGACAAACGCCTCAAGAACTCTCCCAAATCTCACAAATTATGATTAGGGTTTGAGAGAGAGGAAAAGAGACTGCTAGGGTTTGGAATACTAATAAAAAGATATATTTTTTGTGTGTAAACATGTATATAATTAACTGCAAACCCGAAACAAAACAGCCCAAACCCGAAACAGGAAATCTAGTCAGACTGGGAAAATAGTTTTCGGTATTTTCACTGTAACCTTCACGTCCGACCTCAGAATGAGGTAATTTAAGATGACTTGGAAAGATATGGAAAGCTATTGAAGATATCTACAACTTTTGTCTTTTGATTTTTTTCAGATTCAAATTGTATCAGTATGTAATGCATATATACTCGTAACTAGTCATTTTTCCAGTTGTCTTCTTTATGCATGTTTAACCTTTGTATACTCTCATATATACTCTTAATTGATATCAAATTAATTGTTAGCATAATCATTCATCCATAAATAATATTCATCATAATTAGAGCTTATTTATCAATACAATTCATACTATTTTTCAAAATTCACAGGGTTTTACAAAAAACTTGAAGAAGCAGATGATGTCCTTTGCCTTCAGCGAGAAGTAACGCCTTTCGAGTCGGCTTCATAAGGTGTCTGGAAAATGGTCAAGTAGACTCGTGGGGAGTCGTCTTCGATAAAAGGAAGGCGACACGTACAACCTTTCGAGTTAACATGAAGGAATATCGAGTCGTCGAGTCGACGGAGTGGTCGTCTCTACTGGTCCCTGGCCGCCAAGTCGATTTGGGGAAGAGCATGTAGAAGCACCCATCCGCTAGGTTTGAGACTTTGCACTTTAGCAAATGGGAACACCATAACAACCTGTAAGTAAGTTTATGAGGAGTAGTCTAGTAGTTATTTAAGTTATGGATAATTTATGGGGAGTAGTCTATTAGTTGTTAAGGTTACGGTTAGGTTGTTAAGCTGTTAACTAAGCCTTCACCATAACAATTTAGCCATAAGCATAACTATTTAAATGTAAATAGAACAACTTAAACCATAACCATGATAGCAAAACCATAATCTCAAGAACAAAGCCATAACCATAACAACTAAGCTGTAACCATGTGAACTAAGCGATGACCATAATGACTAAACATTAACCATAACAACTTAGCCATAACCTTAACAACCAATCCATAACCTTAATAACCAAGCCCTAAACTTAACAACCAATCCACAACCTTAACAACCAATTCATAACCTTGACAACCAAGTCCTAACCGTAACAACCAATCCATAACCTTAACAATCAGTTTATAACCCTAACAGCCAAAGAATAACCTTACCAACTAAGCTGTAACATTAATAACGTTGCCTTAAGCTTAACAACAAAACCATAATCTGAATGCACAACATTATAACAGACATTCCAAAAGGGTATCATCCAAAACATATTATTAGATGCTAATACAAAATGTTACTAAGTAATACATAAGTTTAGCAACTAGATAGGCTCGTTGCAAGTTTGTCGATTGTGACATTCCATGTGGCAGCGGGAGGACTTAACAGGATGGGTATTCAATGACCTGTTGTTTATTTGTCTAGTACATGGTCTTCCACGACTTTTTTTAGTAAGGGGAGGCTTTAACAGACAATTTTTGGGCGGTACAACACCCTTATTGTAATCTAGAATAGGAAAGAGGATCGGTTTGTAAGTTGCTCTGAATGCTTCAACCGTCATAAACCAATCATAATATTGATAAATGTCTCGGCCCATCCAAGTAATTACAGCACAAGCGTGCTTGCAAGTAATGCGGGTGATATCCCAAAACCTGCATGAACATGTCCGATTCTTCAAATCTACACGACACGTTTTATTAGATTCAACCTCCACAATATCTTCTATCGAATATTTAATATGCAAACAACTTCCATGATGAATATTATCACTCAACACTATCTCTGCTTCTGGACGTAAGTATGCAGACTATTTTGCTGCCATAAGCCTTCTTTCATACACGCGCTTCATGATTTGCTTTCGTATCGTCTCCACCAAAGGTAAGATTCGTAACATTTGTGCCTTTCTTATCCAACAATTGAAGGACTCAGTAACGTTCAAAGTAACATGACCATACTTGTAAATCACATGAAAAAAAATTCAACTAAGATGTAAGCATAACAACTAAGAAGTAACATTAACAACCAAAAAACTAACCTTAACAACGAAACGATAAACTTAACAACAAAACTCTAACCTTAACAACGAAATGTTAAACTTAACAACAAAACTCTAACCTTAACAACCAAAATCTAACCTTAATAATAAATCTGTAGACGTAACGACAAAACAGTAACCTTAACAACTAAACTGTACGCTTAACAACCAAAACCTAACCTTAACAACAAATCTATAGACTTATCGTAACCTTAACAACTAAAATGTAGCATTAACAAATAAAGTTTACTCAATGTTATCATACATTATACCAGGAAAATAAGCATTTACCCATCTCTCCGGGGAGTATTCCATTGCGGTATCATAAGCCCTTTAATCGATCGATGCTAATTCTTGCATGTAATCATCTCATTCGAAAATTGTGTACTTATAAGCCGCAGTTTGTAATAAATCACCCAAAATTTGAGTGACATTTGCCTTGTGACCTAACTTCTTCCTCTCTTTTTTTAATTCTTGACTAGATGCAGAACACACCTTAAATGGAAAGTATCTGAAAAGAATTCCTCGGTTGCTACCCTAATACTCTTGTCGGCATCAGAAATCATTACCAGTTGATGTGGAGGATTGTAAGGCTTTTCCTTATCAAATAGTATCGTCCACAATCATTGTAAGAACCATTTCTAATTATCCTCATTCTCTTAGTCGCATATGCAATAAGAAAGAAAAAATATTCCTTGGTTGTCGTCATATCCTATGACACTAAGTAGTATACCTTTGTAGCGGTCTTTAAGAAATGTTCTATCCAAAAACAAGAGAGACCTACACCCAGTAACGAAACCTTCAATACAAACATTATAACTTATGAACAAACACCTAAACCTTCCGTCATTAGGATCAATAGCAACACGACTTCCTGGATTAGTTGCTAGAACCATGGCTTCATACCTGCATAAGTATAACAACAAAGCAGTAACCTTAGCAACAGATTCATAACCTTCACAACAACTCATAACCGTAACATCCAACACATAAACTTAACAACAAACACATAAACCTAACAACCAACTAATAGCCCTAATAACCAATCCATAATCATAACAACCAATCAATAACCTTAACAACCAACTCATATACTTAACAACAAACGCATAACCTTAACAATCAAAACATAAGGTTAGCAACCAATACATAACCTTAACAACTAAAATGTAATGTTAGCAACCAATACATAACCTTCACAACTAAAACATAAGGATAAAAGAATGTACCATCTTAGTGAATCGTAAGTCTCATCATCATCACCGAACAGGTCCTGTTGTGCTCTCTCTTTGCTTTGCCATGCTTTACAGTAGTTAATCTTGATGTCATATGTGAGAACAAGTCATTCTTGATATCAATTGGACGAAGATCTGGCCTAACCTTCAAACAGATTGTATTTAGCTTGCAATAAACTTTCTTGATGCCTTTGAGTTTCCAGCATTAGCTCTGTGTTGACCGCAAGTGTGGGTAGAACATAAATTTTTTATAGACATAATTAAAGAATTTCTGAGTGGGGAAGCAAACAACATCCAAGGGCAACCCAGCGTGTGCCTGAATCGGCAATGGACTCTTATACATCTTTGTTTATTATAGTAAAAATCATACTCGAACCTTTTCGCAATTGAGTAGTATTGAAATGCTAATCTGATTTTAGTAGCACAATCAAATTTCTGACCAATTTCACGTATGGTTGTGTGTCACTCAGCTGGGATCTTGGTTTAGTTGTTAATCATGTCTTCCATCATCATGATCGATCCACCAGTGGGATTGTCATTAGGATTACACTCATCATTACGTGTTTGGGTGAGCGTAGCAGCTGGGCATCGCGAATTTTCTGTCGGGATAGTCCTGTAAAACTAAAAAAAACATTAATACTTAACAACCAACCGTAACCTTAGCAACCAGCTCATAAGGCTAACAAAAACTCATAAATATCTGCTAAGGTTAACAGTCAATCTATAACCTTAACAACTAAGCCCTAACCTTAACAACCAACACATAACATTAACAATAAACTCGTAACCTTAACAACAAACTCATAACCTTAGCAACCAACTTGTAAACTTAACAGCGAACTCATAACCTTGGCAACTAACTTAAAACTATCTCATAAAGGTTGGCATACATCTCATAACCTTAACAACCAACTAGTAAACCTTGACAACCAACTCATAACCTCTGCAACAAATGCATAAGGTTAACAACCAACTCATAACCTATCAACGAACTCATACGGAAATTAAAAGTAAAATGCTTACACATTTTCTGAAGAAGTTTGGGTGTTCTGAGAAGTTGAGGATTCCCCAGCGGAGGTAGCATACAAGTTTATGTCCGTAAATCCATTACGACGATAATACTCGAACATCAACCTCAAGTCGTCGTCATTATCAATTGAAAAACTGAACTTCTTATCCCTTTCGGATATGCATTTCAGTGAAAGAGATTGCAATGGTAGTTTAAGCCTTTCTGACATTTGATATTTCAATCTAATAATTTCTGTAGACTCGTTGATAACTACGAAAACAAACTCACCCTCTTCGTTACTTTTTGTGTTTGTAAACATGCAAAGAAGTGATCCATTCGTCATTTTAAAGAAGAGTAGTTGAAAAATCAAAGAGTATTATTAAGGAGAATTAAGTGGGCGAGAGAGAGTAGTTGGGGTAAGCAAAAGGGGAGGAGATGGATTTACTGCAGTGGAGGAAAAGAAATGGTAATAATTTGGAGGGAAATGAGGGTTTTTCCCTCCAAAACCATATTCTAATCACCATTTAATGCTACAATACTACTGTTGACTCTCCGATATCCGACTTGATAGAGTGACCGACTGCATGAGAGCATTTTGGGAATATTTTTTTTGTTTTTACACATCGAATCACGTGGGAGAAGAGTTTTGGGGGCTAAAGGAATTTCGTGATGGCTTTGGGGGGCTTTGGGACTATTGGAAAAGTCGGGCGGGGGAGGGGGGGAGCGGAATACTTGAATTGGTTTTGGGGGCTAGAAACAATTTTCCCTTGAAGTAATGTTCATGCTATAGTAAAAATACTGTAGCATAACATAAAATATTTTTGCTACAGTATTAATATTTGGATCATTCTTTTAGATATAATTTCTAAATCAAATGTATTAAAACTTGGATCATTTTTTAAGTATAAAGGAGTAAATATGAATTCTACATCAAATGTATTAAACTTGCATTCTTCTTTAAATATAGAGAAGTAGATATAATTTCTAATTTTAAGCATATAATAATAAATCAAATGCATTAAAACTTAAAGGGAAATTCAAAATGCAGTGCTTAAAAAAACAGGGGGCCGTTCTTTGCACGGGGTGCACACTAGTATATCAAATACAGAAGAAACACCTTACACAATAACACAGCCACATATTATACCTGAAGACTCTAGGAAAACCAAGTCTAACGCTTGTGGTTAACTATCGAAAAAACAAAAATGCCTCGTTAATAATTCCCGATGTCATGCTTGTGTTCTTATGGGCGTGCAACCAAGGGAGGATAGAAAATTGGAGCAGGTGTACAACCGGCCGTATAGATGGAAGTAATTTGGCCCGGCATAAATAAGCCAAAAAATGTATCCTTCTTTTCCTCCATAATCCCGATTATTATTTTGATGGAACGTTAGAAGTGCGCTTGACCAGTCTCCCCGATGCCCGTTAAGCTAGCAAACGACAGTCAAAAGTCCTAATAGTACAATTTATCACAGAAACTACCATACATAATTCAATATATGGAGACATAATTTTCAAATCCAAGATTCAAATTCCTATACCAGGAAAAAAAAAACATAAAAACACATTTATATGAACATTATGCAACTTCACAGTTTTCTGAACAAGTTCTACTTGTTCAATCAAATGGCCCAAAACCAAGAGAAAACTGAACCAGCAGCCAAACCAAGAACCAGGAACAGCACTATCACAATCCCAGCAGTCTCAGAATGCTGTATCGGCACACTTTTGGGAGCAAGAATCATCAATACAGCTGTAAAATATCCATTTGTCAATCCAAGGAGACACGTCAATATTGTGACCGGTATTTCTGTTCTGAAAAACTTGGGACCATGCAAGCAACCGAAAAATAGAGGATAAAACAGTAGTCTTGCAACAGAGGCGGAGACTGCAATGTTTGCGTTCTCAATGGGAAAGACTGCAGGCAGAATCTTCCCTATGAGATCAAACACATTGTATCCAGTGATGAGTAAAATTGGGTACCAGTCTTTCAAGGCTTCAGAATGCACATCTTCAGTGATATAACCGGGAAATATTGAGAGGGTAACAACATATATAAGAAATACTCCAAAACCAAATGATTTGGTTCTTGCTATTATGTTCCATAAGGTCAATCTCCAGGCCGATCCACTTAAGGAACCTTTCTCATTGCTTTCCTCTTTCAGAGCTTGCATTTTGATTTGTTTGTAATGTTTTACAACAGGGAGCCTGTCTGCAATGTTATAGCAAATGAGACATATGACCATTACTGCAATACTGACTCCAAAATAGAGGTTTGCGCTCTTTCTCAATCCGTAAGCATCTTGCAGGAATATGGACTTGGTGATAACTCTCATGGCTGAAACGAGTACCCCTACAATAACATAAACATACATTGGTTATTGCCTTTTAGCAATGATTTGAATGGCATTGTTCCAAATACAAGGAAGAAAATTCTAAAAGCAATCAGGATATTTGTTTGGAAGCAAGGACACCTCACAAAAATCAATACATGGTATTTGCATCTCATATTCATACTTGTTATGATATCATATGAATATTTGGAGGCTAAATTTCTTACCAAGTTGCAAACACTATGCTATCAAATAATCAAGTGATCTGTTATATTCTGAAACAAAGTTCAGCTGGTTGAGAACTCTCAATTGCAGCCTGGTGGCATCAGATTGGGCACATATATAATGATGTGTCATTTATGACATCCTTGCCTCTCCTTGTAAGATGATTGCAGCTATTTCACTCTTCCTATTCATCATCACAAAATCTTTCTTAAGGCATTAACTTCTAAGTGCTAAAGAATGTGACAAACAAGTAAAATGTGAGCCATGAATTGAAAGAAGCACCCATAGTACATCGTCTTGCCTCTTGATTCTGCATTGATCTAACAAATTTTTCACGGTGTAATGCCAGTTGCATATCTCCTTTTAATTCTACATTGACCTGATAAACTGTTAGTTTGGCCTCAAGGCGGTAAGTTATTGAAGTTTGTTCTAAATTACACAGCACAGCTAGTCATTTCACATGTTGCCCGTGAGTTAAGAGTGAGAAAAACAAGTAACCCAGAGTCTTATTAGACGCTACTGAGTACTTTTTATTCCACTGAGATGAGATAGGACATTGAGAATATATATTCTGAGCAAATGTTAAAATGTCTGATGTTCCCAGCAAATTAGCCAAAGACCTTCAGAAGCGAGAGCAATTCATAATGCAAGTGAAAATTAAAATTAAATCTAACAGTTGATAACCAGGCATAAAACGTCATTGAAATTGTATTCATGCTTTAAAACTTGTGCATTCAAAATAATTATTCCTTAGCATACCACATATTAGAAACTTAAAATCAGCAGGAGCAAGAATCATCAATACAGCTGTAAAATATCCATTTGTCAATCCAAGGAGACACGTCAATATTGTGACCGGTATTTCTGTTCTGAAAAACTTGGGACCATGCAAGCAACCGAAAAATAGAGGATAAAACAGTAGTCTTGCAACAGAGGCGGAGACTGCAATGTTTGCGTTCTCAATGGGAAAGACTGCAGGCAGAATCTTCCCTATGAGATCAAACACATTGTATCCAGTGATGAGTAAAATTGGGTACCAGTCTTTCAAGGCTTCAGAATGCACATCTTCAGTGATATAACCGGGAAATATTGAGAGGGTAACAACATATATAAGAAATACTCCAAAACCAAATGATTTGGTTCTTGCTATTATGTTCCATAAGGTCAATCTCCAGGCCGATCCACTTAAGGAACCTTTCTCATTGCTTTCCTCTTTCAGAGCTTGCATTTTGATTTGTTTGTAATGTTTTACAACAGGGAGCCTGTCTGCAATGTTATAGCAAATGAGACATATGACCATTACTGCAATACTGACTCCAAAATAGAGGTTTGCGCTCTTTCTCAATCCGTAAGCATCTTGCAGGAATATGGACTTGGTGATAACTCTCATGGCTGAAACGAGTACCCCTACAATAACATAAACATACATTGGTTATTGCCTTTTAGCAATGATTTGAATGGCATTGTTCCAAATACAAGGAAGAAAATTCTAAAAGCAATCAGGATATTTGTTTGGAAGCAAGGACACCTCACAAAAATCAATACATGGTATTTGCATCTCATATTCATACTTGTTATGATATCATATGAATATTTGGAGGCTAAATTTCTTACCAAGTTGCAAACACTATGCTATCAAATAATCAAGTGATCTGTTATATTCTGAAACAAAGTTCAGCTGGTTGAGAACTCTCAATTGCAGCCTGGTGGCATCAGATTGGGCACATATATAATGATGTGTCATTTATGACATCCTTGCCTCTCCTTGTAAGATGATTGCAGCTATTTCACTCTTCCTATTCATCATCACAAAATCTTTCTTAAGGCATTAACTTCTAAGTGCTAAAGAATGTGACAAACAAGTAAAATGTGAGCCATGAATTGAAAGAAGCACCCATAGTACATCGTCTTGCCTCTTGATTCTGCATTGATCTAACAAATTTTTCACGGTGTAATGCCAGTTGCATATCTCCTTTTAATTCTACATTGACCTGATAAACTGTTAGTTTGGCCTCAAGGCGGTAAGTTATTGAAGTTTGTTCTAAATTACACAGCACAGCTAGTCATTTCACATGTTGCCCGTGAGTTAAGAGTGAGAAAAACAAGTAACCCAGAGTCTTATTAGACGCTACTGAGTACTTTTTATTCCACTGAGATGAGATAGGACATTGAGAATATATATTCTGAGCAAATGTTAAAATGTCTGATGTTCCCAGCAAATTAGCCAAAGACCTTCAGAAGCGAGAGCAATTCATAATGCAAGTGAAAATTAAAATTAAATCTAACAGTTGATAACCAGGCATAAAACGTCATTGAAATTGTATTCATGCTTTAAAACTTGTGCATTCAAAATAATTATTCCTTAGCATACCACATATTAGAAACTTAAAATCAGCA
>NC_033797.1:48845684-48855398 GCF_001876935.1 Asparagus officinalis | reverse complement strand
TTTCTTAGCCCTTCTTTTTGACAAGTTTCTTCATGAAACAAGAGTGGTTGCAGGTTGATGATAACCGAGTAAACATAATAGTGCAAGAAAAAGTAAAATTTGAGCTAATATCCACTTATCTGTAAATCACTCATATATTTTCTCACGTTAAATTTGCTTTGTTAGATAAAGTAAACAAGTTGATCTGGGTTGACCTGATGGAGATGAAGCACATAAAGAATACATAGTTTTCATTGGCCATAGGGAAGATAAAAGCGCCATAACTACTCTGTTAGCAGTTAAAGTTAAGCAATTAACAATTCCATAGTAATTAATAATCAAATATAATTGACAAACATTTGCTGCTTCCAAAGGTATTATTAGATGACATGAAATGTCACTGGCATAAAAAAGAACCACAAAATCTACAAAGCCAAGAGAATTTGCCCCCTTTGCAACTACAATCGTATTGCTTCTTTAAGTCATTTCAAAGGTCTTCTTAATTCATAAATATAGGACATTGAAAGATTATACTTATTACTCATGAACTACTACATTATAATGTCTAAAAATTTGCAGTCATTTCTGGAACAGCTTGTGTGGCAAATAAGATAATAAATGGTACTTTTCTATGATGTATTCTAAACTAGATCTGGATAAATAAGTAATCATGGAATTTTCTTTCATTTAATTCATTTATTGGATGCAGGTGTTATTTGGGTAACATGCCCAGTCGAGAACAAAATAAATTAGACGAGCCTAATCAAGAGGAGCCTGTTACGGAAATAAAGAAAATACTAATTAGTACCGCTATTTATGCTGTGCAATCCGCACTTAAAGCCTCCAAAATTTGGCTAAAACGCATCTCCCACTTACAACCTGTTTTCCACTGACTTTACAAGCTAAACAGAGCATGGTGCAGATCTGAACCCAGTAAAATTATCCACTGACCACAGTTATCCCCATAAACAGTTGTCCATTACTCACCTACCTTACTCCTAGTTATAGAACGTACAACTTTCACGGAGAATTCCACATGTTCAATTAAGTATCCCTAGTTTAGTGCAACATTATTATTCATATTTTCCAGCTTCATTGACTTAACAGTAAACAATCCCATAGTTTAAGGTTGGACTCTGACTCAACCTTCCTTAGCAGCGCTCCATCTTGCCAATTTGACCAAGACCTCTTGCACCAGAGACCTTCGTCAGCTCAACTGATGTCGACAGATCTGAGCTAACCATTTCTTGTGCAAACAGGCTTTAAATTTTTCAGTGACGAAAATTTGACTGAGAAGCACCATGTGAAGGTCATTGACATAAATGAAACTAGCATAAATTAAAGTATCCCCGTCTACCATAGTAAACCCATAATAAAAAAAAAAGAACCCACTGTTTTGGGAGTATTCTCTTACTTTCACTTTCTTAAAATCATGGTTAATTTTCTTAAGCCTGGTATTTGGAGATGTCTAAATCTCCTATAATAGATCGAATTATTTGGTTCAATCTTAAATTTTTCTTCATAATTCTCATTAACAAACTATGAAGATAAGCAGGTATTGGGTCAAAAACGACCCTTCCCCAGACTAGGCAAGAAAAGGAATAGAATTGAGACACCAAATCTTACGTGGTTCGGCCTAAGCCTACATCCACGAGCAACATGACAATAACTTCCACTATTGAGATATCAATACTACAAGAGAAAGAATTCTCTCACTCACACCCTCTACAGTCTACGAAGCTAGACCCCTCTTCTACCAACCCAACCACAATATGTTTTTGTGGATACAACCTATATAATATTTGGTAGAGGAGAACAATTGTAGAGAACACCAAGTCTCTTTTTGGATCACTTGATGCAAATGACATACCATTCACCCCCTTTTATAATGGTGAAGTTGGCCTCTAGATTTTTCCATCATTAATGCCAGCACTTTCCAATGTGATGTTGAATCCATCAAGTTCTTAAAAAACTTTAAATTTCTTTCTCTTTAATTTTCTTTTGACTTGTCAATTTGATATTAAATACCCCAACAATCTCCACTTTAATATCAAATCATTCCACCTAGATAGTTTCCACTTGCCGCGTTGTCGTTCCACCTGTTTCCACTTTAGTCTCCAAGGGCTTTGCTAACCCCAACACTCCTCATTAGAAACACCACTTCCCCTTTCGTTTCAAAGCGAACCTTCCGCGGGCAACCTCCACCCACTTTCACTTCACTGGCGGGAAGTCTCCTTTGACATGCACTTGCAACACCCATTTTTCTTGTCACCTTGGTACCAATCAACTTGCTTAAGTTGCCAACACAAAGCCTTTCATCACCAAAAGTGCACCCTTATAAATTTTTATACCTCCAACTTCACCAGTGAACTTATATCCTTTTGAGACCAACCTCGACAACAAGATAAGAATTGCTCCCCTTCCCTCCACCTTGGAGGTTGAATTGTTTCCCATCGTGGTAAATGAATTTTCACATAACCTGTAAGTAATAAACCATAATTTTTCGGAGCACATATGATGAGTTGTACCTTAAGTTGCATGGGTATGGGTACGAGTGCACGTATGGGTATGAGACACAACAAATTTGTCAAACGTAAGGTACAAGGACACGGCTATATATATATACATATATTTAGGTTAAAAATTAACAATTATATTAACCATCGCAACTTTACTATGTTTAATCTCAAATTCTCAATATAATAAGCTCATTCCTTAAAATTATAAAGTAAACTCATTTGAAACTATGACTTTATATTCCATATCAGCATCGGTAGCGGAGCCACTCTATAGCAAAGGGGTCACACCCACCCCAAACTTCTTATTTTTTTATTAAAAAATGTGGGTAGTGGAAGGTTCAATGAGAAGATAGCATGAGCTAAGTGCAAGGTTCAATGAGAAGATAGTTGAGCTTTTGAAGCTTAGTGTTGCTTTGTATCTAAGAGATGGATATAAATCCTTTGATGTTGATGAAATATTAGCTCTTGACTTCACAGAGCAAGAGAATATTTGTTTGAGACTTCTGGTATAATATTTTTACATCGATGTGCTAAGCCATCCTGATTTGGAGACATTATCATCCATTGCAGAACTCTGCCAATGTTTAGCTGAGACGAAAAAGTCTAAGTTATATCACCTCATTAATCGACTTACTCGTCTTGTTTTGATTCTTCCTGTGTCTATTGCAACTACTAAGCAATCATTTTCAGCTATGAAACTTGTGAAAACAAAATTGCCCGACAAAATGGGGGATAAATTTCTAGCTAATAATTTGGTTCTTTATATTGAAAGAGAAATTGCAGACACGTTTGATTTGGATCACTACTTAATGATTTGTATTTCTGAGAAAAGAGCGTCGCTACGACAATTCTAAGAAACAACATAATTAGATTCGAATGAAACAATTTTATGTAATTTTATGAAGTCTATGTATTTGTACTTTTAGTATATAGTTACATTTGATATAATCTTTTATCATTGTTCTAGATTTATATATATATCCCCCCCCCCCCCCCCCCCCGAACTTGATCCTCCAGCTTTCATCACTAAGCCTAATTATCACACCACAAGTTCATCGGCATTGGACTACGAAGATCAATCTCGCTCAACTACTGATGTATCCACCAAAGCTCCCAATTAGATTGCACCAAGGCTCTATACTCTAATTCTGCATTGGATCAGAACACTACATTTTGCTTCTTATTTTTCCAAGATACCAAATTACCTCCAACAAATCTGTTAAGTTTAGAGCAGGTCCAATCTACATCCGAGAAATGACAATGACCATGATTCCTATACAATATACCACGTCATGGAGCGCCCTTGAGATAAATAAAATATGCTCTAAAGCTGCCCAATGAGTAGTTCTCTGAGAAGACATAAACTGGCTCATTACATTAACTGGATATGCAATGTCAGGGCGAGTAACTGTAAGATAATTCAATTTTCCAACTAATCTCCTGCGCATCTCAGAGTCTATAAACAACTCTACATCTTCTGCTGCAAGTTGCATATTGGTGAGCATTGGTGCATTACAAGGTTTAACACCCAACTTCCCTGTTTCTATCAAAAGATCAAGAATATAGCTTCTCTGCGATTGAAAGATACCGGTATGCTGTAGGTGTGGAGGACTTAAGAGAGGCTAGGTACTATGTAAAATGAGCATACAGTCATCAGCAGAAACAAATACAAACTTATCAGTAGATGATGATGAGTAGAAACATGGCCATTCTCTTGATTAGCAACATTAGCAATTCGGAACTGCTGTTGAGGTTTGCCATGAAGTTTCTAGCAAGTACGCATTGAACAACCAGAATCACCACAATGATAACAAATTGGTTTAGTTTGATCATCTTGACCTCGACCACCATTACGACCAAAACCATGGTCATCAATATCTCTACCACCTTGAAAGCCATAATTGCTTCGACAACCTCTTCCACCACGACCACCTTAACCAATATTACTCCAATTACCTTGGCTCACAAGGGCACTATTAGTAACAGGAGGAGAAAGCCAAGACCCTTCAGCACGCAAGTATAAATGTCACGAAGATCTATGAACTAGAAAGAATTTGCGATCAAGTGGCATCAAATTCGAATGGCAAGCCTGCAAGGAAACCCATAACAGCTATATGTTCACGTTGAGACTGTTGCTTTTTCACTTTAGTACTAAAAAGAAGAAGAGCATTCAGCTCCTCATACACCCGTTTAAAATCCATGAAATAGTCAGTAAGAGACCTATCATGTTGATAAAACTCCTTGCACACATCATATATATGAGAAAGATTACCAGTCAGAATACAAAAAATCAAATAGTCTTTAAAATCCTTAATAAACTCATAGTGATTAACAAGACCAATTATCTCAAGGTCAATGTAACTCGGATCTGTAGAAAAATTCTTGCATCCTCTCTCAACCAGACCTTCTTTGCAGTAGCATCGGATGGTGGCTTATTTGCAAGATGACGATCCTTATCAATGCTGCGAAGGTAGACCCACACAGTTTTGCTCCAATCCAAAAAGATTCTGCCACTAAGTTTGTGCTCTGTGATTTTTGTTGTTGTAGAAATAACATCAGAAACCACGGTCTTTGTTTCAGTTTTTTCTTTCTCGTCATTATTTTTGAACAAACAAAACTTTTGCACATGGCCCTTTCGACTGCAATCCCAACAACATTTTTTCGATTATGACTTTTAGAGCACTCCCTTGATGATGTACCACGTTCCATCGACCACTCTCTACCTACTAAAAGTTAATTCTACACTTCTAAGCTTTCTGATGTAGCTTTCCTCTGTAGCTCAGTGGCTAACAACGCTGTAACCACATCATCAAGCTTGAGTTTGTCCTCCTTAGTACAGCTCAAAGTCATACATGGATTGTCATAACTATCCGATAACTGTGCCACTAACGTCACCACCTTATCTTCCTCATCCATCATTATGCCAATGCTCTCCAACTGGGTAATCAATTTTGTTGAAGGCATCCAAGTGATCGAAAATCTTTGCGCCTTCCTACATCATCATGGAATAGAGCCACCTTTTTAATATAATCCGATTAAGTAGAGACTTTGTTTGGTACAGGCTCTCCGGCTTCACCCATAAATTGGCTGCTGTCTTTTCTCCTCTGATGCTAAACCTGACTACATCTGATCGACACAACCGTATTGTAGAGACCATTTTCATGTCCATATCCTCCCACTCTTCATCAGACAATTTCTCCGGCTTCTTTTCCTTCCCAAACAAGACTTTAAATTGACCGAGTTGCACAATGATATCATGAACCTTAATCTTCCACAACTCAATTATTTTTGCCATCAAAATTTACCATCTAGTTACTACTGCCTACAAGCTTATCCATTCTCCATCGCTTCTACGAGCACCTTGCCTAGTGAACTTCACTCTAATACTACTGTCGGTTCAAAATCGACCCTACCGTAGACTAGGCAAGGAAACAGAATGGAGACACCAAATTTTACTTGGTGTGGCCTAAGCCTACATCCATGAGCGACACAACAATAAACTTCCACTATCAAGATAACAATATTACAAGAGAAAATTCTCTCATTCACACCCTCTACAACCTACAAAACTATAACCCCTCTTCTAGCAAACCACCCTCAATATGTTTGATACTCGCAAACACAAGTGCATACAACCTATAGGATATCTGGTAGGGGAGAACAATTATAGAGAATACCAAGACCTCTAGGATCACTTGATGCAAATGACATTACCCTCCACCCCATTTTATAATGGTGAAGTTAGGCTCTACATTTTCCCATCATTAATGCCAACACTTTCCAATGTGATCTTCAAACTTCATTCATGCATTCAGTTTCAAGAAAACATTCAAACTTCTTTCTCTTTAGTTTTCTTTTTACTGGTCGATTTGATATTAAATATCCCCATAGCAAGGATGTTCTTCACATAAAACATAGTGGAACAGGTAGTTTGCTTCTACTTCTAGTCTCTGCAATGTTTATTGAACAATTGATCATTAAATATGCTTGCACATCATATTACAATAACTAAGTAAAAGAAAAACATTTCTGGTCACGAATGTAGAAAAGCCATTTCCACTGCTCCTTTACTCTAAGACAGAATCATACTTGAAACATATAATTCAGAACAATAAACTCTTAGGCAACCTCTACTACTTCAAAACTATGTATAGTATTCTATAGAAACTCACGTGCGCTTCCATTTGTAATGAATAGGGCTGTCCATTTGTGCCCAAGGTCCGGGCCCGGCCCGGGCCCTATATATAAAAGTATATCATATAAGTAAACTGTATAACTGTACTTAAATAAGCATAATATAAGTATGTAATAAATACATATATAATATATATTTATGTGATTCTCTCTCTCTGTCTCTCAAGTTATAACTTATAAGTATATTATGTATATAGAATACATTTACATATAATATATGTATATATAATATATAGCTGTATATATATGCGCGCGCACACACACACACTCTCTCTCTCTCTCTTAGCATGGTATAGATACTAAGATATAACAATATAAATATATATAATGTATATAAGTATACTTATATGTTTATATTACAGTTATATAAGTATATATAAGTGCATAAGTATAATTATATATAAGTATATTGCATCTAGTATATATAAAACTAAAGTATATCATATAAGTAAACTGTATAACCGTACTTAAATAAGCATTATATAAGTATGTAACAAATACATATATAACTATATAATATGTATTTATAAATAAGTAATATATATTTATTATATATATAATGTAGTTATAAGTATACTTATATGTGTATATTATAAAATTACAGTTATATACGTATATTATATAAGTGCATAAGTATAATAATATATAAGTATATTGCATCTAGTATATATAAAAGTATATCATATAAGTAAATTGTATAACTGTACTTAAATAAGCATAATGTGAGTATGTAACAAATACATATATAAGTATATAATACATATTTATAAATAAGTAATATATACTTAAGTGATTCTCTCTCTCTCAAGTTATAACTTATAAGTATATACAATATATTTACATATAATATATGTATATATAATATATAGTTATATAATAATTTGTAAGTATATACTAATACATACTTATATAAATATAATAAGATTAATCTAATTTTTAGCAATTTTTTACCAAAAAAGAAAAAAAATGAAAATGACCGAGCCGACCCGATCATTTTCATATGTAGAGATTTTTAGTTAATTGTTAAATTATGGTTTTTCATATGATTAACTGATTATTAATTTCATATGTAGAGATTTTTAGTTAATTGTTAAATTATGGTTTTTCATATGATTAACTGATTATTAATAAAGAAGTTATTTTTATCATTTTAATTTTTGTTAAATTATGGTTTTTCATATGATTAACTGATTATTAATAAAGAAGTTATTTTTATCATTTTAATTTTTATGGTTTTTTGTATTTGCAAATTATATAATTACAAGTGATTAATAATATGATTGTTTTTTGTCAAAATTTTGTTTAATATTTTGCTATGTATTCTTGAAAATAAAAAAAATTTAAAAAATTTAAAAAAATAAAAACCGGCTCGGGCTTAGGTCGGGCCAACTGGGTCCGAGCCCAAGTTTTGCCTGGCCCGTTTGGACAGGCCTAATAATGAATTTTCTATTTATTTCTTGACACTTGGATAAGAATACCTATCAATAAAAGGACTAAGGACCTATTCGGTTCAGCCTATATTACCGGAATCTAAGTTTTTAGGAACAAAAAGTTGGTTTTGGCCCATTATCAGATTCCTTAAGTGGTGTTTGTTTCACATAAATATTTAAGAATAGGTTTCCATGAAAGAGAGAAAAGAGCCTATTTTATGGATTTACCAAATCCTCTTTCTTAAGATGGATTTGGGCAATAAAATCTAATGATCCAATCCACATCATCTATTCCCTCTCTCTCCTTTTGTCTATCACGTAAAATTCAGAAAGTTGCCCATTTAGGATCCCCGCCTCCTCTCCTCATTTCCCTCCTCAATTCCATGCCTCTTCATCGTAAAACCCTAGCTAATCTCTACTCAAATTAGTTACAAATCATTCTAAACTGGTTGACTAAAGCCTTGATGCCCCTTGGTCTCTTAGCTGCTGATCTTAAAATGAAATTCTTGATTTTTGAGGTTTTTAAGGACTAATCTGACTTTTGGGGTTCTAATGCATGTATTCATCTTCTTCAAAGTGTTCTTCTCTAATTTGGTTATAGTCGACATTTCATCTATCTTCTCTTCTTTGAATCTAATGACTTGATCTCTTGGCTAGCAATTCATACTACAAAATTCCTCTTCTATGCCTTGAGATTTATTCCATAACAAAGCAAAGGTATAATATCTCCCTACTTTGTAAAATTTTCTTTTTCTTGATTTTTTTCTGTTAAAATTAGGATTTCCAATAGTTGTTTTAAAAAAATAAGATTTGATTTCTTGCAATGGATTTCATTTCCTATATTTTTAGGAAATGAAATGAACAACTCTAAATCAATAGGAACTTTAGGAGAGTTGGTAAATCATATTTCTTGTCACAAAGAGGCCTTATGTTCAACGCATGTCTCTAACCTCTCTAGGGAAAAGAATTTTAAGGTCAATTAATCCTATCCGTAAACTCAAAAAGACAAGAAACATAAATCATTATCTAATGAATACCTATAATATGAGATGTCTAACTGCTTGGTTGGGCCAAAAAAGTAGGAAAACATGTGCATCTATAGGGGAAAAAACAAAAAGTGGGTTGTTGAGCATTATAGGATACATATACCCGGTTTTCTAGAAAATGTCAAATCCATGTTTTGGGAGAGGACTTGGGCTAAAAAGCTTAGACATTAAAACGCCACCTCTACATTCCCCGAGTTTTGCTTTCTTATTTTTTTGGGTTTGAAACAAACAAGATATTACATTTCCTTTTTTTTCTTTCCTAAAATCATGGTCAACCAAACACAAATTAACATTTCTGGGAAATGCATGGAAAACATTGAATATGATTTCTTTCCAAGGAATTCCAGTTTCTATATTTTTAGGAAATAAATGAAACGAACCACAAAAGAATGAAATAGTAGGTGACAATTTAACAGCCATAGTAGCAAGGCAAGGCAGGCCCTAACAAACCAACTTTTTTCCCGTAGCAGCTTGGTACCAAGTACACAAAGGGTAGACTTAGTGTTGAGACTTGAGAATCAACCTTGAATAATTCTTTGATCGACC
>NC_033797.1:48789530-48845672 GCF_001876935.1 Asparagus officinalis | reverse complement strand
TACAATTTTTTTAATGATATATTAATCCAGGTAGAACCAAGTCAATTAGGGCTATAAATAGCTATGATATTGCACAGGGCTTTCCTCATGGCTATATGAAAATTTAAGTTCAACTACTTGATTATCATGGAAAGTTCACATGTAGTTTTTGGTCACTTAATATTTCAAGTACGTAGATAGAGTGTAGAAAACAATTACATATGAACTATTTCAACCCTTTAATTCACAAACCTTGGTTTAGTTGGTTGCTACCGAGCAAGTGGGATGGAATTTCATACTTCTTTTAAAAGCACGAGTTCGAAAAAATCTTTTAATATTTTATTTAAATCTTAATCTATCATAATCATAAATAAATAATAGAATGATAAGTAAACCAAGCAAAATCCATATAACACAATAAACAACAAATATTACATTTTTAAGTTAATATGTAGGGCTCATTCAGAACAAGCTATCAAGATAAAAGCATCTCCACCAAGGCTATTTACAAATGCAATAAAAATTTTAACTTAGCGATATTATGCAAGAATTACAATATTTGAAAGAGGTATGATCCAAAAAAACCTACTCTATAATTCACACAATTAAACCTAATTAAAATTTACCAATGTACAGATACGCTATTGCACATTTAAGATAAAAATAACTACCAGTTATAGTAGACTTGAGTTGTGGCTTTACGCTTGCAAAGACCGCAACAAGAAGGTGGTTATAAATGTAAATAACGAGTGTCCAAATGATAAATGTTATAGAATCTCTGATGACTTAGGACATCACAAAGGTAACACTATTTGATGCAGTAAAAACTCTTATTAGGTGCACAATACAAGAATTCATTACAAAGAAAAAATAGGTCAATCCTAACTTAACTTAAATAATGAATTAGAAACACAAAAAAATTATCATATATATGAAATTAACATTTGTTCTCATTCAAATTACTTGTAAAGTTAGATGAGAAGATAAAAAATTAATGAGCCCAAGGAAAGATAATAGCATGAGAAATCCAGGTCCAGTCTGATGTCACAATTCACGTAGATGATGAAGACATCACTTCAAAACTACTCTAGAAAAAGATAAAAGTGAAGAAGGCTTGATCCCGACTCAATAAAAAATAAAACAGAAAGAATAAAAGATAATATTTTCTTAATATTTTATTAAATAACCTAATTTTTGAGTAAAATTAGGAATATTTGGAAGAGATTTTCACTAATTTTTAAATATTTTTATATATTTATTTTGTGGCTGTTTTATCTATAAAATTATAATAGAGTTAGCATTAAAATTTAGTTTATGGTTTTTAATGAAGTCTATCAATGATTAGGAATAAAATCCATATTCGCTTTTGTGCCATTTTAGCCACTTCTAATTAATTTTCTAGGCTAATTGGCTTTAATTAATCCGCTTGCTATTATAATGCTATTTTTTCAAGTATTTTTTACTTTTGTAACACTATACTTCTATAGGTAAAACTTCCTTTCATGTCGATCCAAATAATATGAATATTCAAATTGATTTCACGTTGATTTCGTGTCAATTCAATTACCAACATGAAACTTAAAATTGGGTGTAGCTCATTCAAACAAGCATTAAAGAAAATAAATAATAACAATGTTAAATTTTAGAGACATAAGTGAGTAAAAACTATCAAATTGAAATCGAAGAAATTTTTTTAATAAGCAAATAAACTAAAAATAAATAATTATGACATTTAACCACGCGCAATGCACGTGCATAAAAACTAGTATAAGAAAAATATACTACCACTTAAAAGTCCATGAAATCTACAAAATTAAGAATTTAATAGCAGATTTTGAGAATAAAATGACTGTAAAAATTTAAACCAAATCATTGTAAATTTTTTTTTAAAAAAAACTCATTAGGATAAGCTATTAGTGAAAAAGTTAACATCCAATTCTCTAGTAACTTAAACAGATTAACTAAGTACATTTCTCAATTGATTCCTCATTTAGCCAACCACATTCCAACCCCATAATAATCTTATATTGCAATATTATATGGCCTATAATATTTAATAAACAGATTGACTAGGTACGTTTCTCAATTGATTCCTCGTTTAGCCAACCACATCCCAACCCCATAATAACTTTATGTTGCAATATCGAGCCATACAACATTTAATAATCATTCACACGGCAACCCTGAAATCTGCCTGAAGGCAGCATTCTCCTACTTGATACCTCCTCGTTACCCTCCCTCTTAATTTATTAACGAGACGTCCCAATCAGCGGAAACCTCTACCAACCAGAACAAACCCTAGCAACAAAATTGGGTAAAGCAGAGTAAAGAAATTTTACCGGAGGCGGCGGTGCCGGCGACGAACGGCCTGGCATTGTACCTCTTGGTAGCTCGCCGGCCGGCCCGAATGACTCCCCGCTGAACAGAACGCATGCAGCGTTCACTGCAGCAGCGACAGCGGCGACGGTGACATCGTAGCGGCGTAAGGCCCTCGCGTCGCCTTAACGTAGACGCCGTCGATGAAGGGGACGAGAGGAGGGAGGGCGGCGAGAGAGGAGGCCGGAGTTGATGCGGAGGGAGGCGCGGGACTTGTGGGCCGCGACGGAGCACGATGACGATGAGGGCGAGGAGGCAGCAGAGCAATGTAGGCGACGGAAAGGCGCCGCGTCGACGGGGCGGAGGGGTAGAGTAGGAGAAGTAGTCGACGGCGTATGAAGGCGTTCCATGGGAGGAGGAAGCCGGGCCGAGGAATGAAGTGGACGAGTTAGGCGCGACGTGGAAGGAGTCCTCCGGTGCGCGGCGGAGTGGGGTGGCCGAGGAGGAGAGGCGTGCTGTGTGGTCGGATTTCGATAGGTTCAGATCCGCGCGCCGGCGAGGCCATGATTCTGAGTGAGATATTCTTGAGCCGACGTGGAGTTTCTTTGCTCACCCGGATTTTTTTTTGGTCTTCTTTTCTTCTCGAAGAGAACGAAGCAAGGATGGTTTTTGTGAATGCTGAGTGTTGCAAAGTTCATGCGAAAATATTATATGCGCGTTGTCTGCTCATATTCATTTGCAAGATAATCTTGGGAAAAATGTGTCGCCCCCCCCCCCCCCCAAAAGCTGAAATCAAATCAGTGACGAGGTCCATTGCTATTTTCCTGCCTTGTGTACTAAGTTCCAAAACAGTCTTTAGTATTTCTATGGCCCTCTCACGATCAGGCTGTATACAGCCAGAGGCATTATATTTTAAAAAAACCCGACTTTGCCCTTCTCCTTCTTCCCCAGATGCTTTGTCACCACTCTTCGTCACATCTCATTAAATACAAACTACTGTAAAAAATGAAGGGAAATTTCCCCTCTTTTTCAGTCTATCACGAGCAATAAATATCTAGTTATCCATTACTCTTCCATTACTCTTCCTCAGACCAAAATTCTCTCCATTACTTTTCCTCAGACCAAAATTCTCTCCATTACTCTTCCCTCCACTTCATAATGGCTGAAAAGGACATCACCTGCATCGTAGCTTCGGGTGATAGAGCAGTATTCATGAAGATTAACACTTCAACCACCATTCTTGATCTAAAATTTGATGTGTCAGATAGGTTAGATCTTCCATATGAATCATTAAGTTTGTCATTCAAAGAAGAAACAAATGGAAGCTTCAAATTTCCTATTGAGAACGAGGGGGATCTGTCGTCTATGGTGGAGCATTGCCATAACAGAGGATTAAAGGAGGTTCACATGCAAGCTTTCAAGGAAAAAGAGGATTCTTCAAAAGTCCACAGCGCCGTTCAAGTTCGAGATGACATGTAGGGGCAAGGATTTTTTTGATGCTAAGACCAATATTCATGTAATATCAGTTAATGTTAGTTCATTGGATTATAGCTCGGATTCTAATAGATTTGCTAGTTCTAGCCCACAACTTGTAGTTATAAACCCAGCCCTCGTTTTTTAATTCAAACTTAATAATTATCGCTTCTACGTTAGTTCTAGCTTCTATTACCCTAGTTCTAGCTTGTATACAGCCAGTTCTAGCCCATAACTTGCTAGTTCTATACCTAGCCCGTGTTTTTAATGCAAACTTGTAAATTCTAGCTTCTATCTCACTAGTTCTATCTTGTATACAATCAGTTCTAGCCCACAACTTGCTAGTTCTAATCTCAGCCAGCGTTTTTAAATGAAAACTTGTTAAATCTAGCTTTTACGTTAGTTCTAGCTTCTATTACCATAGTTCTAGCTTGTATACATCCAGTTCGAGCCCACAACTTGCTAGTTCTAAACCCAGCCCGCGTTTTTTTCATGCTAAGTTGTTAATTCTAGGTACTACGTTAATTCATGTAATATCAGTTAGTATCGGTTCTAATAGATTTATTGTTAAGTATAATCTATTAGTTGTTAGTTCCAATAGACTTATTGTTAGTGCTAATCGATTTGCTATGAGATCTAGTTCAAACCGTGTTAGGTCCAACATGTTAGTTCTAAGTGACTTCATGTTCGGTCTAAACGTTTTCATGTTAGTTCTAAATGAAATCTTGTTAGTTCAATTGGATTCCACGATAGTTATAACACAAGCAGTTGATGTTTTTTTTGCCTTTTCCTTATTTGTGTTATTTGTTGATGTTTCTATTGTATAGTTTATGATCATTTGTTCATGTTCTTTAAATTTGCAGCGCTACCAGCAGTATGAACTCAAAAAGCATAGAGGGTGGCCCGCCGTTGTCGACGCCCACATGTGTTTCAGATAGGATCCCCAATGATAATCCTTCTGGAGATAATGTTCCGATGATTGATGACATGATTAGCAGATCAGAGAGGATTCCTGCTTGGTGGCACACTGCTTTAACCGGTGAGGGCCAACGGTTTGAGAGTGCGAAGGAATTAAGATTGGCTTTACTATACTATTCCATGGCCAAAAAATTCGAGTACTTGTTTGCTAAGAATGAACCGAAGCGTATTCGAGTCTTTTGTCGGTTCAAGGAAGCCCAAAATTGCCCGTGGATGTTATTTGCCTCTCCAACACAAAATGAGAACAGACTTGAAATCAAAACCTTCGTGGACAACCACACATGTGGGAATTTTGGCAATAATGCAGGTCAATCTAGGGCGTCACGACAATTCATTGCGACCCAAGTATTACCCACGTTAAAGGTCCGACCAGATTTACGACCTATCGACGTACAAAAGGAGTTACTAACTTCGTATGGGCTTAGGGTCGATTATAGCAAGATATGGTGGGGTAAAGAAAGAGCACAATAGCAACTATATGGTGATGCCCATAAGTCCTACGATCAATTACGATGGTAAAAGAAGATAATATCTATAATATAGACACTAATTTCATTTATGTTGATCCTAACATATAATCTTCAATGGTCTAGGTATGTAGAAGAGGTTAAGAAGACAAACCCAGGTAGCTACATTCATGTTGAAGAAAATGAGGGGAGGTTTTCAAAGCTATTCATCTGTTATGCCGCCTGCATAAATGGGTTTTTGAACGGTTGTAGACCACTTATATTTTTGGATGGTACCTTTCTGAAAGATCGTTTCAAAGGTATACTCCTCAGCGCCGTTGCATACGATGGAAATCAGGGGATATTTCCATTAGCCTATTGCATCTGCGATCAGGAAAATACTGTAAACTGGAATTGGTTCTTACAAGGTTAGTTCGGGTCATGTTAGTTCTACTAGAATTCATGCTAGTTCTAACTCATTTGTTGTTAACTCTAACTTCAAATATGTTAACTACAAATATTTCGTTGTTAACTCTAACTTCAAATATGTTAACTACAAATATTTCGTTGTTAACTCTAACTTCAAATATGTTAACTACAAATATTTATAGGTTTATGATCTATTCTCTATGAAAGGCCAGATCCATACAACCCTCCACACAAACTAGTTATAATATCTGATGCGGATAAGGGGATCAGAGAAGCAGTCAGAGAATATTTTCCGGATGCTATACACTCTAGATGTATTCTGCATCTAGTTGAGAATTTCAGGACAAAGTTGCGGGATTTGGGCTTCAAGGCAAAGGATACTCGGATTTTGGGCAACCTTTTGCAATCTGCTTGTTACAAATATACGAAAGCAGAATGGAATGACTATGTGGAGGACATTAGACTAGCGGACGACGAGCCTACAATATTGTCATGAACTACGCTCCAGAGAACTGGGCTAACGCATTTCCCCCCGGAATTAGGTAATTTATAAGCTATGTCATTTCTTATTTCAGTTAGTTGTTTGCCTAACTAAATTAGACATGAATGGATACACTGGAACTAACTATAACCTAGTCGGAACTAACATAGGCGATATACCCAACACTTGTAATAGAACATGGGTAATAACCCAGTTAGCTGGAGTTAGAACTAACTGGGTACCATCTAGAACTATCAAGATAGAAGCTTTCACTAAGAACTACTCAGATAGAACTGACATGACAAATAACTCAGTATTTTTGATGAATTCCCTGTTATGTTCCAGATATGGTCATGTTACATCAAATGTTGTAGAGTCATTCAACAAATGGATACATGAGGCTAGGCTTCTACGGATACTACAACTCGTAGAACACATATGTAAATAGATTATGGTTCGCATGAATGAGCGACGATTAATGGCTGAAAGTTGGAATGGATTTCTTTGTCCCAAAGCTGAACTTGTCCTCAAAGAGAACATGGAAAATGGGCGTCCATTGGATGTGCGTCAGTCTCATACAAGATTATTTGAGGTACAATCTCATAAAACTTGTAAAGTGGATCTTGACAATAAAACATGCACGTGCCGCGCGTGGGATGTAACCCGTATCCCTTGCAAACATGCATGCGCAACCATTATGTTTATGAAGAGGGATGGTTACCAATTCTGTGACTGGTTTATGACGGTTGAAGCTTTTAAAAAGAGCTACGAGCCAATCCTCTACCCCATCCCCGATTACGAGAAGCGTAGCGTACCACGGGAGGAGATACAGATCCTAACACCATTAACAACAAAAAGGAAAGGGAGAAATAAGACCAGGCGTATCAACAACAGAACAGTTTACACACGACCACTTAAATGATCTCGATGTCATGTGGAAGGTCACAACCGTAAAACATGTAATGAATCTATTGCTGACTAAGTACTTGATATGTTGTTAACTATTTTGCTTGTATATTTACAAACTAGTACGTTTTGTTTAATGTTGAAAGTATTCTCATGTGTGATGAGAACTAACATCATCTCCACTAGCAAAAATGTTGTAAGTATTAGAACTACACGAGAACAAATAGATCTGATAATGGCTAAGATAGAACAGACACGACAGCATCTAGAACATCATCATCAGCAGCTAGAACAAATATTGACTAAGCTAGAAATAACACGACAGCAAAAATAAAAACTGCGCGGGTAAAATACGAAGGCTGGTTTTAGAACTAGCACGGTGTAGGCTAGAACTGGTTGTATACAAGCTAGAACTAGTGTGATAGAAGCTAGAACTATGTAGAACCTAGAATTAACAATTTAGCATGAAAAAACACGGGCTAGGTTTAGAACTAGCAATATGTGGGCTAGAACAGCTCTATACAAGTTAGAACTAGTGGGATAGAAGCTAGAACTAACGTGGAACCCAGAAATAACAAGTTAGCATGAAAAAAACTAGGGCTGGGTTTAGAACTAGCAAGTTGTGGGCTAGAACTGGATGTATACAAGCTAGAACTAGTGGGATAGAGGCTAGAACTAACGTGGAACCCAAAAATAACAACTTAGCATGAAAAAAACGAGGGCCGGGTTTAGAACTAGCAAATTGTGGGCTAGAACTGGATGTATACAAGCTAGAACTACTGGGATAGAAGTTATAACTAACGTGGAACCCAGAAATAACAAATCAGCATGAAAAAAACTAGGGCTGGGTTTAGAACTAGCAAGATGTGGGATAGAACTGGATGTATACAAGCTAGAACTAGTGGGATAGAAGCTAAAACAAACGTGGAACCCAGAAATAATAAATTAGCATGAAAAAAACTAGGGCTGGGTTTAGAACTAGCAAGTTGTGAGCTAGAACTGGCTGTATACAAGCTAGAACTAGTGGGATAGAAGCTAGAACTAACGTGGAACCCAGAAATAACAAAATGGCATGAAAAAAATCACGGGCTGGTTTTAGAACTAGCAAAATATGGACTAGAACTGGATGTATACAAGCTAGAACTAGTGGGATAGAAGCTAGAACTAACGTGGAACCCAGAAATAACAACTTAGCATGAAAAAAACTAGGGCTGGGTTTAGAACTAGCAAGTTATGGGCTAGAACTGGCTGTATACAGGCTAGAACTAGTGGGATAGAGGCTAAAACTAATGTGGAACACAAAAATAACAACTTAGCATGAAAAAAATGAGAGCTGGGTTTAGAACTAGCAAGATGTGGGCTAGAACTGGATGTATGCAAGCTAGAACTAGTGGGATAGAAGGTATAACTAACGTGGAACCCAGAAATAACAAGTTAGCATGTAAAAAACACGGGCTGGGTTTAGAACTAGCAAGTTGTGGGCTAGAACTGACTGTATACAGGCTAGAACTAGTGGGATAGAAGCTAGAACTAACGTGGAACCCAGAAATAACAAAATAGCATGAAAAATTCGCGGGCTGGGTTTACAACTAGCAAGATGTGGGCTAGAACTGGATGTATACAAGCTAGAACTAGTGGGATAGAAGCTATAACTAACGTGAAACCCAGAAATAACAAGTTAGCATGAAAGAATAGCGGGCTGGTTTTAGAACTAGCAAGATGTGGGCTAGAACTGGATGTATACAAGCTAGAACTAGTGGGATAGAAGCTAGAACTAACGTGGAACCCAGAAATAACAACTTAGCATTAAAAAAACTAGGGCTGGGTTTAGAACTAGCAAGTTGTGGGCTAGAACTGACTGTATACAGGCTAGAACTAGTGGGATAGAAGTTATAACTAACATGGAACCCAGAAATAACAAAATGACATGAAAAAATCGCGGGCTGGTTTTAGAACTAGCAAGATGTGGGCTAGAACTGGATGTATACAAGCTAGAACTAGTGGGATAGAAGCTAGAACTAACGTGCAACCCAGAAATAATAAGTTAGCATGTAAAAAACACGGGCTGGGTTTAGAACTAGCAAGTTGTGGGCTAGAACTGGCTGTATACAGGCTAGAACTAGTGGGATAGAAGCTAGAACTAACGTGGAACCCAGAAATAACAAAATAAAATGAAAAAATGAGGGCTGGGTTTAGAACTAGCAAGATGTGGGCTAGAACTGCATGTATACAAGCTAGAACTAGTGGGATAGAAGCTAGAACTAACGTGGAACCAAGAAATAACAAGTTAGCATGAAAAAAACTAGGCCTGGGTTTAGAACTAGCAAGTTGTGTGCTAGAACTGGCTGTATACAGGCTAGAACTAGTGGGATAGAAGCTAGAACTAATGTGGAACCCAGAAATAACAACTTAGCATGAAAAAAACACTTGCTGGTTTTAGAACTAGCAAGATGTGGGCTAGAACTGGATGTATACAAGCTAGAACTAGTGGGATAGAAGCTAGAACTAACATGGAACCCAGAAATAACAAGTTAGCATGAAAAAAACTAGGGCTGGGTTTAGAACTAGCAAGTTGTGGGCTAGAACTGGATGTATACATGCTAGAACTAGTGGGATAGAAGCTAGAACTAACGTGGAACCAGAAATAACAACTTAGCATGAAAAAAACTAGGGCTGGGTTTAGAACTAGCAAGTTGTGGGCTAGAACTGGCTGTATACAGGTTAGAACTAGTAGGATAGAATCTAGAACTAACGTGGAACCCAGAAATAACAACTTAGCATGAAAAAAACTAGGTCTGGGTTTAGAACTAGCAAGTTGTGGGCTAGAACTGGATGTATACAGGCTAGAACTAGTGGGATAGAAGCTAGAACTAATGTGGAACCCAGAAATAACAAAATAGCATGAAAAATCTAGGGCTGGGTTTAGAACTAGCAAGTTGTGGGCTAGAACTGGCTGTATACAGGTTAGAACTAGTGGGATAGAAGCTAGAACTAACGTGGAACCCAGAAATAATAACTTAGCATGAAAAAAACTAGGGCTGAGTTTAGAACTAGCAAGTTGTGGGCTAGAACTGGATGTATACAGGCTAGAACTAGTGGGATAGAAGCTAGAACTAACGTGGAACCCAGAAATAACAAAATAGCATGAAAAAAACTAGGGCTGGGTTTAGAACTAGCAAGTTTTGGGCTAGAACTGGCTGTATACAAGTTAGAACTAGTGGGATAGAAGCTAGAACTAATGTGAATCCCAGAAATAATAACTTAGCATGAAAAAAACTAGGGCTGAGTTTAGAACTAGCTAGTTGTGGGATAGAACTGGCTGTATACAGGCTAGAACTAGTGAGATAGAAGCTAGAACTAACGTGGAACCCAGAAATAACAAGTTAGCATGAAAGAATAGCGAGCTGTTTTTAGAACTAGAAAGATGTGGGCTAGAACTGGATGTATACAAGCTAGAACTAGTGGGATAGAAGCTAGAACTAACGTAGGAGCATGCATTAAAAAGTAGCGGTTAGAATCAACATTGTCTTCAAAATTAACAATTGCAGCAGCTATAACGCGCTCGAGGGCTACTAGAACTAGTACGATAGCATCTAGAAATAACATATCATTCGGTATAACGACTGTAAATAGAATTAACAACGATTTATAAAAACATGACTGTGAAGTACGTTTATAACAACGATTTATAACTACCATCCACACCTTGCAATGATTTTTAACAATGATTTATATCTATCAACGAATAGTTTCCTTCCATTACAGCAGCAAAATTTGAATGAAACTATCTTTATGCGGTGTTGCGGTGAAGAAAGAAGCTGGATCCTCATTTGTTGCTTCCCTCGCTTGAGCGGTAGATGTCTGATAAAACTTTATCACTACTAGTTCTCTTACGCTTTCCGCGCGTGGATGATGGAGAGCTGGACTTTGATGATCCACTTTGCGAGCCTGAAGCGTTTCCTGGCTGAGGAGATTTGACGGTGGGGTGAGCCGCCGCCAAATTGGAAGGGCCGATCCCTTGGTTTTGGAGAAAGCGCTGCCACTGTTCTCTATCCACAGTTATGTGCCTACCGTCCCAGCTAACCTCCTGCAACTCTGGATCATAACTAATAGGCTGCGCAGGTTGTGGTCCTAAGTTAAGGCGAGTGGATCCCTCTGCCCTCTCCAAACCCGTCCTGCATTGGACCTGCGTGACGGCGTAGCCTTCCTTTATGTTTCCATCAACTGGAGATGTGTAACGGACCCCAAGCCTCTTAGGGATGTCTGATAAATCCCTAACCTTGAGGAGCACTTTGCAGTCTTCGAAGTTAGTATTGTTTATGACGTCCCTAGAGCACTTAATGCATTCACCAATACCAGCGAGGAGAGTTCGCAGGAATTCATAATTCCAGAGGTGATATGGTACATTGAAGAGACGGATCCATACAAGAAAAGGTTGGGGCACCGTTGTTAACCTGTGATCTTCCCTCCAATGGTGGAATCTTCCCCTAAAGGTGCCCATGTCTATTAGGCCGAGCTTTATTGCTTGGGAAAGTAGGGCATCTGATGGAAACTGTACCATGAAGCTATGCCCTGCCGCGTTTTTTATTTGATGGGGCCACGACGTTAGATTGAACCGATAAGCCAGCATCTCTCTGAGCTCCTGGATGGATGGACGGCCTGCTTCAAGATTGAAGATGGCGAAAGCAGAGAGATGCCTGATGGTGCTGGCGGTGGTGGTAGGGACGGTAAGCAACCTTGGTGGGGCCCGAGCAGTAATACCGTGATGACAATCTCGAGAGTGGTGCCCTGACCCATGGCAATGTACACATGCGCAATCCTTATGCATCTTTGATGTTTACTAACAAAGATTGAAGAAGTTGGGTTTGAGAGTTTGTTTTGGAATAAGGGGTTTAGAGAGTCCACCGATACAGCTGGAAGAAGAAGAAGTTGATGGGTTATGAAGGTATGGCGGCAACGTGAGAATCGAGAGAAATAGCACTAAACTATACTATATTAAATGAGAATATATGATGGGAACGCTGTTGGGGTGATAGGACATGTCTTGAAAAGGAGCAAATATCCGGTGTGTCTTAAGGCAGTGATTAGATATTATTTTCTTGGGAAGATGCGCTCAAAATGAGCCAGAAATAAAATATTCGTCCTAGAACTATCACTAACAAAGATAGAACTAAAGCGAAATTATAGATAACAAGAATAAGCTTCTATCCCACTAGTTCTAGCCTGTATACATCCAGTTCTAGCCCACAACTTGCTAGTTCTAAACCCAGCCCTTGTTTTTTTCATGCTAAGTTGTTATTTCTGGGTTCCACATTAGTTCTAGCTTCTATCCCACTAGTTCTAACCTGTATACAGCCAGTTCTAGCCCACAACTTGCTAGTTCTAAACCCAACCCTAATTTTTTTTCATGCTATTTTGTTATTTCTGGGTTCCACGTTAGTTCTAGCTTCTATCCCACTAGTTCTAGCCTGTATACATCCAGTTCTAGCCCACAACTTGCTAGTTCTAAACCCAGCCCTTGTTTTTTTCATGCTAAGTTGTTATTTCTGGGTTCCACATTAGTTCTAGCTTCTATCCCACTAGTTCTAACCTGTATACAGCCAGTTCTAGCCCACAACTTGCTAGTTCTAAACCCAGCCCTAGTTTTTTTCATGCTAACGTATTATTTCTTGGTTCCATGTTAGTTCTAGCTTCTATCCCACTAGTTCTAGCTTGTATACATGCAGTTCTACCCACATCTTGCTAGTTCTAAAACCAGCCCTCGTTTTTTCATGCTATTTTGTTATTTCTGGGTTCCACGTTAGTTCTAGCTTCTATCCCACTAGTTCTAGCCTATATATATCCAGTTCTAGCCCACAACTTGCTAGTTCTAAATTCAGCCCTTGTTTTTTTCATGCTAAGTTGTTATTTCTGGGTTCCATGTTAGTTCTAGCTTCTATCCCACTAGTTCTAACCTGTATACAGCCAGTTCTAGCCCACAACTTGCTAGTTCTAAACCTAGCCCTAGTTTTTTTCATGCTATTTTGTTATTTCTGGGTTCCACGTTAGTTCTAGCTTCTATCCTACTAGTTCTAACCTGTATACAGCCAGTTCTAGCCCACAACTTGCTAGTTCTAAACCCAGCCCTAGTTTTTTTCATGCTAACGTATTATTTCTTGGTTCCATGTTAGTTCTAGCTTCTATCCCACTAGTTCTAGCTTGTATACATGCAGTTCTACCCACATCTTGCTAGTTCTAAAACCAGCCCTCGTTTTTTCATGCTATTTTGTTATTTCTGGGTTCCACGTTAGTTCTAACTTCTATCCCACTAGTTCTAGCCTGTATACATCCAGTTCTAGCTCACAACTTACTAGTTATAAACCCAGCCCTTGTTTTTTTCATGCTAAATTGTTATTTCTGGGTTCCACGTTAGTTCTAGCTTCTATCTCACTAGTTCTAACCTGTATACAGCCAGTTTTAGCCCACAACTTGCTAGTTCTAAACCCAGCCCTAGTTTTTTTCATGCTATTTTGTTATTTCTGTGTTCCACGTTAGTTCTAGCTTCTATCCCACTAGTTCTAACCTGTATACAGCCAGTTCTAGCCCACAACTTGCTAGTTCTAAACCCAGCCCTTGTTTTTTTCATGCTAACTTGTTATTTCTTGGTTCCACGTTAGTTCTAGCTTCTATCCCACTAGTTCTTGCTTGTATACATGCAGTTCTAGCCCACATCTTGCTAGTTCTAAAACCAGCTCTCGTTTTTTCATGCTATTTTGTTATTTCTGGGTTCCACGTTAGTTCTAGCTTCTATCCCACTAGTTCTAGCCTGTATACATTCAGTTCTAGCCCACAACTTGCTAGTTCTAAACCCAGCCCTTGTTTTTTTCATGCTAACTTATTATTTCTGGGTTCCACGTTAGTTCTAGCTTCTATCCTACTAGTTCTAGCTTGTATACATCCAATTCTAGCCCACATCTAGCTAGTTCTAAAACCAACAATTATTTTTTTTCATGCTATTTTGTTATTTCTGGGTTCCACGTTAGTTCTAGCTTCTATCCCACTAGTTCTAGCCTGTATACAGCTAGTTCTAGCCCACAACTTGCTAGTTCTAAACCCAGCCCTAGTTTTTTTCATGCTAAGTTGTTATTTCTGGGTTCCACGTTAGTTCTAGCTTCTATCCCACTAGTTCTAGCTTGTATACAGCCAGTTCTAGCCCACATCTTGCTAGTTCTAAACCCAGCCCGCGTTTTTTACATGGTAAGTTGTTATTTCTGGCTTCCACGTTAGTTCTAGCTTCTATCCCACCAGTTCTAGCATGTATACATCCAGTTCTAACCCACATCTTGCTAGTTCTAAACCCAACCCGCCTTTATTTCATTCTATTTTGTTATTTCTAGGTCGACGTTAGTTCTAGCTACTATCCCACTAGTTCTAGTTTGTATACAGCCAGTTCTAGCCTACATCTTGCTAGTTCTAAACCCAGCCCGCATTTTTTACATGCTAAGTTGTTAATTCTGGGTTCCACGTTAGTTCTAGCTTCTATCCCACTAGTTCTAGCTTGTATACATCCAGTTCTAGCCCACATATTGCTAGTTCTAAAACCAGCTCGTGATTTTTTCATGCTATTTTGTTATTTCTGAGTTCTACATTAGTTCTAGTTTCTATCCCACTTGTTCTAGCCTGTATACATCCAGTTCTAGCCCACAACTTGCTAGTTCTAAATCCAGCCCGCGATTTTTTCATGCTAAGTTGTTATTTCTGGGTTGCACGTTAGTTCTAGCTTCTATCCCACTAGTTATAGCTTGTATACAACCAGTTCTAGCCCACATCTTGCTAGTTCTAAACCCAACCTTCGTAATTTACTTGCACACTTGTTATTTTTGCTTCTACGAGATTGAACGAGCACAAACGAACGTAATACACTTGAACTAATGCTCAAGTAGAATTAACAAGAAAGAGCTATAACATTCTCAAATGCAATTAGAGCTAACAAGGGCTCTTTTTGACCAACAACAGGACATTAGAAAGTCCAATACCTCTGTTAATGTACATTTTCAATCTAACTGCTGCATACATAATTGTATTTTTATAAACATTGAATCATTCTCTTTGTATAAACATGTCATTCATCACTATAAGCTGACCCATCTGCATGTCTTTGCTCACAACCGGCTAACAGTAATTTTGCGGCAACCCTCGCTCGCATAGCTTCAGGGGTTTCGTCCGGAGGATTTACCCGCAATGTCGAGCGACCTTGAATTATTGCTTGGATGTAGAGGTAGACGAATACACCACAGTCATAGCAGCAACATCGTTTGCTATATTTGACATTTTCCCTAGAGATAGAACTATAACACGTTTTACGCGAAGGAACTAACCTCCCTCTTTGTTGCTCGCATTTGATGGCCCTGTATTTAAATACTCTGGATACATTTGACCTTACAAAATCAACTTGCTGTTCATTAAAATAGTTTATGATTTTATGAACATGCTCCATCCAAGCTTCATAGCCAGCAGAACTGTAGTGGTTGACGACCTTTTCTTTCAGATCAACTTCAACCAGATGCCAATGGTCGTGCCGGACCAACGGAATCAACAGATGCTCTATGCGTACGGCTGTGTATTTTTCAATATATTGCAAAAATAGCTCGTAATACGATGGGTCGACAGAGTAAAGTGAGTGCTGCCAATAGTAGCACGTAATGTTCAGTATTATGCATGAGGGAAGATAGAACCAACTTGCTTCTACATTAGGACTAACATGTTATAAGCTAGAACTAACATTCTAGTTGTTAGGGCTAACGTGACGCAAACTAGAACTAACATGGCTCATGCAGAACTTACATAACTAGAACTAAAACTAACATCCATTTTCGCCAAAACTACCACGATAATTTAGAACTAACATGTACTTACAAGAAAGAACACCGAGACGACGCCAAATTTTTTGTCATATGACTTTTGCTGGATCGTGTCCAACAATGCTTCTTCCATCTGTAACGATATCAATGAAACATTAAAAATCAATATATGAACAAGGCTTTATACATTATTAAGCGTATATAATCTAACCTTGTCATCAAGCCGGCCACCACGAAGCAAATACAACAGCTCTTCGCTGTTCATAGTGCTATTGGCTGTTTTAATAACATCATATCTCCTTAAAATAAGAACTAACATGGATTAGGACTAACATGTAAGGAATTAGCATATAAATAGTCAATTGAACCTTACTTGTGATTCTTTTGGGAGCAAAACTTGGTTAGGCAATTATTTTCAGCTGCGGAGAGTCTAGCAGATACTTCAGATGGTATCCTAAAATTATGTACAAAGGTACCCCTGCTATCTATTATACGTATGTTAAACAATGCAATGTCTGGAATATCTCTATTTAACTCGCCCAATAGAACTTCCTCCTCAGCCGTCATTGCCTTCAAACTCAACTCATCCCAAGTGGGATGTTGTTTGCCGTTATAAAAATTGGTAACTTTGTCAGCTTCGTGTACACCCTCAGGACTTGCAAGTATATCTATAACTTTTTGCTTTTTCTTTCCCTTTCCCTCTGTGTATGGAGTCTTACACCATTTAGACCGCTTGCTTGCCCTTCGAACCTTCCTCCGTGGGGCTGCTACAATCTCTTCTGTTTGCACATCACTTGACAGAACTTCTAAGATTTTGTCCACCTGATGTGAAATATTAACAACAGCCTCGGCAGAACTATCTGCATTCTCACTTTCTCTTCCAACATGCTCCTCTTCCCTATACACAATCTCCGCCTCTTTCTGTATATTCTCCTCAACCCTGCTATCTACATTCCCCCCTTCTCCACCAACAAGCTCCTCTTCCTTCTCTGATTTCCTATCTACATTTTCCACCTCCTTATCTACATTATCCACTTCCCTATCTACATTTTCCTCCTCCTTATCTACATTATCCTCAACCTTGTTATCTACAATAACCTCCTCTCTATCTGAATTCTCCACAGCTTTATTCTCGGGGGGTTCCGCTTCACCATTCTTCTGGGAGGCGACATCCTCCCCGTCTTCCCCTTCTATTATAGCTTTCCCCTCAGCTATATTCCCAACATCAGCTCCTTCTTCCATTGTGGTGCCCTCCAAATCAACTTCACATCCATGAACAGCAACATCATCAACAGGCTCCTTAGCATCATCCTCAGCCATCTTATGTTCAGCTTCTTGCATGATGGGGTCTTCCTTATGTAATCTACTAGATTTGGAAGGCTGTTCCTCCTCATCAGGCCGTGGGTTCAGCTTCATTTTTTTTTTAATTTTTTGTTTGATATTTGCCTTCAGTACCACGGGGTCTATGATGTCATCAGGTCTTCCAAGTTCTTCAATTATTCTGTTTAGCCTATTGATCTCAATCATAAATTCTTTACAATACGTACTCTTGCTCTGCTTTGTGGCAAAGAGTAGTCGTTGGAGGAATTTAGCAGAATTTCTCCAAAAGGTAAGTTGCTGCTCAATGGGTAGATCCTTCACCTCCTCTTCATCTTCAAAAGCATTGTCAATATGTTTTGACATAATCTGAAATTATTAAGAGATTATATTATAATAAAATAATATTATAATAAAATAGGATTATACATACATGGATATTGTTTATATTTAGCTTTAGACAACTTAGACTTAACAGGATACTTACATAGCCTATTAAGAAGTTCTTCGTTTCCTCCGCCCTCACCTTCCTCTTTAACTTAGGCACATGACGCACTCCTTCACTCCCCTGAATGGCGGGAAGTGCAACAAGCTTTGAAGGAGCAGGCCCAACTTCCACAACAGGCCGATCAACTTCAGTTATTGAAGCTGATTTAGCCTTATATGCAACGGTCCTCGCCCTCAAATATGAGACTTTCACCTCCTTTTCTGATGCCCAGTTTGTCATTGGACGTCTGGACTTGTCGACGTAAGGATATTTCTTTAACCCCGTCATCTCATAGTACCAAAGCTAAAGCAAATACATTAAGCATTCAAATCAGAACTAACAAGGCATAAATTAGAGCTAACAAACAGATACTCCGTTAGAACTATTGTGACCCCAACTAGAACCTAGAACTAGCATGCCTCCTATTAGAACTAAGGTGAGATGCAATAGAACTAACCGAACTTTATTAGAACTAACGTGACCCAATTCTGAACTAACATGATGCCATTTAAGGCTTAGCAGCATGACCCAAATAAGGACTAACATGAATACGGCTAGAACTAACATGAGCAGAAACTAGAACTAACGTGGTGAAAAGTAGAACTAACATAGCAGAAAACAGAACTAACGTGGCATAAGTTAGAACTCACATGGCATGAATCAGAGCTAGAATGAACCAAATTGAGTAAAACATGGCACTTACACACAAAAGTGTCATGCAACCTGGGACATATGTGACCCCTGGCTTCTTCTTGCACTCCACAACAACTTTAATCCCCCTGTTAATTTCTGAATAAAAGAATTGAGCCCAAGCTACCGTTTTGACCCTCTCAATGCTATCCAGATATCTGAGTAGAGGTCTAGGGATACCCTCCCCGCTTCTGGGGCACCATATCATAGAGCATTGGTACAGAATTTAGAGCAGAACAAAATCTTGGATATTCTCTTCTTCTGTAGACTCCACGAGCCTTTCCAGCTGCCCTTCAAGGTATCTTCGATGGGTAATTGTTGCTTTTTTTAACTTCTTCCCATCTTCAGTTTTGAAAAGATGAGCGAAGTATTGCAACCAGATTCTGTTTGTTGAGTCCCGGTTGATACGTATGACTTCCCCATAAGCTGGGAAGTATGTATGGTTATGGACCCATTGCAAATCAAATTTAACACTTTCAAGCCCCCAGTCTTTGAATCAGGGATACAAAATGTGTCATTGGCCCTATCATAATAACTCAGCAGCAGTTCAAGCGTGGGGCGATCAGGCGCAAGAGCCCCGAATAAAATGTAGTGCTGAAATATCGATCCGCGATATGCATCCCTGTGACACTGACGCATCTTCGGAGCAATACACTTCATGAATTGCCAATAACCCATGATATTGACGGTTAGCCTTAATGATTCAAACGGGTTATTTTCAGCAAGCCTTTTCCTGTAAAAATAAAAATTTTAAGTTCAATTAGAACTAACGTGAACTGAATTAGACCTAACACTAAACGGCATCTGGGGTTCCGCTTCACCATTCTTCTGGGGGGCGACATCCTCCCCGTCTTCCCCTTCTATTATAGCTTTCCCCTCAGCTATATTCCCAACATCAGCTCCTTCTTCCATTGAACCAACAGGCTCCACAACTTTGCCTTCCATTGTGGTGCCCTCCAAATCAACTTCACATCCATGAACAGCAACATCATCAACAGGCTCCTCAGCATCATCCTCAGCCATCTTATGTTCAGCTTCTTGCATGATGGGGTCTTCCTTATGTAATCTACTAGATTTGGAAGGTTGTTCCTCCTCATCAGGCCGTGGGTTCAGCTTTATTTTTTTTTATAATTTTTTGTTTGATATTTGCCTTCAGTACCACGGGGTCTATGACGTCATCAGGTCTTCCAAGTTCTTCAATTATTCTGTTTAGCCTGTTGATCTCAATCATAAATTCTTTACAATATGTACTCTTGCTCTGCTTTGTGGCAAAGAGTAGTCGTTGGAGGAATTTAGCAGAATTTCTCCAAAAGGTAAGTTGCTGCTCAATGGGTAGATCCTTCACCTCCTCTTCATCTTCAAAAGCATTGTCAATATGTTTTGACATGATCTAAAATTATTAAGAGATTATATTATAATAAAATAGGATTATACATACATGGATATTGTTTACATTTAGCTTTAGACAACTTAGACTTAACAGGATACTTACATAGCCTATTGAGAAGTTCTTCGTTTCCTCCGCCCTCACCTTCCTCTTTAACTTAGGCACATGACGCACTCCTTCACTCCCTTGAATGGAGGGAAGTGCAACAAGCTTTGAAGGAGCAGGCCCAACTTCCACAACAGGCCGATCAACTTCAGTTATTGAAGCTGATTTAGCCTTATATGCAACGGTCCTCGCCCTCAAATATGAGACTTTCACCTCCTTTTCTGATGCCCAGTTTGTCATTGGACGTCTGGACTTGTCGACGTAAGGATATTTCTTTAACCCCGTCATCTCATAGTACCAAAGCTAAAGCAAATACATTAAGCATTCAAATCAGAACTAACAAGGCATAAATTAGAGCTAACAAACAGATACTCTGTTAGAACTATTGTGATCCCAACTAGAACCTAGAACTAGCATGTCTCCTATTAGAACTAAGGTGAGATGCAATAGAACTAACCGAACTTTATTAGAACTAACGTGACCCAATTCTGAACTAACATGATGCCATTTAAGGCTTAGCAGCATGACCCAAATAAGGACTAACATGAATACGGCTAGAACTAACATGAGCAGAAACTAGAACTAACGTGGTGAAAAGTAGAACTAACATAGCAGAAAACAGAACTAACGTGGCATAAGTTAGAACTCACATGGCATGAATCAGAGCTAGAATGAACCAAATTGAGTAAAACATGGCACTTACACACAAAAGTGTCATGCAACCTGGGACATATGTGACCCCTGGCTTCTTCTTGCACTCCACAACAACTTTAATCCCCCTGTTAATTTTTGTATAAAAGAATTGAGCCCAAGCTACCTTATTGACCCTCTCAATGCTATCCAGATATCCGAGTAGAGGTCTAGGGATACCCTCCCCGCTTCTGGGGCACCATATCATAGAGCATTGGTACAGAATTTGCAGCAGAACAAAATCTTGGATATCCTCTTCTTCTGTAGACTCCACGAGCCTTTCCAGCTGCCCTTCAAGGTATCTTCAATGGGTAATTGTTGCTTTTTTTAACTTCTTCCCATCTTTAGTTTTAAAAAGATGAGCGAAGTATTGCAACCGGATTCTGTTTGTTGAGTCCCGGTTGATACATATGAGTTCCCCATAAGCTGGGAAGTATGTATAGTTATGGACCCATTGCAAATCAAATTTAACACTTTTCAAGCTCCCAGTCTTTGAATCAGGGATACAAAATGTGTCATTGGCCCTATCATAATAACTCAGCAGCAGTTCAGCGTGGGGCGATCAGGCGCAAGAGCCCCGAATAAAATGTAGTGCTGAAATATTGATCCGCGATATGCATCCCTGTGACACTGACGCATCTTCGGAGCAATACACTTCATGAATTGCCAATAACCCGTGATATTGACGGTTAGCCTTAATGATTCAAATGGGTTATTTAGAGCAAGCCTTTTCCTGTAAAAATAAAAATTTCAAGTTCAATTAGAACTAACGTGAACTGAATTAGACCTAACACTAAATGGCATCTAATAGAACTAACGCCGATTGTTATAGAACTAACATGGACTCAAACTAGAACTAACATTGCCTAGCACTAACATTAGGGCACGACATCTAATAGAACTAACGCCGACTGTTATAGAACTAACATGGACTCAAATTAGAACTAACATTGCCTAGCACTAACATTAGGGCACGGCATCTAATAGAACTAACGCCGACTGTTATAGAACTAACATGGACTCAAACTAGAACTAACATTGCCTAGCACTAACATTAGGGCACATTACTTCGAAACCCCAAATAGTGGATAACTTCGAAACAATTGTTTTTCTGGGGGGGTACGATGGCACGGCCAGCCCTTGCCGTTCTTCTTTGGCGGTTTCGCCATTCTAGGGCATGCTTTTGCATTACCATGAGGGTTTGAGTGGCTTCCTCTGCGCTGCCAACCCCAGACGAACCGTCTTCTTCCTTCAAATCGCCGCGATGAGAGATTTCGTAGTCATTTATCGATTCCGCTTCCCTGGACGACATTTTCCGGCGAAAAACCTAGATCGCGAAAATAAACTCCATCGCTGGAAATGGAAGTTCGAGAGTTTTGGTGGCTCTTTTGTATTTTGGAAGAAAGTAAAAATAGAGGCGGGGTAAAAGAGGCGCCGTAATCGAGTCCAGTCCATTTAATGAGATGTGACAAAGCGTCTGGGGACGAAGGAGAAGGGCAAAGTCGGGTTTTTACAAAATACAATGCCTCTGGCTGTATACAGCTAACGTGGAGGGCCTTAGAAATATTAAAGGCTGCTTTTTGGGGCTTATACACAAGGGGGAAAATACAAGGGGCCTTGTCACATGATTTTTCAGCTTTTGGGGCCCCAACACATTTTTCCCGATAATCTTTAAATCTTGATGCTGTAGTTAATTTATTCTTAATTTTCTATCATTAGTTTCTTGGAAAATTACAATACGAGCCTTACTCTTAAGAATCTAATTAAGAAACGCATCAACTATTTTGGCCTATAATAGAGAAGACTTTTAATCTAAGGGACTGTTTGGTTCGTTTCCTAGATATAGGGAAATGTAATTCCATGTAAAGAAACACAAGTTTTTAGTTTTCCAAACTTTTCTAAGAAATAGATTGTTTTGGCTTGGTTCGCACAAAAAAATGGTGGAAAACCAATGTTTTTACTTTTCTTGTGTTTGGTTTGCATGAGAAAAAAAGGGAAAACTTTTGTTGATTTGACATTTTCTTGTGTTTGGTTGGTTTTGAAGTGTGTAGGGAAAAGTGTTTAGAGTCACCATGGTAAGATTACCCCCCACTATAGACAAAAATTATTTGTGCTAGTTATGGGATGTAATCTTAATCATATAAAAGTGCGAATGTATCATGAATAAATAATAATAACCCGAATGAATTATAAATTTCTGTTTGTATTAATGAAATCATACGAAACCTGAAATCATCTGAAACCTACTGTAACATGAACTGCGTACCTGATTTGACATGAAATATACCTGTTTGTGATGAAAATAATCGCACAAAACCTGTTTTCCAAGAAAAAATGAACAAGACCTGTAATAACCTGATTATTCATAAATTTATGAAATACGTACCTGAATTAGCCAAAAAAATTTCTGAAACCTATAAAAACATATAAACGGCCTGAATAACCATATTTTAGTATATAACATAGCAAATAACATCGAACCTGATAATTTATGCATGTTGAACTTTATGTGCAAAAAATCATTTGAAAATATTTCTTGACATCATGTCAAATAAATCAGCCACATGTATATGTGAATTATGACTGTGGGCTCAGAACTTGTTCAATATCATCATTGTTAGCCATCCAGTGTAATATCAATAGATATTGCAGGTTGCTAATCTCAGAAAAATTGACAATCATCATAGCCTAAATTGAACACCCACAAACAGTATCATAATCAACAAACAGTGCGGAAAATCTGAACACACATAGAACTCCACAAAACATGAGCTCAAATAGAAGTTGAACAACAGAGCATCCACAAACAGTGAGCTCAAATAGAACTTGAGCAAAAGAGAAGATGTCATATGTGCACAAAACATAGCACAAACCAGAGCTCACAAAACTGGTGTGCACAAACATTAGCTCAAAGAGAAGTTGAACAACAGAACATGTAATCAGGAAACACCCACCAACCTGGAAGTTGTCACAAACCTGGACACAACAACAAACCCAAAAACCAACCTGGAAGGAAATCACAAACCCAACAACAAACAAGAACAACTTTTAGCAACCTGGAATGAAATCACAAACCCAACAACCAAAAACAGAAGGAACAAAATCAGAAGGAACAACCAACAACAAGATCAACCAACAACCAGTAACAACAAACCCAAAAAACCACCAACCAACCAACAACCAAACTAACCAACAACCAGCAACAACCAACAACAACCACCACCAACCAGTCCAACCAATAACCAGCAACAACCAACAACAACAACCACCAACCAGACCAACCAACAACCAGACCAACCAACAACCAGCAACAACCAACAACAACAACCACCACCACCACCAACAACCAACAACAACAACTACCAACAATCCCGAGCACATATTGTGTTTAGCTTAGGGCTCAGAACTTGGTCAATATCATCATTGTTAGCCATCCAATGTAATATCAATAGATATTGCAGGTTGCTAATCTCAGAAAAATTGACAATCATCATAGCCTAAAAATAAAAAAAATCACCAACGAAAACCAAATACCTAAATGCCCCAGAGCAATAGCCATCCAGTACAATGTGTACACATTGTAGGTTGCTTGCATCTTAGGAAATATCCTGCATTCACAAATTCAATTACAAAAATTAGTATTCCACAAAATGATATTAATCATAGAAGATAAATATTACAAAATGGAAGCAAATAAATACTTACTACATATTACAACAATATGTTCCATCATCATAATGTTCCACAAACACAATAAAAACATTATCACCAAAAGTAAGTGGATTTCACAAGTATGTTAGAAATGAGAATCACAAAATACCACGTAGAGACTTCTTCTATCGGTCTTCAACCCCCTTCGTTGAGAAAGGTAGCAATCATCTCTTTTTGACCAACCGATGATATGCCCATAAATAGTCTTGCTTCATGCTCATTCAAATATAAGTGTCGGTAGTATGTATCTAGCTTTTCAACACTAAAATCTTGTAAATGAGCATATATGACCGTGGATAACTTCTCGGTCCAATGCATATTTACACACTTCATGTTTGCGCTAAATACATCTATCTTATCCACCATTTTTAACATGAGCTCATCTTCTAGGTTGTTCCTACGAGCCTTTCCCTTAGCAACACATACCTTTGCTTTAGAACTTGATATGGCGGGTGTTTCCTTAGGCGGAGGAGTGTCCTCCTCATCTAAAATGTGTACTTGAGGGGATTGTGAGGCAGGTAAAGGCGAGTCAGCATCATCTCCAAGATTTATGGACTCACCACGACTAAATTTTTTCCAAGCATCACATGCAAATTCTCCTCTAGCTTGATCATCCCCGATGATAAGGGAAAGATCATCGTAGTGAGTCAAGGGTTTATTGACATATTGTCTAAGTTTAGCATTCTTAAAGCTCTTGTCCTGAAAAGTATAATTGAATTAATTCAATGAAAACATGTAAATAAGATAAGTAATCAAGGGTTATGTAAAAATAGTTTATGTACCTCAATCCACCTATCCAAACATTCAGGATCCATGATGACAGTCTTGGTGCTTTCATCCCAACCGGCACCACTAAGATTACGACATGTTTCCATATCACGGAATCTTGTACGCAAAGTTTTGATGCGGTTCATGACATTTTCCCACTTGAATGATGTGTTAAACTTCTCATTAATATGTTGGGAAGCCATATGAAAAGCGGTTCTCTTAAAGCTTTTGTCGGGTTTGTAACCCTTTCTTACCATGTCGATAAGAAATGTCGGGTTTGTAACCCTTTCTTACCATGTCGGCAAGAAATGGAATGAGCTCATCATCGTAACGGGAATCCCAGAACATATGTTTGTTACCTTTAAGACCTCCAGTCTCACTATTTTTTTTTATTTGTTGATGTGTTTTTCCTCCTCTTCTTTGGATTTGGTGATGTTTCTTCCCCTCCTTCTATGAGCACCCGTTTGGAACCTGATTCGGGAGTTGAGCCATAACCACTAGTGGGAGAAAGTTGCACCCCACTAATATTAGGACTATGGAATTGTGTAGGCAAAGTAGGAGAACTTAGCATGCTCGTGTATGACCCAAAATGAGGGTGCATCGGGAAGTAACTGCCATCATGGAATGGCATGGTGGGAAATGCATGAGGTGGTTGCCCAAAGTATGACTGCTGAAAAGGAAAATACCCACTATCGCCTTGATGCAATGACTGAGGGGGTTGAGATGGTGGAGGCTGAGATGGCGCTACACCCTTGCCTTTAGGAGTATCAGCCATCACTAATTAAGTCAATAAGAACAAATTGAGTACATGAAAGATATTACAAAGCAATATATAATAACATGAATACATGATTGATATTGCAAAGCAAAATATAAGAACATGAATACATGAATGAAAAGCAAAATCTAAAAAGTGGACAAACCATCAAATTGTCACTACATACATGAGCATAAATAGTACAACAAATATTCATATTCATGTATAAATTGTTTGCCATCATCAAAAAGGGGGAGATTGTTGACCCTATAGTTTTGATGATGATTTGACAAACAATTTATTACTAATAAGTTTTTCCAGTGTTTTGTGTTTATGTTCTCTTTTCAGGTATTTCAACACGCGTCATTAAAGCGTTAAAGATTCAAGTTCATCTGTGTGAATTTACCTGGGTATTTGTTTAGTTTTCTTATATATATTGTATGATGATATCTAAGCTCAATATATATACACTTAACACGATTTTTGACGTTTTATATCATATAGATGATTTTTCTTAAAACATTGTTAAAATATCTTTATCTCTTGTTTACAGCTCTCTCATACTTTATTATATACATATAATATATGCACAATATATATATGAATATTTACAAGTCCTATTTCAAATTTCACTTTCATAAAAATACAGGTTTTCTAAGCATTTTTCAAAAACAGATAGTTTTCACAAACGAAATTTGTTTTTCCAAAAATTCCTTTTCAAACATGTTCATTTCATCATTTATAAACTTTCCCCAAAGTTTCACTATTTTTGGATATGATTTGATATTTTTAACAAATTTTCAAAACTGCCCAAAACCTGTCTTTTTGCCCATATCAGATTTCGGTCGACCGATACGGTCGACCGACGGCTGTCTGGTTTCTGAGAAACTTTCAAGTGTTTTTCCGGTCGACCGGAATTTACGTCGGTCGACCGAAATTTCCATTCGGTCGACCGAAATTTGCGTCGGTCGACCGCCAGCTTCAAAACATGTTTTCTCACGTTTTTTGAACTAATCGGTCGACCGTACCGGTCGACCGACGAGCTGACAAACTGAGCCTAACGGCTAGTTTTTCAAATGGGCTTTTTGGTCTTTCACCTATTTCTAGCTGTTGTATTGGGTGCTATATATACCCTATTGCTGCTCTTCTTCTCTATTAATCAAGAAATCCAAGTTTGCTGTTTAACAAGTTGTTAATCGCGTTTAAGAGCTGTTTAAGAGTTGTTTCATCAATCTGTTTTCAAGAGAAGTTTTTCTACAACAAGAAGAAGCTTTCAAATCCTATTGGAATCATTATTTCTTCAGCTCTTCTTATTCATTGAGAAGTTTTCTAAACTCATTCTTATATAGCTTGTTATTTCGCTTTCAATTGTTTAAGCTATATTCATTGAGTTATATTTAATGAGTTTCATTCACTATTATCACACACACTTATTAAGCTTTATATTCTCATATTATATTGTGGGTTGTGGTGTGGGATTTAGTGAGTGTGAGCTTCATTGTGTTCTCACTTGTTAATTGAGAACAAATCACTGTATTTAACTTTTATTTGTGAGAATCACTTGTAAGTCAAATCCAATAGGAGTGGCGTCGATTGATGAACCTAGGGAGAGGTTGTAATCGAGCACTTGAGGAGGAGGACACGGGCTAGGTTCCTACACTTAGTGTGTAAAGTGTGATTGTTGAGTGATTGTGTAGTGTGAGAGTTTTCGGTGAACTTGTAAACCGAGTGTGTAGAAGTTCCGGCTTCCAAACCGGATTGTGATAGTGGATATCTCCTCGAGGTGAGGAGCGGGGACGTAGGTCGTGGGGACCGAACCTCGTAAACATATCGTGTGTTTGTGTTTTGCTTGTCTCATATTTTAGTTGTGCATATTCTTATTGTTTTTATTGTTCATATCTATCTCTTGCAAGAACATATTGATCAACATAATTTTAATTGCTATTAAATCGGATTAGATTAGCATAAGACCCTAATCACCCCCCCTCTAGGGTCTAACAATTGGTATCAGAACTTGGTGCTCTTTGATTTAAGGACTAACCGCCTTGAGTTAAAGATCCAAGTTATTGTATTAGTGCTAATCTAGCTTTAATTATATTGTGTTTCTTGCATTTCATCATTATAGATATGAATGATTTATCTTGCTTAGGATATGCTATGGATATTGCTCCTCGTTTGGATATTTTTCCCTATGCTCAATGGAGAGTTAGATTCAAACTTTTCGTTCAATCTAAACAATTTGATTTATGGGAAATTATTGAGGATGGTTATGTTATTCCCATCTTGGAAAAATCCAAATGGTGTGATAATGATAAAAGATTGTTTAACATGAACAAACTTTTGTTAGAATATTTGATTAGTGCCTTTCACTCATCGTTTTCTAACAAATTTGCTAATTTTGATAGTGCTCACGCTTTATGGAAATTTATTGAAGCACATGAAGGGAAATTGGAGGCTATTCAACAAGCATTGGAAAATCCCACTTTAAGTTCTAAAGAAGCCTCATCTCCATGTACACTACCACTAGGTGATAACCCTAGTGAGGTATGCAATAACGATGATATTATTACTTTTGATGAACTTGCTCTTGAGTTTGAAAAATTGCATGATAGCTATATCAATATAAAGAATAAGTATGCTAATTTAAGATCTTCTCATGAGACCTTAGCAAACAAGCTTGTTTTCATTGCAAATGAAAATATAGTTCTTAAGGAATGCAATGAAAAATTAAAAATTGAAAATGATAGGTTGCTTCATGAGAAACAAAATACCAAGTTAGAAGTAGATAAGATTAAATCTATGATGAAAGATCTTGATTATCTCACTTCTAGTAGCAATGCTTGCATATATGATGATGAGTTGAATCTCATGAAAGAACGTATATCTACCTTAGATTCAACACTTAGCTCTTGTATTGCTAATAACAAAAAGCTTATGGACTTGTGTGCAAAGTTGAATGTTAATTCTTCCAAGAAACCCATTCACTATGCACGCATGTATGACAAAATTCAAAAATGTTCTTCTTGCGGTCTTAAAGGCCATATAGCTAAATTTTGTCATAATGCACCAAAGGTTGATAAACCTATTCATGATTGTGCATCCCATCAAGCTTCATCATCACATACTCATGTACACACACACAGTATAGATCACAAATATGCTCATGTGTACAAATGTGATTATTGTGGTCGTTTTGGTCATTTAACCATGTTTTGTTTCGATTTGAAAAGAAATTCTCATTTGCAAAATAATTACAAAGGAAAATTTATTTTTGCAAACAAACCACGTGCATTTCATTTTGGTCAACGCAAACCTCTACATTGCACAAATTGCAATCGTATGGGTCATGTTTACAACTTTTGCTTTGACCGTATCGGTGCACAAAATACGCCTAAGCGGGTTCATAACCCTAGGGCCTTGGATTTGAATGATAGGGGTCATGTCCCAAGTTCTAGTGGTACCAAAATGATTTGGGTACCAAAATGATTTTTATATTATCTTTGTGTTTACGTAGTTTTGGTTTTTGTCATTGTTTTTGAATATTTGATCTTTGAATTTTAATGACAAATTACACTCTTTTATTAAAATAAACTATTTATATATTTTCCTTGGACAAAATCATTTATATAAAACATCTGGTATACTACAAAATATTTTATGGCTTGATTTGTTTTACCTTAAATAATTGTGTTTTAAGCTTTTAATGAAGAAATTATACTCCTTGTACCATAATAATGTGTTTGGTTGGTTTTGAAGTGTGTAGGGAAAAGTGTTTAGAGTCACCATGGTAAGATTACCCCCCACTATAGACAAAAATTATTTGTGCTAGTTATGAGATGTAATCTTAATCATATAAAAGTGCGAATGTATCATGAACAAATATTAATAACCCGAATGAATTATAAATTTCTGTTTGTATTAATGAAATCATACGAAACCTGAAATCATCTGAAACCTACTGTAACATGAACTGCGTACCTGATTTGACATGATATACCTGTTTGAGATGAAAATAATCACACAAAACCTGTTTTCGAAGAAAAAATAAACAAGACCTGTAATAACCTGATTATTCATAAATTTATGAAATACGTACCTGAATTAGCCAAAAAAATTTCTGAAACCTATAAAAACATATAAACGGCCTGAATAGCCATATTTTAGTACATAACATAGCAAATAGCCATCCAGTATATGTGAATTATGACTGTGGGCTCAGAACTTGTTCAATATCATCATCGTTAGCCATCCGGTGCAATATCAATAGATATTGCAGGTTGCTAATCTCAGAAAAATTAACAATCATCATAGCCTAAATTGAACACCCACAAACAGTATCAAAATCAACAAATAGTACGGAAAATCTGAGCACACATAGAACTCCACAAAACATTAGCTCAAATAGAAGATGAACAACAGAGCATCCACAAACAGTGAGCTCACAAAACTGGTGTGCACAAAACTGGAAGTTGTCACAAACCTGGACACAACAACAAACTAACCAACAACCAGCAACAACAAGAAACATTCAGGCCCAACAACCAAACGACACAACAACACAACTCTGGACACAACAACAACAACTGAAGGAACAACCAGCAAACTAACCAACAACCAGCAACAACAAGAAACATTCAGGCCCAACAACCAAACTAACCAGCAACCAGCAACAACAAGAAACCACCAACCAGCAACCGGCAAAAACCAGCAACAACCAAACTAACCAGCAACAACCAAATCAGAAGAACCAGCAACCAGCAACAACAACAACTACCAACATAGACTGAGCACATGTTGTGTTTAGCTTAGGGCTCAGAACTTGGTCAATATCATCATTGTTAGCCATCCAATGCAATATCAATAGATATTGCAGGTTGCTAATCTCAGAAAAATTGACAATCATCATAGCCTAAAAATAAAAAAATCACCAACGAAAACCAAATACCTAAATGCCCCAGAGCAATAGCCATCCAGTACAATGTGTACACATTGTAGGTTGCTTGCATCTTAGGAAATATCCTGCATTCACAAATTCAATTACAAAAGTTAGTATTCCACAAAATGATATTAATCATGGAAGATAAATATTACAAAATGGAAGCAAATAAATACTTACTACATATTACAACAATATGTTCCATCATCATAATGTTCCACAAACACAATAAAAACATTATCACCAAAAGTAAGTGGATTTCACAAGTATGTTAGAAATGAGAATCACAAAATACCACGTAGAGACTTCTTCTATCGGTCTTCAACCCCCTTCGTTGAGAAAGGTAGCAATCATCTCTTTTTGACCAACCGATGATATGCCCATAAATAGTCTTGCTTCATGCTCATTCAAATATAAGTGTCGGTAGTATGTATCTAGCTTTTCAACACTAAAATCTTGTAAATGAGCATATATGACCGTGGATAACTTCTCGGTCCAATGCATATTTACACACTTCATGTTTGCGCTAAATACATCTATCTTATCCACCATTTTTAACATGAGCTCATCTTCTAGGTTGTTCCTACGAGCCTTTCCCTTAGCAACACATACCTTTGCTTTAGAACTTGATATGGCGGGTGTTTCCTTAGGCGGAGGAGTGTCCTCTTCATCTAAAATGTGTACTTGAGGGGATTGTGAGGCAGGTAAAGGCGAGTCACCATCATCTCCAAGATTTATGGACTCACTACGACTAAATTTTTTCCAAGCATCACATGCAAATTCTCCTCTAGCTTGATCATCCCCGATGATAAGGGAAAGATCATCGTAGTGAGTCAAGGGTTTATTGACATATTGTCTAAGTTTAGCATTCTTAAAGCTCTTGTCCTGAAAAGTATAATTGAATTAATTCAATGAAAACATGTAAATAAGATAAGTAATCAAGGGTTATGTAAAAATAGTTTATGTACCTCAATCCACCTATCCAAACATTCAGGATCCATGATGACAGTCTTGGTGCTTTCATCCCAACCGGCACCACTAAGATTACGACATGTTTCCATATCACGGAATCTTGTACGCAAAGTTTTGATGCGGTTCATGACATTTTCCCACTTGAATGATGTGTTAAACTTCTCATTCTTTTTGGTCTTTCACCTATTTCTAGCTGTTGTATTGGGTGCTATATATACCCTATTGCTGCTCTTCTTCTCTATCTATCAAGAAATCCAAGTTTACTGTTTAGCAAGATATTAATCACGTTTAAGAGCTGTTTAAGAAGTGTTTCGTTAATCTGTTTTCAAGAGAAAGTTTTCTACAACAAGAAGAGGCTCTCATATCCTATTGGGATCATCATTTCTTCAGCTCCTCTTGTTCATTGAGAAGTTTTTCTAAACTCTTTTTATATAGCTTATTATTTCACTTTCATTTGATTAGCTATATTCATTGAGTTATTTATTGAGTTTGATTCACTATTATCACACACACTTATTGAGCTTGATATTCTCATATTATATATTGTGGGTTGTAGTGTGGGATTTAGTGAGTGTGATCTTTATTGTGTTCTCACTTGTTAATTGAGAACAAATCACTGTATTTAACTTTTATTTGTGAGAATCACTTGTAATACACTTGTACACCGAGAGAAGTGTGAGGAGAGAGAGACGGGGTCAAATCCAATAGGAGTGGCGTCGATTGACGAACCTAGGGAGAGGTTGTAATCGAGCACGGTGGTTGCCCAAAGTATGACTGCTGAAAAGGAAAATACCCACTATCGCCTTGATGCAATGACTGAGGGGGTTGAGAGGGTGGAGGCTGAGATGGCGCTACACCCTTGCCTTTAGGAGTATCAGCCATCACTAATTAAGTCAATAAGAACAAATTGAGTACATGATTGATATTGCAAAGCAAAATATAATAACATGAATACATGATTGATATTGCAAAGCAAAATATAAGAACATGAATACATGATTGATATTGCAAAGCAAAATATAAGAACATGACTACATGAATGAAAAGCAAAATCTAAAAAGTGGACAAACCATCAAATTGTCACTACATACATGAGCATAAATAGTACAACAAATATGAGAATTAAGTCTCAGTAGTTACACCATGATTATACTTATCACAATAGTCCACCCACATCGCCCAAGCAATGTTATCTCTAAGGGTCTTCCACTCATTTCTTGATTCAGTTTGTTCTCTTTGGGTTTGAGTCTGAGTAAAATTAACTAAATTATTATCATTCTCATTTGTCACCTCACCATCAATATCTTCATTAATTTCGGACTCGCTGTGTAGTTCATCGCTTGGGTCAACAGTTGCGATGAAATTATGAAGTATCGTTCATGCCAATACGATATCTACTTGTGTAGGAAATGGATAATGCGGCTTAGCACACAAAATCTTAAAACGAATATTTTAGTTGTGCATATTCTTATTGTTTTTATTGTTCATATCTATCTCTTGCAAGAACATATTGATCTATATAATTTTAATTAGCTATTAAATCGGATTAGATTAGCATAAGACCCTAATCACCCACCCTCTAGGGTCTAACAAAATTGTCACTACATACATGAGCATAAATAGTACAACAAATATGAGAATTAAGTCTCAGTAGTTACACCATGATTATACTTATCACAATAGTCCACCCACATCGCCCAAGCAATGTTATCTCTAAGGGTCTTCCACTCATTTCTTGATTCAGTTTGTTCTCTTTGGGTTTGAGTCTGAGTAAAATCAACTAAATTATTATCATTCTCATTTGTCACCTCACCATCAATATCTTCATCAATTTCGGACTCGCTGAGTAGTTCATCGCTTGGGTCAACAGTTGCGATGAAATTATGAAGTATCGTGCATGCCAATACGATATCTACTTGTGTAGGAAATGGATAATGCGGCTTAGCACACAAAATCTTAAAACGATTCTTCAATGTGCCAAATGCAGATTCAATCTTAGACCGCAAAGAAGAATGTCTTAAATTGAATAATTCCCTTCTATTCTTAGGTGTTTTACCCGAATGTTCTTTCAAATGATATCGAACACCACGGTATGGAGATATGAAACCTGGCATGGTAGGGTACCCAGCATCACACAGATAGTATTTGCCTACAATTTTATTAAAACAATTGTTAAAGAAGTCAATTTTGCATATTAAATTTAAAAAATTTTAAGTTAAATTTTTATATAATTACTAAATTTTTATATAATTACCATCATAGACTTTCAATCCATGTGGTTGTGGTCTAGATAATGCATCTTGGAGAATTCTAAAATCATTTGCAGACCCCTCCCAACCTGCTAAGACATATGTGAACAATTTGTCTGGGGTGCAAGCTGCAAGCACGTTCTGTGTAACACCTTTGCGGCCTCGAAATCGTGCAACAAGATTAATCGGAAGCATTGCATCAACATGAGTCCCATCTATCATACCAATGCAATCCTATAATACGTGTATCACATTACTAAGTTATCATTTATTTTTATTGCTTATACATGTAACTGTGGTTAAAATGTAGATATACCTTGAAATAAGGATAGTATAGCTGGTTGTTAACGATCTCTTGGGGAGTATCATTGATGGCTTGTCTCATGTAGCGTCCACGCAAATAGATAATTGCTTGTAAAACCTTGTTGAAATATCTACTAACTGTCTCCCCTGATCTTATGAAATAAGATCTCACAATGCGATTTTTAGATTTATGACCCAAAATATTTAGTGTCATGATAAGTTGTTCTTCCACTGATATATTCCTTGAGTCTTTTAGAAGCCTATTGTTCCTCATTATACTTACTAGCTTAACAAAAGCACCACTCCGCATTCTAATATAATTCACACAACTATCACTAAAACCATTATAAATATGCTCTATGTGTTCAATTCTAACCCTCTCTTGTCTTTTTTTCCTCACTTGGACCACTACGTATTGATTTATGTCTAGCTTGCATTCTCCTATGAATGTAATTATTATAACAAAAACAGATAGTGCAACACATTGAACCATATTAACAACACTTTGTTTATCGGTATAATCCCCATCACCATCCATCTACGATGCAAAAATCAAATTGAAATAATTAATATACCTACCAAGCATTCATATGCAATGTTAATAATCAAAACTTAAATGACACATAACAAGATCTAAAGTTAATTTTTAGTTAATATTTTCATCAATATTTTCAGTTTCTTTTACGACCATTTAAGATAATTGTCAGTTCATTTTTGTTCTCTTTTCAATTATATTTATAATAATTAATATAATTTTTAGTTAATTACAGTAACATTTTTAGTTAATTATAATTATATTTTCAGATAAATTTCTGTTAATTTCTAGATATCTATAGAAAATACAAAATTTCATCCTAAATAATTCAAATCATACAAAATTTTTAACAAATCAATTCTGAGTTGAGAATCATACCTTAGGTCTGAAATCAGTTTCCAGGAAGATCAAAGTCGGCAAAAAACCCCAAATTTTTCCCAATAAAGGCGCTGATAAAATCCAGCAAGCCACGGGAAAGAGGAGGTGACCCTAGCCCTCAACTGTGTTTCCCCCCATTTACCCGAGATCTGACAATAGTACAGATCGGGGGCGATTTCCTCTCATTTTCGAAGGAAATGGGGCGAAGAAAAAAGTCCGATGTGGAGGGGATTTCCGCGGCTAGAGGGACGAGGGGGAGAAGCGAACCAAAGCTGGGAAACGAAAACCCTAGAATGAGTTTTGTTGATGTGGAGCGGGTGTTAGGAGGAGAAAAACGTTTCCACGGTTCAAAACAGCGAACCAAACGGGCCCTAAGAAACCTTTCGAAAGATTTCTTTAATCGGTTTTAAGTGTCCCAAAAATACCCTCTCCTTCTTTATTCTTTTCTCGCATTTTTTCCTTCTCCCTCTCTTTTTCTTATTTTTCTGTGAACCATAAATGTCTCTTATCCCTCTCCTCTCCCCTTATTTCCAGCCTCTCCCATCTCTCTCATCCCCTCTCATTTTTAACCTTCCTTATCTGTCTTGTACTCTCTCACCTACAACCTTTTTCATCTCCCTTCTCTCTCTCAATCTTCTCTTGTCCTCCTCTACTGCTACCTTCACTTTCGTTGTTGCCTCTCTCAACATCACCGCCTCTCCTCCTTCGCCACTCCTCCTCCTCCATATCTTTCTTCTTCTTCGTTCTTATCATCATTAATTCGCCTAGGCCTTCCTTCCTTCCTCCCACCTCTTCTTACTCTTATCTGATCCCTCATTTCTGTCCAGCGCCTCTCCTCCTTTGATCTTTTCTTCACTACTTTTATATCACAGGCTAATATTATCAAGGACAAATTTTCAAAACCAACACATTTTGAAATTTAACTGTAAAAAAATCGACTCATTTTGAATTTAATTGCCAAAATCGACCTAGTTTCAGCCAGTTGGCTGAAACTGAGTCGATTTTGGCGAGATAATTTACGAAACTTCATGGGACTTCAAGTCCCGTGAAGTTTTGTAACTTTTTTTATCAAAATCGACCTAGTTTTAGCTAACTGGCTGAAACTAGGTCGATTTTGATAATTAAATTATAAATAGGTTGTTTTTTGTAATAAAGTTGCTAAATAGGTTGGTTTTAAAAATTTGTCCTATTATCAAACTTTTTAGTTTAGCTCTAACTTTGTAAAAAAGAAAAAAAAATAGAAGACATTTAGCATGATCTACAAGAAATAAAATTGGTTAAGTAAGAAGCATAAAATAATAATTATTTTTGATATTGATATTTATAGAAGTATTAGGGGAGGTGACAAGAGAACAAAGGAAGAGAGATAGAGGATGAAGATGAGAGGTACTGGTTGACAAAGGAGGAAAAAAAGAGAGTTGTTATCTTATTATTTTTATTAAAAAATGTTACCTTTGTCCTTAAAATGTTGCATTTGTTTACTAAATTGTTGCATTTTACATCTCTCAAATCTATGCTATCAAATTGTTTACCTTTTTTTATGAAACTACTATTTGTTATACATAACATGTTACCATCATTCATAAAATATAATTTGTTGTATATAATATGTTACCTCTATTTTTTGAGTTGTTACTTTTGTTCATAAAAATATTATCAATACTTAAACAGTTACCTTTTTTCATTTGTCTAAGTCTACATTTTAAAATATTATTTTTATTCATATATTATTATACTTGTTCATAAATAAATTGAAAGCACCCTAGAGGAGGGGGGTGAATAGGGTTAATACTAATCTGAAAAGATATTAATGTCAATTAAAATTTATTAACAAATATATCCTAGCAAGATTGATATATAATGAATTATTTGCAAGGATATGTAAACTAAGGGCAAATAAACATTAAATGATATTAGACAATATAACAAATGAACAATGCAAACATAAGAAAATAATTACGGAGTTCGGTCCTTCCGACCTACATCTCCATTCCCCACTCCCGGGGAGAATCCACTATCACAACGGGTTTTCAACGTTCACCCAAAACGTTTACACCTCACAATCGGTTTTTTAGCTCACCAAAAACTTTCACAATTCACACTCTTGCAATCATACTTTACACCCTCTAAGTGTTGGTCTCTAGCCCGTGTCACCTTCTACAAGTACTCGGATTTACAACCTCTCGCTAGGCTTTACTACCGATGCCACTCCTCTTGGAATCGACCCTGTATCTCACCACACACTCCTCTCGGTGTATAAGTGTATTACAAAGTGATCTCACAAATAAAGCTCAATATAAGATTTGTTCTCTACAATAGATGAGAACTCAATTTGGCTCACACTCAAGAACCACTCACCACAACCCAAATTATACTTAATGTGAAATACTAAAAGCTCAAAGGTTGTGTGTGTTCTATGAGTAAAATCAAATATAAACTTAATTAAAGTCTAGCTTATGAAAATGATAATCAAATGTATAAATATCTAGAGATTGAGTTTAGAAACTTCTCCAATAACACAAAGATATGTAGATGAATGGATGAGGTTGAGTTCCTCAAATCATCCTCTTTGAAAACACCCTAATGCTACTAGGAAGGAACCCTAGAGGGGGGTGAATAGGATTTATGCTTATCTAATCTGATTTATACCAAATAAAAACTTAATAAATATATCCTAGCAAAAATGATATACTACAAATATATGTGCAATGATATACAAGTAACATAAGGGTAAACAAACTACTAAAGTGATAGGACAATATAAACAATAAGCAAATGACAAAGACGATATGCATGATAAGCACGAATATAAAGGAACGCCAATGATAAACGCAAACAAAGATATGATCACGGAGTTCGGTCTCCACGACCTACATCTCCATTCCTCACCTCGAGGGGATCTTCACTATCACAACTGGGTTTTCTACGCTCACCCAAATAACGTTTACACCTCACACTCGATTTTCTAGCTCACCGAAAACTTTACAATCACTCACAATGTAAACACACTAACTACCACTTCAAGAGTTGGTCTCTAGCCCGTATCTCCCTCAAGTGTTAGGAATTACAACCTCTCTCTAGGCATTACCACCTACCTCATTCCTCTTGGGACGACCCCATCTCTCACCACACACTCCTCTTGGTGTACTAGTATAATACAAAGTGAACCTTACAATAACAGCTCTCAATACAAATAAATTGTTCTCTACAATGGATGAGAACACAATGTAAGCTCACTCTCTAAGTCACACTCCCCACAACCCAAATTATATTATGTATGAAATACAATAAGCTCAATGGTTGTGTGTGTAAGCAAAGAGTATCAATAAAACAATTAAACTTAATAATGAAATCTAGCTTATGGAAATTAGAATCAAAACAATAAATAGCTAGAATTGAGTTTAATGAAACTTCTCTATAGATAACAAGAGAGAGGGAGAAGAGTGAATGCTCAAACACTAAAGGATGATCTCCTCTTTGCTCTTGTGAAAATTGCTTCACAAACTTGAAACAAATACTAAACAAACTTTAAACACCCTTTAAACTTGTTTAAAAACTTTCTTAATTATTTTCAGAAGTTAGAGGGTATGGGATATATATAGGAACATGAAACAACCCCAAAAACTAAGAGAAAACATCACAAAAAGACAAAATAACAAAAACTAAAAATTTTGGAAAACTAGCCGTCATAATACCATCAGTCGACTGATATGGTTCATCAGTCGACTGATGAGCTGACCGTTACAGGCCAGCAACACATCATCAGTCGACTGATGAACTCGTCAGTCGACCAATGACCTCATCAGTCGACTGGTCAGTCGACCGAAACAAAACAGAAACTTTTTAATATTCCAGATGATTTTTTTAGTCGACTAAATACATTCATCAGTCGACTAATAACACTGTATCAGCCTAATTTGAATAGTAAAACTAATTTTTGAAGTACCTTTAAAATAGCAAATAAATTCCAAAAAATATAAAACTTTAGAAAATATCTATAAACATGTTAATGAACATGCTACAAAAAGAATTTTTGGAATTGTACTTCACATTTATGAAAACTCATCATTTGTCAAACATGTCCAAAACATGAAAATATGAGATACTTGAATTTTGATGTTTTGACATAAATAAAGTTTTGAAACTTTGTAAAATAATTTTATAGACTTGATAAAAAGTATAAACTATAGTTGTTAAGTCTATAAACCAAAAACTCAATAGTATGCAAAAAATAAAGTTTTGCACAATATGCATTTGACAAAATGATAAATATGAAACATGTATATATATGTAAACACCAAATACATGTGTGTGTATATATGATATTGAGCTTAAAGTATCTAACACACATAATATAAACCTAAAACTAAATTACCCAAATAATCTTGATCTTCGATGTAGCTCAACTTGCTACACTTTGCGGATGAAGCTTGAACTTGGATATTTAACTTGAATTGCATAGGCTTCAACCATTATTCTGCCAACCTCTATTGGATATGATCGTTGAAATGCTATTCCATCCAACCTCTAACTTATTGTTTGTCTAGAATAAATAAGAAAATACAAACACTAGAAAAACAATATTAGTTGTAAATTATTTGTTGAAATATCATTAAAACAAAAAGGCCAACACTTTTTGTGAAAACTTCTTCACACAAAACACAAACTTGAAAACAAACTTAAACCAAACTTAAATATCCTTAAAACTTGTTTAAAAACATTCTTGGTGGTTAAAAATATTTATTGCAAATGGGTATATATAGGGTGGAAGAAACCAGCCTAAGAAAACACCAAAAAACCCCTAAAACATTAAAATAAACAAAATCTAAAAACTAGTCGCTACTGTGCAACGACTAGTTCATAATTCGACTTATGTCTTATGAGTCGACTTGTTACAGTTGTAAGTCGACTTAGTAGACAAAAACAACAAACAGTAAAACAGTTCATAAGTCGACTTGCTATAAGTCGACTTGCTATAATTTTAAGTCGACTTAGCAGATGAAATTTGCAATTTCCAGAACAGTTTATAAGTCGACTTGCTACAGTACATAAGTCGACTTATAAACATACATAGATACTGTTCATGTTTGAAAACTAAGTTTTGAAGTACCTTAAAAAATAGTAAATAAACTCTAAAAAATATAAAATTTTAGGAAATGATTATAATCATGAAAGTGAACATGTTACAAAAGGAAATTTTCAAATTACAGGTCCCAATTGTGAAAACTTATTATTTTGCAAAATAGGTCAAAATATGAAATGTCAATACACACTTGTTTTTGACATTTTTGACTTAAACAAACTTTTTAAAACTCTTGAATGGATTTATAGACTAAGTAAAAGATATAAACTAGTGTTTTTTAGTCCATAAACCAATAACACAATATTTTCTCAAAAATGATGTTTTGCATAATATATGCATTTTACAAAAAACAAAATGATAAATATGAAACGTATGAGAATATATATTAATATATCTATTGTTTCATATTTGTATAGCTAGACCAAAAAAACAATAAATATGAAATATGTAAGTATATAAAAATAACTATTTGTTTCATATTTATATAAACTTGAAAACAATAAATATGAAATATGTAAGTATATAAAAATAACTATTTGTTTCATATTTATATAAACTTGAAAGCTATAAAACCCAAAGTATATAAAAATAACTATTTGTTTCATATTTATATAAACTTGAAAGCTATAAAACCCAAAACGTGTATGCGTGTATATATGAGCTTTAAGTACCAACACACAAAGTATAAACCCTAAACTATAAAAACTATACCCAAGCAATTTTGATCTTCAATTAAGCTCGTCTTGGTAAATATGGATGAAGCTTGAACTTGAATCTTTGACTTGAATTACGACTTGCTTCATTCTGATATTTTTGCCAACCTCTATTTGATATGATCGTGTAGGCTCAGTCCAACCAACCTTAAACAAGGATATTTGTGTAGATTACCTAACAAAACAAATGCAAGCACTCGACGTACAATGTTAGGAATTGTTTGTAATTATCAAAACAAGATTAGGGAGTAGGCTCATAACCATGAGGCTAACATAAATCACCTCCTTAATAAAACATGGTACTCCCTTTCATAAAACAGTTACTTATGTTCATAATATTGTTACCTATACAGATTAAAATGTTACTTTTTAATTTCCTATAGACTAATGCTATAAAAGTTCATATTTGTTCATAAGTAGGATGAGGATGTGATGTTGTATTATATAGATAATTATACTCTCTCATAAGTTGTTGCATTACATAGGTATTTATGCTACCCAAAAGATGATTCTAGACTCAATATATTAAAGATAAAAGACTTTTCAATTTGATAAAGTATAACTTTGTGAAAAATGTGACCTAGAATTTTCTATTTGTGCATAGATAAATATAGTATCCAATATATACAAAAAAAAGTAGAAGAAGTGAGCTAAGAGAGGAGGAGGTGACGATGTAATGCAGAAAAAATAGGAGATAAAGGAGAATGGGGATGGGTGCCGAAGAAGAAAAAGAGAGATAAAAGAGGAGAAGAAGAGGTGAAGAAGGAGGAGAGGCCACAATAGAAGAGGATGATAGACAAATGATAAGAAGAAAGAGAAGGAGGAGGTGGAGGAGAAGCAGGAGGGGAAGCGGTAGATAGACGAGAAATGAGAGGGATTGAAGATGAGAAGGTATACACATTCATGTAAGAAATGAGAAGGGGAAAAATGGATGGTGAGAAAAGAAAAAAAATCAAAAATAGAGAAGATGAGTGAGGAGGATGTAGTTGAGAGAGGTTGAAAATGAGAGATGAGATAAAAAAGATGAGAGAGGATCTTTGGTTGAGAGAGATTGAAGATACAAAAGAGGAGAAAAAAAGAGGGGAAAAAGAGAGGGGAAAAGAGAGGAAAAAGAATGAAGAAGAAGAGGATATTTTTAGAATACTTAAAAGGGTCACATGAGCTAAGAGAGGTTGAAGATGAGAGGGAAGGAGAGAGTTCAGAGGTTGAAGATGAGGTGAAAGGAAAAAAATAAAGGAAGTTCACAGATGTATGGAGAAATGAGGAAGAAAAAAGGGGAAACAGGAGGGAAAAGAATGAAGAATTTGACCACGTAAAACTATCACATGGGTTAAGGGGTATTTTGCAAGGTTTTTTTTGGTCAAAAGCCTTTTAAGTTGGCTGAAAATGGTTGAGGGGTTTCGCTATTCGGATTCTCAAAGGTAAGGCTCCTAGTATAATATTGTCTTAGTATTTTAACACAACTAATATAAGTGGTAGGTGTAACACCCTGGAAGGTGTGGGAGGTGAATAGGGTAAATAAAAACTATGACTACTAACGCAATGATAAAGCTATAATAAAATAGATGTATATCACTATGACAGTTCTGTAAAACTATAATGTAGAATGCTCTGTAAAAGTCTCAAGCAATGCAATGTAAAACACATAGATGAATATACAAGCAGATAAATATGCAATATACGAATAATATACTGTAAAATAATGTATGAAAAGTATGATACCCCCACTTTAGTCACACATGGACTAGTATGAATAAATATTAGTGGTTTAAATAGAAAAAACCTAAGGCCCAAGAACAACCAGTGCTAACATTTTGATAGTGGACTTTAGCCAACATCGAATTGCATGTGCCAACGGCCCGTGGGCCCGAAGCGTGACAAATGGTATCAGAGTAGTTACCAGCCGAAAGTGTGGAGCTAAGTGCTATACGAGGCTAAGTGTTATACCGCATGGATACGGTGGGAGCCACCTCTAGAGCCCTTAGAAGCCACCTCTAGAGTCCACATCGTTTGGCATTGACACTAGGATGTACCAATTGTCATGTTGTGATGACGAGGACATCGTCATTTTAAGGTGAGGTGATTGTGACACCTCTACTATAGTCCTACATGGACTAGTGTGAATAAATATTAAAAACAAATAGTGCTAGCATTTTGATAGTGGGCTTTAGCCAACATTGAGTTGCTCTCGGTGGGTCCAACGGCTTATACGCGGTAACGGGCCCGTGGGCCCGGGGTGTAACAAAAAGTTTAGTGAGAACTTCCAGGCAGAATGATGAACACACGAATAAGCAAATATAATATGCAATGTATGGAAAGTTCAATGGAGCTTTCATCCTATGTGTCAACTACACATATGAACATATAAATTGTGATGTTAGTGTGCGCGCGTCAACAGATGTGATGCAGACGAACACAAATATAATGGAGGATATAAATAAACTATCTATCAAACATGAAGATGTGTATAACATATGATAGAAGAAGATGCACTGAGATATAATAAACTATCTACAAAAACTTCAACACAATACTTCAAAGAAAATCACAAATAGCAAATGTTATACAACTAAAAATATTAAATATTAATCTTCACAGAGAAGTCAACACTTATCTTACACTATGCCTAATACGGCTAATTCAAGACCAAGATAATCTCCGCTACAGCACGACTAACTTGATAGGCTGACATCTCGTGTAATCGAGACAAAAGGCGGTACTACTCGGCCAACCCTTCAATTGATTCCACAAGTGACTTGACTCGGCCCACTGTTCAGCTGACATCTCATATAATCGAGTCAAAAGGATGTATTTATCATCCAACTCGGCCAATCGCCCCTGCGAATAACCCCCACTTGGCCCGTTGTATCAGCCGTCAACATGTATAGCCGACCATCAGCTGGACGACTAAAAGAGTTGGTATTTTTCTCGAACCCCGCACTGACAACCGTCTATCCTTGCATTAATTGCTCTGACAAAGTCATTATTGCTCTAGTCCATAAAGTCTTTATGACTTATCAAGCTACCGTCAACACCAAGCAGCTGCTGTCTCTTAGCACTGACCACCTGGATGACCCATCTTTGTCAGCGGCCAACACCTGATAGCTGTCTGCTAACTTAGCTGCCTAGCTGAACCCAATCCAAGTTACCTTCTTGCCTCTCAGATCCACTATAAAAAGGAGTGGCACTGCATAAGATAAATCTCTCGTCTTTTTAACACAACTAAGAGCTAACTTTATATTTTCCCACCCAAAATCATCTACTGACTTGATCGTCGGAGGAACAACCAGAGAACCCAACTCTGCCCTCTGACTAGTTCTTTCTTATGCAGGGAAAAATAGTAAATCCCAGAGCTATACATCAGAAGGAGTTAGAGGACCTTAATCACTCCACAAACCTACAAATTATCCCCTGTTTGGTAACTGACATCAACAGTTTGGCGCCTACCGTAAGGCATTCTTTCTTCTTCAATCACTATGTCTGGTTCTGAGCATAGGCCTGTTAATCCAGTCCCTGAAGAACCACGTGTGGGCTACATTAATCTAGCCTAGCTAAAGGAATCCGCTCAATGGTTCTCTCAGATGGAAGGATCTTATAACATCCTTGGAACATCGAGCAGCTCAAAAAATATTTTCAATAATCTTGTTTATATATGTTACATATGATACAAATTCTTTTGAGTTTTATTTCTATTCTACTACATTACCAGTATCATAACGTTTTGTAGGAATACAAGGCCGAGTCACTACAATATAGTTGACTCATTTTAAGACCTTGGCACCAACTTAAGTCCAAGGCACACATCCTAAGACCTTGGTGTTATTGTGAATAAGCCTAGGGCATGAGTCCCAGTTGAGTCAACTTGCAATCAAAGGACATTGGTACATTTTAGGGTAAAACTAAGGTACATCATCAATTCGGTTGACTCCAATAGAAAGACATTGACATCCACCTAAGCCTAAAACACATACCAAAAGACCTTGGTACCTTTTCAGGGTTAAACCAAAGGCACATCATCAACTCAGTCGACTCTAACATAAAGACATTGGCACCCACTTAAGCCCAAGGTGATCTACAAAAGACCTTAACGCCCTATTGGATAAAACCAAGGCACGTCTCACTTGGTTGACTTAAAAAGACCTTGGCATCCACCTAAGCCTAAGGCATGTACCAAAAGACCTTGGTACCTTTCCAGGGTAAAACCAAAGGCACATGATCAACTCGGTTGACTCCGACATAAAGACCTTGGCACCCACCTAAGCCCAAGGCAATCTACAAAAGACCTTGGTGCCCTCTCAGGATAAAACCAAGGCACGCCTCACTTGGTCGACTCAAAAGGACCTTAGCATCAACCTAAGCTCAAGGCACGTACCAAAAGACCTTGACATCGACCTAAGCCCAAGGCATGTACCAAAATACCTTGGCATCCACCTAAGCCCAAGGCACATACTCAAAGACCTTGGCACTCATCTAAACCCAAAGTGCTCTACCTAAGACCTTGGTGCCCTCTCGGGTTAAAACCAAGGCACGCCTTGCTTGGCCGACTCAAAAAGACCTTGGTATTACACGAGTAAAACTAATGCACGCCATCAACAAAAGCCCTTAGGTGCCCTATCAGGATAAAACTAAGTCAAACCAACCTATTGATCGGCTTCAACTCGAAAAGATCTTAGTATCACACGAGTAAAACCAAAGCTCGCCATCGATAAAAGACCTTAGTACCCTATCAGGATAAAACTGTTGAATATCATATCTCCATGATAGTGTTTTGATGATAACAATTTATACAATGTGTGCACTAACTTTTATATGCAGATTTCAATATCAGAATATGTACAAGTGCAAGTTGATTTCAAGGCATTTTGAAGTGAAGAAAATGAAGAACACATGAGATAATGTATTTTACATTTTCTTTACTTAGAATAATTGTACAAGCCTTGATCACACACACGCACACACACACAATATTAGAACACACTAACACATGCTTAGTGTGTTGGTTAACAATAGAAATCCCCTATGTTAACCATTAGAATTATAGTTAAAACTTGATTATAAAAAATTTTTATAGCAGAATTTTTACTCTTAGTAGTCGACTAATTAGAATAGTAGTCGACTACTCATGTATAAAACTCAAATACATGTTTCTATAAATTTACAGTATAGTCGACTACAATAGATTATAGTCGACTACTCAAGTGTTCGACAGAAACATAAGTTTCTGTCATTTTACAGTGTAGTCGACTAATCATCATTATAGTCGACTATTGAACTCAAATTTCATTTTATCAGTTTCTGTCAAATTACAGTGTAGTCGACTAATGAGCATTATAGTCGACTACTGAGAAATTTTCTGAATACACAGAGTCTGTTTGAACTCAGTGTAGTCGACTAATGTCAATAGTAGTCGACTACAGATACAGTTTTTCCAGTTTTTAAAGTTTGAATTTGTGACTGTTTATAGCCGTTTTTAAACGTTTTTAAAGTTCAAAAAATTGTCTTTTCAAGGGCTATAAATAGGTTATTGGTTCAGAAAAATTGCAGAGACTTACATACCCATAAGCTTTGATCTTTGTACAATTTTTCAAGTGAAAAACATTCAGATTTTGTGAAAAAGAGAAGTTTCTGAAATTGCCTCTAAACATTCATCAAATACATATCATTTAGGCAATTTACAGAGGTTAAAAGAATCCTAAGCCACTGCTGCACTTCACTACACATTCAAGGCTTATAGGATCAATTGTGTTCTTACTTCAACAAGGATTTCTCTCGGGTTTGAGAGGGTTAATCTCTTGGTTTAGAGATAATTTTAAAAGAACACTATTCACCCTCCCTCTAGTGTTCTAGTGTATCTATTTCAGATCCTACATTTGGTATCAGAGCAAGGTGAAAGATGGCATCGACAAATACTTCACAATTCAAAGAAGGTCACTCAACAAATCGTCCACCAATGTTCGATGGATTGAACTACAACTATTGGAAGTGCCGAATGAAGATTTACCTTCAATCAATTGGCTACGAACTTTGGAATGTCGTGGAAACGAAATATGAAAATCCAACCACTCCTTTCGCGGAATGGACTACATCTCAAAGGAACAATGCGAATTTGGATTCTAAAGCAATGAATGCCTTATTTTGTGCACTTGACAAGAATGAGTTCAATAGGGTGTCAACGGCCACATTTGCATACGATATTTGGCATACACTTGAGGTAACTCATGAAGGTACAAATAAAGTTAAAGAATCTAAAATTTCTGTTCTTGTGCACAGATTTGAATTATTCAAGATGAAGGAAAATGAGACTATAGGAGAAATGTTTACAAGATTCATCGACATCACAAATTCTTTTATTGGTCTTGGAAAAACATATACACAAGTGGAGATGGTAAGAAAGATACTTCGATCACTTACTCCACAATGGAAAAAAAAAGTTACCGCTATTGAAGAAGCTAATGATTTATCAACTCTTACGGTTGAAAATCTTATTGGTAATCTTATGGCATATGAAGTTCAAATTGAAGATAGAAAGAATGATGAAGAATCAAAGAACATGAAAGTTCTTGCATTCAATACTACTTCCGATAAAGAAGATTCAGATGATGATGATGAAGAAATGGGCATGTTTGCACGAAAATTTCGGAAATTTATAAAACGAGGTAATTTTAAATCTAAGAGTTCAATTTCAAATAACCCTCTTTGTTTTAAGTGTAATAAACCAGGTCATATGAAGAAAGATTGTCCAATGTTGAAGAATAAGCAAAAATCAAGTTATTTCAACAACTTCAACAATATTCAAAATAACAAGAAAAGGAAAGCAATGGCAGTCACTTGGGATGATAGTGATGAATCATCTTCAGATGAAGAAATTGAAGAAAAGGAAAGTGCTCACATGTGTTTTATGGCACAAGATGAAGTAAGTAAAAATGAAGAACTTTTAGATGCTTTCAATGAATTATATAAAACTTTTATGAGATTAAAGACATCACATAATTTTCTCAAAGGTGAAAATAAAAGATTACTTGAAGAAATTTCTGATTTAAATTCCTCTACTTTTTCTAATTCTCAAATAATTGAATTGAAAGAAGAAAATTTTTCTTTACTTAAAGAAAATGAATGTTTATCTAATGAGAATAAATATTTAAAATCAGAATGTAATAAGTTAAATATTCGAATTAATAGTTTAGATAAAGATATTTCTTCTTTTAAATCAAAATATGAGGATATATGTTTGAATGTAAGCAAATTTAATAAAGGTAAAGAAAATCTTAATAACATTCTTTCTTTTCAAAGAGAATTAGGTTTTCAATTTAATAAAAATAAATCGAAGAAAACAATTTTTGTAAAACCTTCTTGTGATTTGTATGAATATAGAAATAAAAATTTGTGTAAAAAGAAATCAAAATTCTTTTCTATTTGGGTTCCAAAAGAATTATCTTCTTTACATAAGAATTTTTATATTTCTGATTTTATTAAAAATATTTGTTTATCATCTAACTATTTAGGCAAATCAAACTCTTCATGGGTTTGGTTTCCTAAAGGCTAATTTAAAGGACCCAACATAGTATGGGTACCAAAATATAAATGTTTATTATTTCAGGTACCCAAGAAAGATAGGTGGATTTTGGATAGTGGTTGCTCCAAACATATGACTGGAAATATACAATTGTTGTCCTCTTTTCAAAACAAGGATGGAATCTTATGAATTATTTTATAACAAAATTCCTAAAGTATCTTACTTTAAAGTTTTTGGTTGTAAATGTTTTATCTTAAATACAAAGGATAACTTAGATAAATTTGATTCAAAATCCGATGAAGGAATTTTTGTTGGATATTCTAATCACAGTAAAGCATATAGAATTTATAACAAAAGAACACAAGTTATTGAAGAATCTTTACATGTTTCTTTTAATGAAAGTTTTTCAAAAATACCTATTATACTAAATAATGATGATGATGTAATTGATACCATACAAGATACTCCTATGATAGATATTACAAAAGATGATAATCTACAAAATGATTTACCTAAAGATTTTGTAGAAGTTAAAAATCATCCACATGATTTAGTTATAGGAAATATATCTGACAAAGTAACTACTAGATCACATTTTAATTTGATTGCTCATAATGCTTTTATTTCAACTATTGAACCTAAAAATATAAAAGAAGCACTTCTTGATGATTCATGGATAATTGCTATGCAAGATGAACTTAATCAATTTACTAGAAATAATGTTTGGGATCTTATACCTAGACCTCAAAATAAATCCATTATTGGAACAAAATGGATTTTTAGAAACAAATTAGATGAATTTGGTCAAGTTGTTAGAAACAAAGCTAGATTAGTTGCTCAAGGTTATAATCAAGAAGAAGGAATTGATTATGATGAAACTTATGCACCAGTTGCACGATTAGAATCAATTAGGATTTTACTTGCATTTGCATGTTTTATGAATTTTAAATTATTTCAAATGGATGTTAAAAGTGCTTTTTTAAATGGTTTTATAAATGAAGAAGTTTTTGTAGAACAACCTCCAGGTTTTGAACATGAAAGTTTTCCAAATCATGTTTTTAAACTTAAGAAAGCATTATATGGTCTTAAACAAGCACCTCGTGCATGGTATGATAGATTAAAGAAATTTCTTTTAACTTCAGGTTTTGATATTGGAAAAGTTGATTCAACATTGTTTATTAAGAAAATAAATAAAGATATTTTACTAATTCAAATATATGTAGATGATATTATTTTTGGTTCTACTAACAATAATCTTTGTCAAGAATTTGCTAAGAATATGCAGGATGAATTTGAAATGAGTCACATGGGTGAACTAAATTTCTTTCTTGGACTTCAAATTAAACAATTGAAAGAAGGAATTTTCATCAATCAAAGCAAGTACGCAAAAGATTTACTTAAAAGATTCGGATTGGAAAATTCAACAAGCAAACCAACACCTATGAGCACTACTACATCTCTTGACAAAGATGAAAATGGTAAGAATGTTGATCAAAAGCTCTATCGAGGTATGATTGGATCACTTCTTTACATTACTGCTAGTAGACCTGATATTATGTTTAGTGTATGTTTATGTGCAAGATTTCAATCAAATCCTAAAGTTTCACATCTTAAAGCAGTAAAAAGAATATTTAGATATATTAAAGATACTACAAATTATGGTTTATTTTATCCAAAACATAGTTCTTTTGATTTAATATCATATAGTGATGCTGATTTTGCCGGATGTAAATCTGATAGAAAAAGTACAAGTGGAACATGTCATTTCTTAGGACATTCACTTGTATCTTGGTTTAGTAAGAAACAAAATTCAGTATCATTATCAACAACTGAAGCTGAATATATTGCTGCAAGTCTTGCATGTGCACAAATATTATGGATGAAACAAACTTTAACTGATTATGGCATAAATTGTCCCATATCATCTATTATGTGTGATAATTCTAGTGCAATTAATTTATCTAAAAATCCTATTCAACACTCACGTACAAAACACATTGATATTAGACATCATTTCTTACGTGATCATGTGCTTAAAGGTGACATTTCATTAGAATTTATACCTACAGATAAACAAATAGCAGATATATTAACAAAACCCCTAAAAGAAGAAATTTATGTTAAATTAAGAAGGGAATTAGGTATTTGTTCGATTGAAGATTTAAATTAATTTTTAAAACAAACATATATACATTTATACCCTAAATAGTCGACTAATTTGATTTATAGTCGACTACATGCACAAGTCTTACAAATAATTTTTCTGAAAAATTACAGTGTAGTCGACTACTTGCCTTTATAGTCGACTACTCAATGTTAAAATCTTAAAATCAACTTTCTGTTGTTTACAGTGTAGTCGACTACAATACAGATTAGTCGACTACTCTGAGTTAAAAACTGAAACTCATCTTTCTGTCATTTACAGAATAGTCGACTACTCTCACTATTAGTCGACTAATGATTCTGAATTTTTAGTTTTACAGTTTTTAAGCCTAGTGGATTTTTTCTTAGATTCAAACCAAAAACCCAATACCCATACCCGTTTAAGTTAAGTTAAATTCATCTCAACCATTGTTTTTCAACTCTATTAATCCTAACCACACATTTAAGATTAAATCTCAACCATACACTCAATTAACTATCAAATCTCAACCATTCATTGTATTTTATTCTTGAAAGATAAAGTAAAAATCAAAAACTACCCACTATCTATTCCCAAAACCGAAACCCCATCTTCCCTACTTCAGAATCAACGATTCCAGGTTAGGGCATCTATCTTTTCTCAATTTTTTTTCATCAATTCCTTCAATTCTCTGTCAAATCTGACAAGCAATCAAGCTCAGTAGTCGACTAATCCAAGCTATAGTCGACTAATCTAGGGTTTCTACAGTTTGGGGTATTGCTTCTAAACTTGATCTTTACATCTTTTGTTATTTATCTATCTAATCATGTCTAGATCTAAGAAAGCTAAGCAAACCCATACTTCTGTTAATGATGAAATCATCATCTATTTAAAAAGTCCTGATTTATTAGAAGAATTTAACAAAATATCATCTTTTGAAGTTCTTCCAGGACGATTTGTGAAATTTGATGATTTTATTCCCTGGAATTTTGGGTCATATTTTGAAAATGTGGGCTTGCTTGAATTATTCTCTGCTGAAAATAAAAAACCCATATATCCATTTCTTGTGCAACTGTTCTATACTAATATAGAACGTGTGGGAACTATTGGTGGTTCTGAAAAACTCAAAACTCTTGTTAAAGGAATAGAGATTGACTTAACTACAAAGTCAATTGGTAAAATCTTTAATATTCCTTATCAAGGAGTTTCTCTTAGGTCTGTTAGGATGAATGATTCAGATCTACTATCTAATGATATATTTCTTCCTGGATATGGCAAACCTTTAAATAACTCAAACAAACTTCTTCTAATTCCTAGGTTCATTGCACGAATCTTAGCCTATAACTTGTTTCCAAAAACTGGAAGTTTTCATTTCATTTCCCTAGAATTAGCAAAAGCTCTATATGCTATAATGGGAAATATTCAAGTTAATTGGGCTGAAGTTTACTTTGACAATCTTCTGACTATTCCAAGAGGATTTCTTCCTTATGGTGCATTCCTAACTAAAATCTTTGACAAATTCCATGTCGATCTCCAATCTGAAAATTCTGTTGTCCGTTCCATTGAATTTTTTTGATTTAAATGCCCTAACTAGGATGAAATTGACAAACTTTGAAATCCAAGAACAAAATCCTCAAAATGATCCTGAACCTCATCAAGAAGAAATTCCACAATCTTCAACTCAAGCAGGAGCTTCTTCAAGTCAACCACCACCTTTTCCTACAGAACCTTCATGCTTTTCAGACGTGCAATACAACACTTTAAGTGCACGTATCCTTGAACTTGAAACTGGTCAAAGAGCTCTATATGCACAGAATTCATATATCATTAGTAATCAAGAAGAGCTAATCAAGAAGTTTGAAGACTTGGACACAAAGCTTAATACGTATTTTCAAGGACAGCAACCTCCTCCAGCACCTTAAGATGTTTTTATGTTAAGTGTCAAATCAATTATGTTATTCTGTTTAAGTTTTAAAAACTATGTGGTTGTGTGTTGTTATGACTTATGTAATATGGTATTTATGTTGCTACTATGTCACTTATGTTGATTGTGTGTTTTTATTATCTATGATAATGTTTGGTTAGATAATGCATGTGCTACATATTTTAAACAGATCATGGTGATGAACATTATGGAACTTTTGGTCTTTATGGCAAGTCTTTGCCTACCTATTTGGATGGGTGAAGTTATGGACTATGTTCATAACCTGGATGATTTGTTTGAAGTTTTAGCTCATGTTGAAGAAATAATGTCATGTTTAGCTTCCTCTTTTTGTTGATAACAAAGGGGGAGAAATAGTATTGTTATGTATTGTTATAGACTTATATATGACTCACATTTGCATATATGCAGGGGGAGTAAGTATGGTTATTTCATTATGTTTTTTAACCTGATTATAAAATACATATTTTGGCATAAATTATTTGTTATCATCAAAAAGGGGGAGAATGTTGAATATCATATCTCCATGATAGTGTTTTGATGATAACAATTTATACAGTGTGTGTACTAACTTTTATATGCAGATTTCAATATCAGAATATGTACAAGTGCAAGTTGATTTCAAGGCATTTTGAAGTGAAGAAAATGAAGAACAAATGAGATAATGTATTTTACATTTTCTTTACTTAGAATAATTGTACAAGCCTTGATCACACACACGCACACACACACAATATTAGAACACACTAACACATGCTTAGTGTGTTGGTTAACAATAGAAATCCCCTATGTTAACCATTAGAATTATAGTTAAAACTTGATTATAAAAACTTTTTATAGCAAAATTTTTACTCTTAGTAGTCGACTAATTAGAATAGTAGTCGACTACTCATGTATAAAACTCAAATACATGTTTCTGTCAATTTACAATATAGTCGACTAATAGTGATTATAGTCGACTACTCAAGTGTTTGACAGAAACATAAGTTTCTGATATTTTACAGTATAGTCGACTAATGTCAACAGTAGTTTTATCAGTTTTTGTCAAAATACAGTGTAGTCGACTAATGAGCATTATAGTCGACTACTGAGAAATTTTCTGAATACACAGAGTCTGTTTGAACTCAGTGTAGTCGACTAATGTCAATAGTAGTCGACTACAGATATAGTTTTTCCAGTTTTCAAAGTTTGAATTTGTGACTGTTTATAGCCGTTTTTAAACGTTTTTAAAGTTCAAAAAATTATCTTTTCAAGGGCTATAAATAGGTTATTTGTTCAGAAAAATTGCAGAGACATACATACCCATAAGCTTTGATTTTTGTGCAATTTTTCAAGTGAAAAATATTCAGATTTTGTGAAAAAGAGAAGTTTCTGAAATTACCTCTAAACATTCATCAAATACTTATCATTTAGGCAATTTACAGAGGTTAAAAGAATCCTAAGCCACTGCTGTACTTCACTACACATTCAACGCTTATAGGATCAATTCTGTTCTTACTTCAACAAGGATTTCTCTCGGGTTTGAGAGGGTTAATCTCTTGGTTTAGAGATTGGTGTTCAAATTGGCAAGGTGTTTGTCAATTGGTGTTGCAATTTACAGGGACTTGCAAATTGGTCAGGTTTGCGTTTAATTTTGTAAGTTTATTCAAAATCATAGTGAAAACTCTCAAGCGGGATTTGCTTGGGGACTGGATGTACACCGGATTGGTGGAACCAGTATAAAATCCTTGTGTTTGTGATTGTGAATTTCTGAGATTGCCATTTTTCTTTGCAATTTATAATATACTTTGCATAAATTTTAAAAGAACACTATTCACCCCCCCTCTAGTGTTCAAGTGTATCTATTTCAGATCCTACAAAAACCAATGCACGTCAACCTCTCAATTGACTTCGACTCCAAAAACTTTGATATCAATTACTTAGTAAAACTAAGGCGCTCTCCATCATCAAGTGGAGTACAAGATCAAATCAGCACACACTCTGCTCGTACCAAAGACACCTTAATGAAACAAAACTATAAAGAAATACACATGAATAAGATAGCACAAGCATACACAAAGGGGAAGGGCAAATAATTCAAAATTTTCATTCATATCTCATGGAATTTACACTGTCATTTACATTTGTATTTACAAAAAAAAAGATACAAAAGATATCTTTACTAAGCTTAGCTCGGGTTAGGAGTCGAACTTGGAAGAGAAGTACTTGACTTAAGAGCAGGGGTCAGCTGAATAGCAGTAGGAACAGTCTACCCGTGGTCATCTTTCAACTCATATCCTTCGTCCCCATCCCCCACATCCAACATTATTCCTCCTCCCCTAGTTGCTATGTCCTTAAAATATAAAGATAGTTAGAGGCCCGGGAGGGCTAATAAATGTGATATGGGGTTGGCCGAGACTTAAGAGGGATTAAAGCTAGAAGATAGTTGAAACATGCCTTGTAGGCTAATGACACTTCCACTTTGCCTAGAGGACCAGAGCGGTATTTCTCCACTATCTCCGTCCTATAAGTGTCCAACTCTAAAAAAGAAAGATGAGCTTCTAGGGATCGGATGACATTTAGAGATGCCTTATGGGACAATGGCTCCTCCTCGAGATTGAGCTTCAGATTCTCAGCAGCCAAGCGATCTGATCGGGCACATTCTTGAGCATCTATTCTTGCATGCTTCTCGCCCTTGATCTCTTCAGTCAGATATTTAATTTGGCCATTTCGCTTGATGATCTCATGCTGGTAGTGGCCAATCTCCTCTTTCAGCTTGGTGATGGTAGCTGATTGCTTGGTGCGATGCCCCTGAAGCCCCTGAATCGTGCTTTCCCTCATCTCCAACTCCTGATGCTATTTACCTGCACTACGGCTACAAATCTCCCGCTCAGTCTCCAAAATGGCAACTTTCCTCTTGGCCGTCTCCTTAGCCTTTCTCTCATTTTCCAGTGCTTTTTTAAGATTAGCAGGAAATCTTTGCACATAGTCAAGTCGAGAGAACAACTCTTGTTCGATTAGAGCCTCCCGAAGCAAATAGCCCTTAAGGGCTTGGTGGAGGCTGACACTGAGCATCACCCCTAGGATCTCATCATCCCTAGGAATGAAGAATTGCTCTAGCACTCTACACTGAGCCAACTGAGACTCCAAGACCAAGCTCTCCTTATCGATAGGTTTCTTGGGGATGAACTTGTCATCCTCATAAAGCTCCTCTCTGTGCATAAAGCCTTCTCTCGACACACCCATCAGTATATCTCTAAGCTCCCTCCACACCTGGGGGTCAAGATCATTAATGCGATGATGGAAAGGCTACCGAGAGTTGCTGCTTGGGACTAAAATTGCATCAACCCTCAGTTGCTCATCAACTGCCTGGGGCTGAGCCGCCTCCTTGATGGCAATACCTGACACCTCGACGGGCTCCTTGTCGAGCTTGTGAGTAGGCTCAGACAAAGGAGCCTGAGCCATCGACTCCTCTACTTGGCCCTTGACCTCAGCCGGCTCAACCACACCTTCTCCCCCACTGGCCAAGTAGGTGATGTCTAGAACTGGGCCATCCTAGGTGCTCGAGGGTAGTCAAGTCAAGATGTCTGGAACTAGGCCATCCTGGGCGCTCGAGGGTGAAACATCGGCCTTTGCTACTTCGGCCAGTTTTGAGAG
>NC_033797.1:48751282-48788133 GCF_001876935.1 Asparagus officinalis | reverse complement strand
TCAAGTCGAGCCGAGTCGACTCTCCCTTGAGGCTCATGGCCTCTGATCATCCTCCTCCTCCTCTTCTCAAACCTCTCAGCCTGAGCGATGGTACTCGGCCCTGCCAATTAAGCCGCAAATTCGTCAGCCTTCGCTACCATCATTTCAACTCTTTAGGGTCTAGCTCCACCCTTAGTCATTTTTGGGGCTTCATAGTCGAACCCCACTTCACAGCAGCTGAATCCTCCCCCTTCAGATTCTTCAATGGGTTCTTCTTCAATAGGTCTAGGGGGGAGCTAAGACTGCTGTCCAGATAGTATCAGCTTTAATAGGAGAAACCCTAGATATGTCAGCCACTTGAAGTGAAACAGTCTTGAAGAGATTACTAATCTCTCAAGACCCAGCATAGTTCTAGATCTTCTCTCGTTATCATCCCTCCTCAGCCGAGAGTAGGCCCGACTTCAGCACATTTCTTGATCTCTAGCCACGTAGAACATGACAAGACGAGGTCAGCTCCACAGACCCACATGAACCTCTCCTTCCAATCCTTGTTCGAATCGGGGATGTTCGACATAAGCTTGGATCTACCCATGATCTAGAAGAAATAGTGTCCCTCCTTCTTCTTGGTATTAGCACTGACGAAGTGGCCAAGCAGACGCAGGCTCAAATCGACTCCAACCCGGTGGCAGACCACCATGAGATACCCCTATAGCCTCACAAGTTTGGTGGATGAAGGGATGGAGGGGTAGCCGGAGCCCATACTCCAAGTGTTTTAAGTACATAAGCAACCTATCGCCGCCGTGATGATACATTGACTCCATTGCGTAGTAGTTCCGAGCGGAAGGGGCGAAGAAGGTCAATCTTGATCTCGTTACAACTGATGATAGGAGCGTTAGAGGCCATTGTAGATCTAGAGATTTGACGCTAACTCGTCTGAGAACAGGAAAATTGAAAAGATAAGCCTGTAGAAAAAATATCATTCGCAACAAAGAGATATATATAGACCGTAACGAAGCCACGTGTCCAAATTAGGATGGTCGAGTCAGCTCAAGCAGATGGATGAGATCAACCTATGAACCCGAATAGGCCTCACGAGAAATGAAGCGCCGCCCCTTTTCTCAACACCCTGCTCTGTGCAAGAATCAAAGCGATAATGACACATAATCCTCAATGACTTCAAAAGGTCTCTCTAACAACAACCTCTTGCTTTCCCCTATAAATGCTCCTTGGAATTCGCTAACAAATGACAGTTCAAACCATTACTGGGGCCCACCCATCACATTTAGCTGGCTCAATGGGTCGACAACTCGTGTAACCGACTGAAAACGCATTGTTAGTCAACTCCCTTTAAGAACAATCCGAACGACTGAAATAATTACCTTTGTCAATACAAGTCATCATGGATGTTCGACACCATGCCTATTCCAATAAGCTCCTTCTAGGCTATGCACACTTGGAATTTGACAATTGAGTCGACTCCTATCTACAACACTTGAAAAATGCAAGCAACGGACCTCGACTCTCTTCTCATTTACTCAATAATCCAACTTAAATATCGACTCGTCTCGATCCATAAAACTCGAAAAATATAAATTCCAACACAAAAGAACACGAAGCAAAAATATCTTTATTTATCTCTTTCAAAATGATTACAACTTGATTTACAAATAAAGATATAATATGAAGATACAATATGAAGCTACAAAGGGCCTAAAAGAAAAAAAACCCACGAAGCTAGGGTGTATCAACACCCCTACCAGGAGTCTAAGGCAAAGAAGTATTAACTGGAGGTGGAGAAAGAGTCTACTGGACTCTGACCCATCTACCTCACTCACCTTCCTTCCTGACGAACTCACCCAACTGTCTTTTGACAAGTCTTTGCCAGCCTCCTCAGCAGAGTCCTCGATAGCCTCATCATCAGCATCGTCCCTGGCTACACTACTACATAGATCGAGTACCCCACTGTGTTTCTCTATCTCCAAGAGCATATCCAAATAGTTGGTAACCATTGGAGGATAGCGAAAACGGTCGGGTACACTCTTCAACTCAGCCAGAAGCTGCGCCAAAAGATAGTCATGCCTAGCCTTGCAAGCCATCGTCACCTCTACCTTTCTGAGGACGCTGTGATGGTATCCCTCGATGATTTTGATCGATAAGACTAAAATCCAGATGAGAGATACGGCTTTGGGCCTCGACCAAGAATGACTCACATTGAGCACTCTCCTCCTAGAGTTTTTGGCGAGACAACCTCTCCTCTTCCAGCTCAGCCTTTAGGTGTTAGGCAGAGTTACGGTTGGACTCAGCCTGCTCCATAGCACGATCAGCCTCTCGCCTCCCCCACGACACTTCCTTAGATAAGAATTTTATCCTCTTATTCTGTTCATGGAGTTTGTGCTTGAGCTTATCAGTCTCGGCAGCTTTCTAGCCATCTGAGACCTTTAAGCTGTCAACCATGCTCTCCCGTACCTCCATTTCCCTATGTAGTTAACCAATTCATTCTCCTTAGCCGATAGCGATTAGATAGCATTCTCTGGGTCATTCTTTTGGGCAACCGACTCTTCCTGAAGCTTAAGATAAGATGCTTGAACTTGCTCCATTCGACCAAATATCTCCTACTGCATGAGAGCCCCATGGAACATATAGCTCTTGAGGCTTAGATGCAGATCGACATCAGGAACTTCCTCCAAAATCTCTTCATCTCAAGAAAGCCAAAACTACTCCACTACCTTCAATTGAGGAACCCGAGACTCAAGTACCAATGCCCTCATGTCCAGGTGACGAGTGGGCTAGTGCCTATTCTCTAGAGTAGGCTCCTTCTCATATCGAGGACCAACTTTGGGAAACGCGATCAGTAGCACCTGCAATCTATCCCATGTCTTGGAATCGATCTCATCGATACGGTGAGGATACGACCATACATACTCCTCATGGGAAGACACTCCCTTGGTGACTAACTCCTTCCCCTGGCGACAGGTCAACATGGCAGGAGCATCTGGAGCTTTTTCACCCCCTGCTGAGATTCCTGTCTCCACCGAAATGTTGCTTTTCCCTAGAGCCTCAGCCTCGACCCTCTGAAGGTCGACCCCTTCTTCTCGTGCTGGAGACCCCTTGTCGACATGGACGACTTTGGTCTCTACCTTGACTACCTTCCAGGCCCCTGGCTGCTAACTTTCCTTAGCTTTCTCCTTCTTTCATCCCAACGGTCCACAAGGGACGACCCTACCAACTCAACAACTATATTAGCTACATGAGCATGAGCTAATTCAGCCTCCTCGGGGGCCAGATCTTGACGAGGATGTTTTGCTGGCCTCGTTGGGAGCTCTTCTTGAGCTCTCGTAGGATCTATAACAGGTGCCTCGACAGCTTCCTCAGAGCCCAAAGTCAGCCTGGTCGTCCTCTCATTATCTTTGGGCATAGGCGGCACAAGACAAATACCCACCACCCGCAAAACAGAATTGTTGAGCAAGTCTTCTATCCTGTGAGAGCCGATATACGCTCCGATCCTCTCTAGTGCTTGCCTCTTTGCACCCGACAGAGGTCTCGCTGTCATAACCTCCCTCACGATCTCAGGCCAATTAGAACAACCTAAGTCTGAGTCGTCCCCCGAGACCCAGACAAATTTCTCCTTTCAGTCTTTGGTTAACTGGGGAGGGTTGGCAATAATTTTGAACCTCCCCACTACCTGAAAGTAGAAGCCAGCTTCATGCTGGTGCACCTTAATGCTGACCAGATGAGGGAGCATGTTCAAAGTCGGTTCAACCCCCCAACCAATGGCAGATAACAACGAACCCAACTACAATCGTGACCGAGTTCGGTTTCATCTGCATTGGTGAAACCCCCAAGGCCATAAAAACGTGGCGAGGGAAGGGGTGGAGGGGTACATGCAAATCGCACTCCAAATGCTTTATATACAATGGAGCCCGACTCGCGTCATGGTCAAACACTGTCTGTGACTTCGTCAGCACTGTTAGCTTGTAAGTCCGAGTAATATCGAACTTATGATTTTAAGCTTATGATTTTCTCACTAGGAGCTGGGAGAGCATGCTTTCTTTGGATGATAAAGGAAAATTTCCCTTATTATTTTGATGTGCTTCAATTCCGTCGCTAGATTCTCTTTTTTCTTAGATTTTTATTTTTATTTGCCCTTTTATTTTCTCAAATTAATAAGACATAGAAGGAGGTTATCGGTGGATTTTCCATTTGGAAGATGAAAAAAAGATAACACTAATTACCTATGTTACTCTTTCTAAAAAAATTATAAAATAAAATCAATTTTTGGAGTATTGTATATTACAGTTTTTCTTGCATGCACAAATAAAGATGTTCTATTTATCTATAAATAAACATCATGAATTAAGGATCTAAAACAAGATTTTTTATGGAACGAAGGAAACAAACCAAACGTGTCAGAGGATATCCTATATCCCTATTCACTAGTTTCTTCCATTTGTTCTCTTCCTTTCAAATTACAGAAAGTGTTTAATGGATTTTTTTTTCATGTAATACCTTATGGGTAAGGAGAAGACCAATACAACTTTTCTTTAACATGGTTCGTCCATTGAGTGATAGAAATTTTTTAATGAGTGGATGAGACATGTTCTTTAATTAACTATTACGATAATAAAGATGACTAAATTATTAACTTGTTATATAAGTTTTATTTTAGTCATTGTGATTATTTTTAGGGTTTGAGAATAACAAGGATTTTGACTATTTTATTTATAATTAAAGGGGTTAACTCTTAATCCTTTCTAAATAGGAGTATTAGTAAACCCCTCATTTTAAGGGTTAACTCATTTTAATCCCTCTAGAGATGTTAGTTTAGCCCTTTTACATTTTTTACGTTTGGCAAACTATGAAGGGTTAACTCATTTTAACATTTGTATAGAATTTTTGTATTTGGCGAGTTAATAAAGAGTTAGATCTCCTTAACACCTCACTTAACCCTTTGCCAAACAGTAACTTAGTTTATTAGAATCTTTATCATGCATGTTAAATCATTTTATCAGACATAATCATTAATTATAGAAACTTAATAATTATTAAAATAACCACAACTTTAATGTAATATAAAAATGAAAGACATGACCAGTTAATATAATAAAATAGGTTCATTATCTAACACTCTGGTGCGATGGCGTGCCATGAATTGGAGATTGGAGGGGCATTCTTTTTTCCCCTTTAAAAAGAAGTAAAGAACTATATTAATAACCATAATCTATAATATCAAAATCTTTCCCAATAAAAAGAGAACTTAGTCTCAAACTCGAAGACCTCAACCAAGTTATCGTTTTATTATGACTAGCATGAGCTAGAGTCTGGAACTTAAGGTCTAAAGAAGAGAATGATGGTGGTTTAGTTAGGTTTTAGAAAAATATCAGTGTAGTTTTAAAATATTTGAAACTAGAATAACCGAACAGACCACTCTCAAGGTAAATATCAAAGACTCACGCTCTTTCTAAGTGATTAGCAAATGATTTATATTAATATTTTTATGCATCTGTTAAAAGTTTGATTTTAATTTATAAATTAATTGCTTTGACGAGTTTGCTCTTCAAACTGGGATATGAGGTGACTAAAAAGTTTAAAGCTCACTGAGGTCATCAAATCAACATCAAAAGAGAAATCAAGAACACTGCAGCAACATGCAAATTGACAAGATACAAGAGAATCTAAGAGGAGAATCAGAAGAACTACACAACATTCAGTTGAAAGGTTCAAGACTAGGCTAAGCTAACAGGAGGTTTGAATCTTGGGCTATTATCAATATAATTATGCATTACGTCATAATTGTATAGTAAGTCTTATGGAAAATTTGATTCCCTCCATTACTAAAATTCAAATTTCATCTTTGAGAGAATGCCTATGGCTCAAGATCATACCTTTTGAATATTCACCTAATCTATACTTTTTTTTTGAAAAGACAGGTAGGACAACCTAACCAGCCAAGTCCTCAACAACACTCTGTCTCAAAAACAGAGGGACAGAAACAGACCAAAAATAAGAGAACAAACAGTCAACCGACTTAGCTAGGGCATGAGCAATATCAGCCCTTGGGGGGGGGGGGGGGGATGATTAGGGTCTTATGCTAATCTAATCCGATTAAATGCCAATTAAAATTAATTAACAAGTTGTATTCTTGCAAGATAGATATACAAGAGTTATAAGCAAGAATAAGCAATATATACAAAGTGATATATCCTATATGATGAAATATATATATGTAAGGATATATAAACTAAGGGTGATATAAACATAAACAAGATAAACAAGATAGTGGACAATGTGAACAATAGATAATGGCGACAAGAATGATATGAATAATAAGCACAAGTGAGACGCGAAGACAATCACAAACACACAAAGATGATCACGGAGTTCGGACCTTCCGTCCTACGTCTCCGCTCCCCACTCCCGGGGAGAATCCACAATCAACAATCCGGTTTGGAAGCCGGAACTTCTTCTACACACTCGGTTTACACGTTCACCGAAAACTCTCGCACAACAAACACTATGCAATCACACTCTACACCCACTAAGTGTTGGACCTAGCCGTGTCTCCCTCAAGTGCTCGGTTACAACCTCTCCCTAGGCACGTCAACCGACGCCACTCCTCTTGGGACGATCCCCGACTCTCACCACACACTCCTCACTCGGTGTACAAGTGTATTACAAAGTGATTCTCACAATAAGCACAAATATGACAAATGATTGTTCTCAAAACAAGGTGAGAACTCAATTAAGCACAACTCTTAGTCACAAACCCACAACCCCAAATTATACTATGAATGTAAATACAATAAGCTCAAAAGGTTGTGTGTGAACAAAGAGATATAAATCAAAACTAAACTCAACAATGTATGTGCAAGGATATATAAACTAACACAAGGGTAAACAATATGAACTAGATAGTGGATCATATAAATGATGAGCTAATGACAATGGCAACAAGAATTATAAACACAAGTATAAATAAACGCCAAAGCACACTCAAACACAAGATATGATCACGGAGTTCGGACCTTCCGTCCTACGTCTCCGCTCCCCACTCCCGGGGAGAAATCCACTATCAACCGGGTTTTCTACGTTCACCCGAATAACGTTTACACCTCACAGTATCGGTTTTCAACGCTCACCGATCAACGTCACTCCTCACACTCGGTTTCTAGCTCACCGAAAACCTCACTACACACTCACAATGTAACAAATATAAATTTGTTCTCTACAATAGATGAGAACACAATGAAAGCACAACTCAAAGTTACAATCTCTCACCACCCAACTATACTATGTATGAAAGATACAATAAGCTCAATGTGGGTGTGTGTAACAATGAGATTCAATAAAACTTAACTCAATAAGAACTAGCAATAAAAATTGATATGAAATTCAATAGTAAAAATGCTAGGAAATAGAGTTAAGGAAACTTCTCTATAAACACAAAGAGAGGATGATGAAATGTTGAAGATGAACTCTTCAATAGCTGATTGTAAACTCCTCTTTGTAACAGCAAACCAAAACAAACTTAAACCAAACAAAAACAAGCTTAAACCCTTGTTTAAAACTTCTTAAAACATTCTCTTTTTTTTTTAGAATTGAATGCAATAGAGGTATATATAGCCTCCCAAGAATTCAGCCAAAAATCCAAACAATGTGACCAAAAGGCCCAAAACAGAAGTTCTGCAACGGCTAGAAAAATAGCCGTTGGGAGACCTGACAACGATTCGGTCGACCAAAAAAGATTATGAGAGCAAAAACACGAAGAAAACGTTCTGGACCATCGTCGGTCGACCGGAAATTCTGTCGGTCGACCGATTTGAGCTCTCGGTCGACCGGACCGGTCGACCGACGACTCTCTGGAAAAATACTGACGAATGGTCAATTGACCGGTCCACCGTACCGGTCGACCGAAAACTGACATCCCAGAAAAACAAAGCTGATTTTAAAACACTGTTTAAAAATATCAAATAAATTCCAAAAAATGTAAAACTTTGGGGAATGATTGTAGACATGATAATAAATATGCTACAAAAACTGGTTTTCTAAAATACTTCCCAAATGAGAAATATCATCATTTTGCAAAATAGTCCAAAACATGAAAATATGAGATACTTGAATTTTGATGTTTTGACATAAACCAACTTTTGAAACTTTGTGAAATATTTTTGTAGACTTAGTAAAACATGTATAAACTGATATTGAAGTCTATAAACTAAGAATACAATATTTTCACAAAATTGCATATTTTATGCAATGTTTTCAAAAACATAATAGAAAATATTGTTAAAGGTGAAATCATATATAGGCATATAAACATGAAACAAAATAGTATTTTCCAATTCTATTCATTTGTTTCATAGTAAAACTTGAAAACTATCAAACCAAAACATATATGTATATATATAACTATATATATAAAAAAACCAAAACGTGTATGTGTGTATATGATTGAGCTTAAAGTACTAACACACATAATATAAATTCCTAAACTAAATTACCCAAGCAATGATCTTGATCTTCAATAAGCTTGACTTGGTAATCTCACGGATGAAGCTTGAACTTGGATCTTGAAACGAAGAAGTTGAAGCTGCCAACGAAGATCTCGCCCCGTTTGATGCCGAAGCTGCATCGGGTGAGATCTCTCCTTCCAACCAGGTCAGATCTGCTCTGGCCGAATCTTCCGTTGCCGAGGGCGTAGTGACTCTCTCAAAGAGAGCCCGCCAAAGGCAACGTCAGCGCCTTGCGAAACAAATCGCAAAGGCAATGGAATCTGTGGACGGGATCCGTTACAACACGGATCTGAAGAACAGAAGAGGCGAACGACCTCAACAACCAATGAATGGCAACTCCTCCAAGCCACCAACGAACGAATGGATCCGTGTCAAACGGAACCGTTCAACGCTGGAGGATCGCATTCAGAAGCGCCGCGCACTCTCAGCACAAGCACGAGCTCAAGTTCAAGAAGCCCGTAGAAGGTGGCAGAATGGAGTAGCCAAGAAATCACCACTAACTCACAAAATATGGAGGCCAAAGTCCAAAGTGGTGAGTCAGGCCGAGGATCGACCTTTACAGCCTTCAAAACGAGTTCAACCTCCCGAACCATCCCGAGGAAGGAGGTCAATCTTGGAGCGCCTCGGTCCAATTCCCGACGAGCGCAACGAAGTCCATGAACGCTCGGGCCCGATGAAGAGGCTCCGAACTAATCAACATGCTGGGGGTCGACACAACCCTCAACATGACAAAGAGTTTACGGCACCCAAGCGCACTACCTTGCGCATCGAAGTTCGGGAGCCCGCTGAGAATTCATGTCTACAAAGGCGTGTTTCGAGGCGAGTGACTCTCGGAAGTCCAAATAAGGCAGTTTGCTCTCAGAAGGAAACGTTGTCATCCGAGGATGATAACGTTATACCTGGGAAATCATGCCAACACGCGATAGGTTACTCCGATCAAATGGACGAGTTGTACTATCGTGCTGGGGGTACGAACAAAACAAGAAAAAGAAGCCCTCAAGGGCTCGAAACTCAGTGCCCATGTGCCAAGCTCATTCGGGTAGTACTGTCTCAATGCAACTGCATCAAGGGAGTCCCCGAGAGAATTTCAGTGTTCGAAAGGCTCGGCACCGAAACGCCAAAACCAAGGCATAGGCGCTTCCGGCAAAGAAGAACAGTGGTTAAGGATGGAGAATTTCCGAAGGTCACCGCCAACATGACCAGCAAAGAGACATCGACACAGATTGATCTCAAATCGTTTCTGGAAGCGTCCCGGCGTGTAACCCGTCTGCAGTCCGGAGCCATCGCACGAGGAACTTATGGTAGGGTTCGGATAAGATTGCCTTCGGAAGATGAAGAATCGGATTCCTGCTCTGCTGTCGCATCGGACAATACAGTGTCCAGCGAAGGACAACCCCGCGAGTCATTCATGATAGGCGCGGAAGAAATGGCCAAAATGCTTGAAGACGCTTTGGCTAAGCAGAAAGAAAGTTTTAAATTCGAGATGGAGACGGCCATGCAGCAGATGAGAGAGATGCATGAACAGCAAATCCAAGCATTCAGGAACCAACAAGGTGAACCAAGCCACCGTAACCAGGTTGCTCAGGAAAAGGAGCACGCGGATGGGGATGAAGCTCACAATGCCAATAACCCTCCCATCAATGCAGGGGGTGGTAGTGAGGATGCCAACGGGGATACAAGTGAAGACTTGAAGATCAAAAGCCTCGAGAGTAAAATCAATACGTTGCTGTCTGCTCAAGAGGTAAAGAAAACGGGCATTCCTTGTCCATACCCGAGGGAATGGGAATCAATCCCCTATCCGGCGAAGTTTAGTCTAATCAACTTCACGCCGTTCGATGGAAGGGGTTCCCCCACCCAGCATTTGATTTATTTCAAATCGCACCTGGGTGCTATCTCTGGGAACGAGCCTCTGATGGTGCGGTCATTCGTCGGCACTCTTCGCGGAGCTGCCTTCGATTGGTATCGTCGCCTCAAGCCAGGAAGCGTGAACAGCTGGGATGACATGGAGACGAAGTTCCTTGCAAATTTCTTCGACGACGACACCGAGATCTCTATCGGATCGTTGCTCGACGAGAAACAAAAAGACGGGGAGTTAGTCGACACCTTCGTCAAAAGGTTCCGGAACAAGGCGATGAATTGCCGGGACCCGATCACCGAGGAATTCATTCTCCAGACTTGCCACAACAACCTCGCATTGGACGTATTGGAGGCAATGGGGACAGCACCGTCTGACACTTGGAAGGATCTGAAGGTGCGCGGTGAACAAGCCGAACGCTTCCTTAAAAGGAAGAAGGCCGAAAGGAACCAACCGACGGTTAATCTGCTGGACTCAAACTTCGCTTCCCGTGGTAAGGGCAAAGCACCTGCAGCTGCTGGTGGTGCTAATCAAGCGTCACAACAGCAATCCCGAAGGCAGCAGAAGACTTCGGGTCCGAGACTCCAGAGAGAGTATTCCTTCAAGGACGAAGACGTTCCAACCATCTTCGAATCGCTCCTCGAAGGCAACAAGATCAAGCTACCACCTATCACGAATCAGGAGGAAGCTGATAACACTACGGACCCAAAGTACTGTGCATACCACAGAAGGGTTGTTCATCCCACCAAGGATTGCTTTGCTCTCAGGAATAGCATTCAGACCTTGGTCGAAGCCGGCGTTATAACGCTAAGGTAAGCCAAATAAAAACGGCAAAACTCCGACCGGTATAAGAGTATAAACTGCTTCCTGACACTCCAAAGAGTATACGAGTATAAACTGTTTCTCAATCCTCCGACCGGTATAAGAGGTTAAACTACTCCCTGATACTCCAATAGGTATATGAGTCTAAACTGTTTCCCCACTTTTGACGGGAAGTTCCTGGAGAATATTAAGCTAATATTCTTAAGGATAACCCGGTTAGTTAACTGATAATAATGTCCGAACCAGTTCCGCAGAGGAAACTGGGGGTGGACGATTTATGTAACGGGAAGTTCCCAAAACCACAGCAATGTAATGAATAAGGACTCCCATTCAAGTTCTCACTGTGTCTGTGCACTCAACACTCTCTCTGTTAGAGTCTGGACGTAAAGTTCCTGATTGGTCAAACCTTCTTACAGTTAGGACCACAGTCAAAATCCCCTCTCGATTCTCCCAATGAACGAGAGGTCCACAAATCAAGCGATCAAACCTTCCTACAGTTAGGATCGTCTTAAACCTTCCATTCGGTCAAACCTTTCTACAGTTAGGACCAAAACCAAAAACCCCTCTCGATTCCTCCAATGAACGAGAGGTCCACTTTCAAATCGAGTGATCAAACCTTCCTACAGTTAGGGTCACCTCAAACCTCCCACTTGGTCAAACCTTCCTACAGTTAGGACCAAAACCACGATTCATTCTCGATAAACGAGAAATTCATCTTTAGTTCGATAATCAAACCTTCCGACAGTTAGGGTTATCCGAATCTTTTTGATTCTCGGAGTGGAGATCCCACTCTTAGTTTCACCTTTCCGGATTCTGGGGGTGGAGATCCCACCTCGAGTCTCCTTTCCTTCTTTGTTCGGGGAATAGAATATAAAATTCTTCCTTCCCCATACCAATCCTTTTCGAAGAATTCAGGATTCATCCTAGGAAGTTTATCCCGAATCCTAAGCAGGGATAAGTCTGCGCCTAACACGCGCTGTCGGTTTAGTCTTTTTCCGTACAAAAAGACACCAGAGTTCGATTCTGGGGTATTCTATCCTGAAACCTAAGCAAGGATAAGTCTGCGCTTAACCCGCGCTGCCGGTTAGTTCTTAACCGTTAAAAAGAACACCCGTTCACATATTCAACATTGTGACAGGTTGTTATTAATAACACCAAAATCCATGCCTTACACGCATGGGGAATTTCATCCTGAATCCTAAGAAAGGATATGCCGACGCCTAACACGCGTCGCCGGTTTAGTCTTTCCCCGTAGAAAAAGACACCAGAGTTCGATTCTGGGGTATTCTATCCTGAAACCTAAGCAAGGATAAGTCTGTGCCTAACCCGCGCTGCCGGTTAGTTCTTAACCGTTAAAAAGAACACCTGTCCACATATTCAACATTGTGACAGGTTGTTATTAATAACACCAAAATCCATGCCTTACACGCATGGGGAATTTCATCCTGAATCCTAAGAAAGGATATGCCGACGCCTAACACGTGTCGCCGGCTTAGTCTTTTGCCGATTGAAAAAAGACACCAGAGTTCGATTCTGGGGTATCTCATCCCGAAGCCTAAGTAAGGATAAGTCAACGTCTAATACACGTTGCCGGGTAGCTTACTCCCATAACAATGGCGAAGCCTATGTATTCAACATCATAGCACAAAGTCTCAGAGAATTCACTCTCTTAGCACAACGTTACATGCGGAACGGATTTGAACAATCCGCATGCTAGCCCGACTCAAACGGTAGTCGGTAAAGGCTAATCAAATCCGTTAAAGGCTTGGGGTTAGCCAAAAATCCTAAAGTCAACGCCTAACACGCGTCGCCGGGTAGTCTATTCCCGTGAGAAAGACGAAGTCTACGTATTCAATATCGTAGCACTAAAAGGGTTAACTCTTTTAGCTTAACGTCACATGCGGAACGGACTTGAACAATCCGCATGCTAGCCCGACTCAAACGGTAGTCGGTAAAGGCTAATCAAACCCGTTGAAGGCTGGGGGTTAGCCAAAAATCCTAAAGTCAACACCTAACACGTGTCGCCGGGTAGCCTATTCCCGTAACAATGGCGAAGTCTATGTATTCGACATCATAGCACAAAGTCTAAGGGAGTTCATTCCCTTAGCACAACGTTACATGCGGAACGGATTCCGACAATCCGCATGCTAGCCCGACTCAAACGGTAGTCGGTAAAAGCTAATCAAACCCGTTAAAGGCTTGGGGTTTGCCAAAAATCCTATAAATACGAGAGTCACTGACGCATCAGCTTCATTAGTTGGTCTCGTGACTTGAGCATCCAACGACATTCAAAACCCTAAGGTCAACGCCGGACAACGCGTGATCCTGGGTCAACGCCAGTCAACGCGTTGCGAGCGAAAAAATTCAACGTCGACGTCGACCCTAGGGTCACGCGGTCAACGCGTGATCCTAGGTCAACGCCAGTCAACGCGTTGCGAGCAAAACAAATTCAACGTACGACGTTCGAACCCTAAGGGTCAGACGCGGACAACGCGTAACCCTAGGTCAACGCCAGTCAACGCACTGCGATCAAGAATTCAAGAACGACGTTCAAAACCCTAAGGTCAACGGCCGGACAACGCGTGACCCCTAGTCAACGCCTATCATGCGTTGTAATGAAAGAACTAACATCCGAAAAGTATACGAGTATAAACTGCTTCTTACTCGAAAAGTATACGAGTATAAACTGCTTCTTAAACACTCCAATAAGGTATACTGAGTATAAACTATTCCGATAATTTTTTGAGAAGTTCCTGGAGAATGTTTTTTTATAAATATTCTTAAGGATAACTCAACAACACAACGCCGGACAAGTGCGTTGCAGATAAAGACTCGACGCCAACAATCGATGGTGAGCTAAAGATCAAAAAATCAGGAATCGACTTCAAGTTCAGAAAATTCGGCAAACGGTCAGACAATAATGCAGCACCGGAACGCTTACATAAGACTTTGACAAAGCACCGGAAAAGCCTGGAGAATTGAAGGAGTCAAGAAAGAAGCCATTCCGAGTCCGTTATACCGACTGAAGGTAGGGACAATCATATCCAAAGTATCCAGACTCTTCTATAAAAAGAACGAGCTGAAATACTTTGAGGGGGTATCTGTAGGCATAATAAAATTGCTTATAGGTCCCCTTAGCATAGCTCGGGCACAAACACCGACGAGCCAACGAGGCGACGAGATTGACGAATGCACGGAGAACGACGGAATGAATCCACCCGCGGTGAAAATCAAGCTAATGAGTTGAGAGATCAACGAGTCATCCAACGAGGAGCGGACTCGGACGAATCACGAATCGAATCAAGATCAATTTCGGACATCGAACTCAGAAGCCGGATTTTACTGCCAAATCAGGAATCCAATTTACTGGCCAAATCAGATCATCAATCAGAGTCTCAGATCACCGAAACACGGACAAACGAGACACACGAAAAACGACTCGAAAAAGTCGGAAAAACACGCGCCGCGCAGGGGCTCGGCCAAAGCCGAGCCACCTCAAGGTGGCTCGGCCAAGGCCGACCACCTGAGGTGGCTCGGTGCCGAGCCACATCGGGGTGGCTCGGCCAAGGCCGAGCCACCCCAAGGGGCTCGCCAATGCCGAGTTGGCCGAGCCACCTTGGGGTGGCGCGCGGCGCGAGCACCCAAGGTGGCTCGCCAATGCCGAGCCACCTTGGGGTGGCTGGCGGGCGCAGGCGAGCCACCTCGGGTGGCTCGGCCAGGCCCGAGCCACCCCAAGGTGGCTAGGCACAGTGTCGGCCACCCCGAGGTGGCCGACAGTGGCCCGAGGTGGCCGACAGTGGCCAGAGGGGGCCGACAATTCCCTTTTTGCAGCCACTGTCCTGAGAGCCTATAAATAGGCCTAGAGATGTTCATTTTCGGAGGTCGAACTTTCAAGAGCCGAAACTCTGCCGGATTGAAGAGTGAACTCGGAGCTTGAAGACCAGAAGACTTGCACATTCAGATCTGATCCTCGGCGACCATCCACGTCAGAAAAGGCAGGATCTCGAGAGGAAGAAAGAACAGATCTGAGATCTACACGAGGCTACACTCCAGATCTAAGCTTGGTCTTAGATCTCGAGATCTGAGCGATTATTCCCTTGGTGGATTAATCCCTCCCGGCTATTATTCCCTTCGTGGAATAATACCCGCATACTCGTGTAGATCCGACTGGATCTAGATCGCGCGGTGGTCCACGGATTAACCCCGGCGTCGGCAAAGAACCCACACAAGCAAGCAACCGCAAAACAGGAGCTTGCGATTCGTTCGAAAGAGGAAAGTTGTAATTTTTATTTTTTTTTTCTTTGATTTAGTTGTAACCGGATCTATAAAAGACCGGATCTTTGTAACCCAAGATGACAATCATTTCAATGAAAAAGACAACAGTTTTCCACGCGAACAAAAAACATAATAGAAAATATGAAATATAGAATTTCATATATATAACCATAAAAACTCAAAACATATGTATGTATATATATAACTATATATATGCATAGAAACCAAAACTTATATATATATATGACTATATATATATATATACGAAGAAACCAATAAATGTGTGTGTATAGATAATTGAGCTTAGAGTATATAACACACATAATATAAATCCTAAACTAAATTACCCAAGCTAGATCTTGATCTTCAATAAGCTCTTCTAGGTAATCTCATGGATGAAGCTTTAACTTGGATCTTGAACTTTGAATAGCAAGGCTTCACCGACATTCCGCCAACCTCCTTTGGATATGATCGTTGAAGCTCTATTCCATCCATCCTCCAACAACGTTGTTTGTCTACAAAACATAGGAATGCACAAACACTAGACAAACAACATTAGTAATAAATTGTTTGTTAAACATCATCAAAACAAGAAGGCCAATAACCATTACCAGTGCACCTTATATAAGAAACTTTAGAGCAACCAATAGCAGACAAACCAACGTGAACTTCATCTGCAATAGGAGCCATGGTAGCAAAAGGAGAATGAGATTCCACCAAGGAGACAACCCTTAGGGAGTCAATCTCCACCATAGAAATCCTCCAGTTCATACACCGAACAAAGCGAATGCCTTCTAGGACAACCAACATCTCCGCATGATCCACAGTCATAGAACCCCTGAGCCCTATAGAGTAGCATCCAATCACATGCCCATGGTGGTCTCGAATAACACCTCCCAACCCAACAATATCTCCTTCCATAGGAACAACAACATCTGTGTTGAGCTTTAGTAGACCAAGAGCAGGGGGATACCAAGCACAAGGTCATTTAGAAGGGGTAGCAATGTCACGAGAGAGGCCTCAAACCCTATCCTCTTCCTCCACAAAATAGAGAATCTGAGTCACCAAGACTGAAGCCTCCCTAACATCACCACCATGAGAGCGCATATTCCTCCCCCCCATATAAACCACAGAGTCGTGAAAGCCAAACCCAGAGAGTTCCCAGGGCAAACCGAGGTGAGATGGAAAAGAAAATCATCACAAGACGTACCTCGAAAGTCTTCAATCACATCCCAAAGATCTAAGGACTCCCACACTAAACGAGCAAAGGAGCATACGGTGAAGATATGAAGGGCAGTCTCAAAGGCAACAGAGCAAATGCAACAACTAGGGGATACAGAGATCCCCCTACAAGATAAACCAGTTAAGATGGGGAGAGCATCATAGAACAGGCGCTAAAGGAACACTCTCATCTTCGGTGGGTTCACCTGTCAGACCAAGGACCACCACTTCGCTATCCTAGAATCTGAGGTGGAAGCACCATCGACATAGTGTGGCGAAGAAGTTGGTATCCACTCTTGACTGTGTAGAACCCCTTCTCCTCATAATGCCAAATGATTCTATCAAGGATAGGAGAAGAGGGCAGTGGGATAAGTGAAATGTCCTCCCGATCCACCTGCCAAAAGGAGTTAGCAATCAAATCATGATTCTAAGTACCCGAAGCAGAGATCAGCTCAGCCACCCTCCTGGAAGGGTCAATTGGAGAAGTGATTGGCCTAAAAGAAAATGGCATTGGGATCCATAGATCAGCATTGATAGAGACACTCTGGCTATCACATATCCTCCATCTCAGACCTTGGGCCAGGAGCTCTCACCTCCAGATAATGCTCCGCCATAAATAAGAACAGCCAGGGCCGGCACCGGCTGAAAGGAAGTCTGAGTCCCTAAAATACTTCCCCTTCAAAACCATACTAGCCAGAGAAGAAGGGTCCTGAAAGATCCTCCATGTCTGCTTAGCCACCAGTGCCTAATTAAACATCTGCAGATCTCTAAAGCCCAGGCCACCCTTTGACTTTTCTCGACACACATTCTGCCACCTAACCCAGTGAATCTTCCTCTCACCAAAAGTCGATCCCCACTAGAATCTCATAATAATAGACTCAATCTCCCTACACAAAGAAAGGAGAATGCGGAAGTTACTCATTACATAACATGGAATTTCTTGCAAAACAGCTTTCGCCATAACCTCTCGCCCCCAGCTGAGAAAAGAGCCCTCCTCCAAGCTTGGACTTTTTTCCAAACCGAGTCTCTGATTGTAGCAAAAGTCTAATAATGGCTTCTTCCAACCACTAAAGGGAAGGCCTAAGTATCGATCATGTGACTGGATCCTATCAAGCGCCAAGACAGAGAAAATAGAGGCCCTAGTATCCTCATCTACACATGAGCTAAAGGTGATGGCAGACTTCTGAAAGTTGACTTTTTGACCGGTTGTAGCCTCATATAGTAGCAGAGGGCAGCCTGTGCAGCGGCCTAGGAAGCCTGAATAAAAACCAAAGTGTCATTTGTAAAGAACAAGTGAGAAACCTTTAGCCCCGACCGAGAACAAGATAACCCTCTGATGCACCTATTCCCCTCCTGTCTGATGATCAGTGCTGAGAGAGCTTCCGTATATGGAAGAAACAAATATGGAGATAGTGAGCATCCCTGCCACAGACCACGAGTAGGAGTGACATGACCCACAATCTGCCCATTGAGGTAGAAAGAGAGTGAGAAAGTAGAGATACGATCCAAAATGAGAAGCCTCCAATGATCTGGAAAACCCATGACCTAAAGGGTCCTGTCAATAAACCCCCATTCCACTGTCATATGCCTTACTCATATCCAACTTCAGTGCCATATGGCCAGACTGACCCCGTCTCCTCTTCTGCAATGTGTGGAGAAGTTCAAAAGCAACAATGACATTGTCCTGGATAGATCTCCCTAGGATAAAATTACTCTGAAAGCATCCGATTAATCCGCCAAGAACCCGCTTTAGCCTATTAGCAATGGTCATTGTGACAATCTTGTAGACCATATTACATAGGCCGATGGGTCTAAAGTCTGCCACGGTCTTAGGTGAATCCTTTTTGGGGATGAGAACCATATTGGTTTTATTCCAAGACTTAATGGATGAGCCCTTATTTAGAATCTCCAAACATACAGTCAAAATATCTGGGCCAATAACAGACCACTAGGACTAAAAAAAGGATGTATGGAAGCCATCTGGGCTGGGTGCCTTTGAAGGACTCATAGATCAAAGAACACCCCACACCTCATCACATGTAAAAGGCTCAAAAATAATTCGGGGGTCATCCACTGAAAGCTGTGAAGAGATAGCACCACCCGTCTTAGCCAAAACCTCCTTTGAAGGAGTGTTAGAAGAAAATAGTTTCGAGAAATAATCCATAATAAGTGCTGCAATTCTCAACTGATCCTCCACCCAAGTGCCATTTGGATGATGTAGCCAGCTAATGAAGTTCTTCCTCCTCCTAGTGGAAGCTCTCATATGGAAGAATTTGGTGTTACAGTCCCCATCTTGGAGCTAATCAACCCTAGCTCGCTGTCGCCAAAAGCTTTCTTCCCTATACTCAAGAACCTCCCTCTCCTTCTCTAGCCTTCGAATCTTAGCCATACGATTCCCCACACCAGGAGAAGTGTAGAGAGACTAGAGCTTTCGCTGAATAACTGACAATCTGTGCCTCCATCTGCCAAAGCGCTCTTCGCTCCAACTACCGAGTTTTGTAGCACAAGACCCTAGCTTCTGACAAACGGACTCACATAGACCTTGTTGTGTAAAGATCTCAGGCTGGGCACTGCTAATAATATCACACAAATCATCCTCTTTAAGCCAAAAGAGCTCAAAGCATAAGGGGCGACCATGCCTAATAGGAGGGGGGCGAGAAGCAACAAAATATAACATAATAGAATGATGGTCAGAAACAGAAAAATCCAAGTGGTGTACCTCAGCAGTGGGAAATATATCTCGCCAGCTAGAGTCAGCTACTATCCTGTCCAAGCGCTCCTAGATATGAGATGTACCAGACTGGCATTAATCCAAGTGAAGATGTGCCCGCGATACCCCAGATCTAGTAGCTCACAATGCCACATAACACTTTGAAAATCTAGCATACTCGGAACATGTGTCTGTCTCCCACCCAGCTTCTCCCCTGGGCTCGTGATGGTATTAAAGTCACCTCCCCATAATCATGGCTTAGAGGAAAGATCCCTCAACAGTCTCAATAAATCCTAGGACTGGTACCGTAAGTGTTTTTGGGAATGGCCATAAAACCCAGTGAACCGCTAGTTCCTTCTCACAGAGTCAACAACTGATGCGTCAATGTGCCCAGTAGAAAAAGAACATATAGTCACATCCATTTCATCATCCCATAGTAATATGAGTCCACCACTTCTGCCTCTACTATCCACCACAAAATAATTCCAGAAATCCAACTAAAATATGATCATTTGAGCCCACCTACCAGAAAGTCTAGTTTACGAAAGAAAGACTAGACTTGGGGAATGAGTCTGCATCATCCTGTAGAAAGAGATCAATGTTTTAGGGTTCCACAGTCTCTGAACGTTCTAGCAAAAGCAACTCATGGCTCCTGGTGTCCCTGGCCACCAGGGTGCGTCTCAACAAGAGTAGAATCTAGACTGGGAACCTCTAATCGTACCCTCTTCTCATGTACATCCGGAGGATCCTTCAAAGAATCTTTCTTACATTTGCTCCATTTCCCTTTCTATTTGGAGTCCTACTGCCCAGACCCTCTAGCAAGCCTCTTCTAGGTTGATAAAGCCTGCTTTCCTGAGGTGGATGTGGAAATTGTAACGTCATGCAAATCAGAGCCAACACCGGTATCCATGGCTAATGGTGCAAGAGGGGTCTCACAACCCATCGTGATTGGAATAATCGGTAGTGGAGCACGACCACCTAAGTCATCATCCTGAGTATTATCTAAGACCACCCGAGAGGATGGTTGTTTCTGCCCCTCACGTTCTGCTTCAGTTGCTCTAGAAGACCAAGTCTTAAAGGCTTCAAAGATGGAGGGGGTTCTCTGAGCCAATAACCATATCTGCTTTTGGATGTGATAAAAATACCATCGTCTTGTATACTTCGTTTGTCACACTCTACAGCTTTGTGGCCAATAATACCACATGAAAAGCAAAAGTCAGGAAGTCTCTCATAGGTGAGGTAGAGCTTCTCAATCTCCCCAGTCTCTTCAAAGCAAACACGTATGCCTCTTTTTAGAGGCTTAGTAATATCCACGAGAATCCTCAGCCACATCTTGTTATCCTGCAAATTAATCCCTTTAAGTTCTCCTATAAGCGAGTCATAGTCTCTAGCGCACCTCTCGTACATTGCAGCAAGTGGTACATTCTTAACATGTACCCAGAACCGAGTTAAAGAGAAATCCGGAGAAGTTGGGGCACTAACCCCACAAGGAATAATCAAATTGAGCAGGTTTCTTTCAAAGCACCACGGCCCACCATTAAGCACTTTTTCCCTGTCTGCATCGGAACTAAATCTGAAAAGGAAAGTATTCCTTCCACTGTAAGGTTCCACCTGGAAGGGAGCATTTACAGTCCAGATCCTCCTAAGGACACACTCAAGGCCATCTCTATTAGCAATCCTCCTACTAAAAACCTTCCCTAAAAGACTGTTATTGAGGGAAGGCGAATCTGGTCGGTCCTTGGTTGACAGAAAATCAAGGCCATCTTCGTCATCTAAGCTGCATTTGGCACAAAGCTCGACCAACCCATCATCATCAATTCTCGCCATGTTCTAACACACTAACCCCCAAAGACAGAACATAGAAAAGCACCAGTAGCCCAAACAATCAGCAAAACAACAAGACATAACAACTTTAAATGGCGATGCTGTTAATTTGAGACCGAGAGATGGTCTTGAAATGGTAAAGCTGTAGATTTGAGACCAAGAGAAGGTCTTGAAATGATGATGATGTTACTAAAAAAACACGGCAATGCCATTAATATGAGATCGAGAGATGGTCTTGAAATGGTGATGCCGTTGATTTGACACCGAGAGACGGTCTTGAAACGACGATGTTGTTCTAAATATGAAACGGTGATGCCGTTAATATAAGATCTAGAGATGGTCTAGAAACAGCAATGCTGTTGGTTTGTGACTGAGAGACGGGTCTTAAAACAGGGATACCGTTACTAAGTATGAAACAGCGATGTCGTTCATATGAGTCGAGAGGAAAAGGAAATTCGAATGAGCAAAGACGGAGAAAACAATGCTAGAAAACTGGTGTGAACTGTTGAGGATGCACTGGAAATCGCTAATGGAGACCCACCGAAGTCTTGCTGGTGAGAATTACCGATGGGAAACCTCGAGGGCTGCCATGAGTGTTGGGGACGAACCTCAGATCTCGTCAAATAAATCTGCCACAAACTGCTGGAGTAAGACATGAAGGGTCGTGCTGCACGAAGAAAGTAGAAACCGACCAAAGAAAACCGGAAGCAAACAGCCAGATCTGACCGATAGAGCCCCATCACGAGGGAGGGGGAGAGAAGTGTTACGCGTTTTCAGAGAGAAAACGGAACAGACTCAGATCTAGAGTTTTCAAAACCTTGAAGAAAGACTTTTTCACCTAATCTATACTTAGTGTTGAGAGTTGGTGAGAAGCCTTTGCTTGAAAACCTCTCTCTTATCTATTTCAGTAAACCCTACACCACCTAAATTAATGCACAATTCTTTGACTATGGCTAAAGCAAGCATGTCAAGCACTTTGCATTTAACGCTGATGATTAGCTTTCCCAAATGGTAACTATCATGATCTACTAGCAGGAAAGTTCTTACCATATTAGAGCAAATTGATTATGTTGACTCTTATAAGGGAAAGACAGCCACAATGGTAATAAATGTTACTGTATGCACTTCATTTTTGCTTGCCTATATATTTGTCTGTCTTAAATCATTTCTCTTCAAACAAACTAACACTATTGAGCATTTTAAGTTCTATTGTCTTTGTATAGCTTGCTCTCTGAAGCTTCCATTGAAAGTTCCACTCACAAATCCAACACCTATATTGTTCCTTGAGTGAAACTATATTTGTGTGTTGTGATTTTTCTAATATTATTCTCAGATTTTATTCTTAGATTGGAAATTTGCTTGTTTGCTTCATCTATTGCCAGATATTTTACTATGTTTTTATTTACTTATTACAAACAATTAGAATATCATTTATTCTTGCGCATTTGTATTCATCTTAAGTGTTGTAAGTTTACATTGTCTCAGTTCTCACATTTGGTGTAGAGAACATCATATTTATCGCTTTGTATAAGTGTCCTAACATCTTAAAGTATGAGAACAATAGAGGGTTGAATTCCAAGGCATAGGTTTTCGTGATTGGCAAGGGTAAGTCCTATTTGCTCTAAGATTTGAGTGAGATAAAGAGTGAAAGCCTAGTACATTGGAGGACTATATATTGGTGGAATTGTAACCAATTTGACTTTATTTTGAAGTGCTCATAGTGGATTGGAAAATCCGAGCTAGGGTGCTAGGTAGTGGATGTACCCAAGGAGGGGAACCACTATATATCCTTGTGTACTGTGTGTTAACTGCTTGCTATCTCTTTACTTCCTACTCTACTGTTGATGTCAGTTATCAAACATGGGATAATTTGCTGGTTTGTGGAGTGATTAAGGTCTTTTAACTCCTTCTGATATACAACAATGGGGTTAAGAAAGAACTCGTAAGAGGGCAAAGTTGGGTTCTCCGATTGTTCTTCGGACGATCAAGTCAGTAGATGATCTTGAATGGGGAAATATAGCGTTAGCTCTTATTTGTGTCAAAAGGCCAGAGAGTTACCTCATACAGTGCCTCTCCTTTTTATAGTAGATCTGAGGGGCAAGAAGGTAACTTAGGCTGAGTCCAGCTAGGCAACTGAGTCAGCAGACATGTGTTGGCCGCTAGCAAAGATGGACCATCCAGGTAGTCAGTGCCAAGTGACAACAGTTGCTTGGTGCTGACGGTTGCCTGATAAGTCATAAAGACTTTGTGGACTAGAGCAATAATAACTTTGTCAGAGCAATTAATACAAGGACATGCGGCTGTCGGCACGGGGTTCGAGAAAACTACCAACTCTTTTAGTCGTTCAGCTAATGGTCAACTATACATGTTGACGACTGATACAATATGCTAAGTGGGGGTTATTCAAAAGGGCAATTGGTCAGGTTGGATGACAAGTACCGCCTTTTGGTTTGGTTACGCAAGATATAGGCTGAGCAATGGGCCGAGTCAGGTCACTTGTGGAATCAATTGAATGGTTAGCCGAGTAATACCGTCTTTTGTCTCGATTACTCGAGATGTCGGCCCATCAACTCGGCCATGCTGTAGTAGAGATTATCTTGGTCTTGAATTAGTCGTATTAGGTATAATGTAAGATACGTATTGACTTCTCTATGGAAATTAATATTTAATAATTTTAGTGGTATAATAGTCGACCTCTTTCACTTGGAGTCGGCCTAGGCCAAGTCTGAGTGAAATGAGACAGTGGATTTGCTGAGTCAAGAGATGCATTAATGAGGGGTGACTAAAAAATTCCTTGGATACAATGTGGCTTACGTTAGCGGTTATCTTTTGGTTGTCGTCGCCTCACATTTTGTGCCTGATTGTGGGCTACTTATGGCAGATGTGCCTTGCCTCGATTTCAAAAAGACCACTTCAAATTCTGGAGTTAATCTCAGCTATTGGTTTGAAACTAATCTGGCCATTGGGATGTTGATATTTGTTAATCTACCCGTCTATAAGTACAATGGCTGTGAAAAGAGATTTATTTGTTTCTAAAAAATCTTTACGTTTAAACTGAATACTGTAGGCGTCAAAAATTACCTATAGGTCCTCACACGCGGCTCGAGATACAGAGAAGATGATGAATGTCACTATCCGAGTCACAGAAGCTTAATCGATATTGACAAGTGCATGAAGTGAGTCAACGAACCATGCGAAGCAACGGAACTTCGGAATAACAGAAACATGAACTGATCGGGAGCTCCGTGTCACTTACGAAAGACGAAATACCACCCATGTCCCATCCAATCCACAGATTATTCAATCATGGGATCTTGTAGATCTTCTCGACGGATTTCTGATGTATCTTGAATCACATGATTCCGAGTTCGGATGATGAAGATACGGCTGAAACGGACAAGACGCGCAGAACTACGTTCCGGGCCTCGGCGAGACACCTCTTGGTGTCTTGGCCAGGCCGAGACACCCCAAGATGACTCAGCTTGGTCGAGACACTCCATGGTGTCTTAGCCAAGCCGAGACACCCCATGGTGTCTCAGCTTGTCCGAGACACCACATGGTGTCTCAGCCAAGCCGAGACATCCCTTGGTGTCTCGGACCTTATAGAGGTATTTTCCCTATGATACATTTTGAATCTGAAGAAACTCAAAAGATGAAAGCTGTATAGATTCTTATTAGCTTTCTAACACATCTTAGATCAACTCATTCTGAGATTGTATAAGAGAGATAGAGCCAAAATACCAACTACCTCAGAATTTCGAGACAATATTGGTGTCTCGGAGAAGAATGGAGATTTTGGCCATGATTCGATTCGAATATAAAAAAGCTCAAAAGACAAACTATAGATATCTTCGTCAGCTTTTCAACACATCTTGAATCATATTATTTAGAGATCATATAAAGAAGTTAGAATCAAAATACTCGAGACACCCACTGGTGTCTCGGCCAGGCCGAGACACCCACGGGTGTCCGCAGCCCTGAAAACCGATTTTTGGCAGTTTTAAGCTGTTTTTTGATGTTAACACCTGGATTTGTTCCAACTGATAAAATATCATCCAAGAATATGGTTAAGTGGTTACAACTAAGGATAAGAGTGAATCAACCGTTCTTATCCAAAAACAGAGCTCCCGAAGCCTATAAATACAACCCCAGGGCCTTTATTTTTTTCAGATCTGGAATTCTCGAGCATTGGTGAAGCCCTGCCAAACTGAGGACTGAAGAACCACGAATTTCAGAGAGGAGGAGGAGGAGATATCAACGAATTCTTCAGTATAAAGAAGAGGAGTTCGTCAGATCTGTAGCACGGTTCCTTCCCTTGAGATTGCCCCGTTGTGGTGATCTCGAGAAGAGTGATTATCTCGCTGTTGCCGAGATAATTACTTTGGTTTCTTGATTCCTTCATGAATCAACGAAGCTTTAGATCAGATCTGATCGTTTGGTGGTCCACAGATATCAACGTCCCCGTCACAGGCAAAGATCCCACGCAAGTAGCGGACGATAAACACCCGTTGCGTTTGTTTGAAGGAGATTATAATTTTAATTTCATTGTGTAAAGGTCTTATAAAAAGGCCGATCTTTTTTTAAACTTGTTATAACGACTGAAGTTGTAATAAGTTATACAATAAAGAAATCGATTTTTCACCCAAACAAGTTGGTGACCACAGTAGGAGCTAACAGCCTCGTGTCGCAACCGATGATCAAGATCCTCGTGGCTGAAGAGGTCGAATATGAGTTCGACCAACAGAAGTTCGAGGAGTACATCTCCTCCTCCTCCTCCAGATCCGCCTCTCCTTGCAAGCGCAGGAAGGTCTCCTCCGCCCGAAAGATCCACTGGTCTTCAGATCTAAAGACTCAAGAAGGTGATTACCCTACTATCGCTGCTGCAGATGTACCTCACAATGATCCATCGGCGTCCAATGAAGCCAGATCTGCAGATTTGAACTCCTCATCGATCAAGGAGTCGACTGTTGAAGGCATGCCAAATTTATCAAAGAGGGCTCGTCAGAGGCGTCGCCAACATCTCACAGCCAATTGGCCAAGGCTTTAGATCAGGTGGACGGACTCCGTTACCAAGCGGATCTGGAGTTTAGAAAGCACCAAGTGGCTAAGTCATCTCCACAGCAAGCGTCTGAACCTTCTCCCAACCACCTACTAACGAATGAGTTTATATCAAATGGAACTGTTCCACTCTTGAGAAGCGCATTCAGAAGCATCGCGCACTTCTTATGCATGCCCAGATCCTTGTGTGAAAAGCACAAGAAATGCAAAAGAAAGAGGCGGTTAAGAGATCGCCGAGATCCAAATAAATTTGGATGCCAAAGGCCAAAGCAAGCAACGTTGCTTCCTAGCCTTCGTCAACTTCGGATCCCGCTCCTATTGCTTCCACACCTTCGGTGAAGCCCAACAACAGCGTGAATCTCTCCAAATTTGGAATTCCGTTGAAGGATCGCCTGGGTCCTTTACATGAAGATCAAGGCAAAGCGCCTGTTAAGGAATGCTTGGGACCGTTGAAGGAACCCCGAGCAACCTCCTAACAAGTTGATTCCCGTAATTACCCGCAGGGGAGTGCCTGCACAAAACCAGGAGCCCGTTAAAATTTCACCCTCATACGGGTGTGATTCCAAACATGTGACTCCTGCTAAAGCTAATAAAGCACTACCTATTTAGAAGAAGACGCGCCGAACAAACAACATCGTTCCACTTGAGGAATCAAACCAACAGCCGATAGGTTACTTTGACCGCAACGTCGATGAGTTGTACTATTAGGCTGGGGTACTAATAAATCTCGAAAGAGAAGTACCCGGGAAGCAGACTTTCACTGTCAGTGTACCAAACTTATCAGGACAGTATTATCAATGTGTAGTTACCCTAAGACTGCTTCACAGAGGGTTTCGGTGTTTGAAAGGATCTCCACCAGAACGGCCAAGTCCAAGCCAAGGCGTTTCTATAGAAAAAGATCAGCTATGCAAGATGACGAATTCCCAGAGCTCACTATCAATATGGCCGATAAAGGGAAGTCAACACAAAGTTTCAGTCCCCGTCATTTTTCGGATGTATCCTAATGTATGACTCAGTTATGCGCGGGAACTACTAGACGTAGAGACTATCAGAGAATGCAGAGGGGATTATCCTCTGATGGTGAAGCGTCAGATGCCAACTCTGCAATCATTTCTGACAATACGGCATCCAGCCCAGGACAATCCAGCGAGGTATTTATAGTCAACACCGAGCAAATAGCCAAAATCATTGAGGATGTCTTGGCTAAGCAAAAAGAGAACTTCAAGTTCGAAATGGAAATGGCTATGCTACGAATGAGGGAAGAGCATGACCAACAAATCCGAGCCTTATCGAATCAGATAGGTGAATCCAGTCGTCACCACAATGTTAGTTAAGCAGCTAACGATTCAGATGTGGATAAACACCTTAATGCTGATAACCCTCTCGTTGGCCAGAATGCTGAGGGTGGCCCCACTAAAGATAACGACGCTGGGGGCAGTCCCGCCGAAGATGATAATACTGGGGGTGGCAGCGTTTTTCCTCTTAAGAATCGTCCAAGGCCTGATATGAGCGAGGATGAGAAACTAAAAGAGCTTGAGAGCAAAATCAACGCTCTGATGTCTGCTCGAGAGGTAAAGAAGACCGGTATTCCGTGTCCCTACCCGAGAGAGTAGGAATCGATCCCGTACCCGGCGAAGTTCAACCTGATCAACTTCACGCCGTTCGACGGGAATGGCTCGCCCACTCAACATCTGATCTACTTCAAGTCCTACTTGGGCATGATCTCCGGAAATGAAGCCTTGATGGTTCGGTCATTCGTTGGCACCCTTCGTGGGCCCACCTTCGATTGGTATCGTCGTCTCAAACCTGTAACCATCAACAGTTAGGACGACCTGGAGAACCTGTTCCTCACTCAATTTTTTGATGATGACGCCGAGGTGTCAATCAGGACACTCTTCGATGAGAAACATGAATACAATGAGATGGTTGACGACTTCGTTAAGCGCTTCCGGAATAAGACGATGAACTGCCGAGATCCGATCACAGAGGACTTCATCCTCCAAACCTGTCATAACAACCTCTCTTTGGACGTGTTGGAAGTTATGGGAGTAGCACCGTCCAGCACCTGAAAAGAGTTAAAAGTGCACGGAGAGCAGGTCAAGCGCATCCTCAGAAGGAAGAAAGCCGAGAGAAACCAACCGACGACTAACCCTCCAAACTCAAGTTTCGTCTCCCGTGGTAAGGGCAAAGCACCTACAACAGTTGTTGATGTTAATCAGACGTCACAACAACAACCCCAAAGACAGCAAAAGACTTCAGATCCAAGACTCCAAAAGGAGTACTCCTTCAAGGACGAAGACATTCCGGCCATTTTCGAGTCCCTCCTTGAAAATAACAAAATCAAGCTACCATCTATCGCAGATCAGGAGGAACCTGACAATACTGTGGATCCGAAGTACTGTGCATACCACAGGAGGATCCTTCATCCTACCAAGGCTTGGTTCGCTCTCAAGAGTAGCATCCAAACCTTGGTTGAAGCCGGCGTCATAATGCTCAATTAAGTCGAATGAAGACTCCGACAAGTATAAGAGTATAAATTGCTCCTTCCAACACTCCAAAGAGTATACGAGTATAAACTGCTTCTCAATCCTCTAACAGGTATATGAGGTTAAACTGCTCCCTACATACTTCAACAGGTATATGAGTCTAAACTGTTTCCTTTCTTTCACGGGAAGTTCCTAGAGAGTGCCATGTCTGGTATTCTTAAGGATAACCCGGTCATCCAACTAAGTATAATGTTAGACCCAGTTTCGTAAAGTAAGCTGGGGGTGGATGATTCATGTAACGGGAAGTTCCCGGAAGAATGTTACATGTAATATTCTTAGGGATAACCCGGTCATTACGAACAAAGGATAAACACTAAACTCCCACCGTGATTTTCAAACACTCTTTTATTAAGATGAGATTCAATCACTTCGTTGGATCAATTTTCCCTCACAAAACTCTCATTGGTGTTTGACGACTCACAGTCTTCTACCACAAAATCCCCTACCGATCAGACTAATTGACGGTGGGACCACCAAAATTCCTTTCAGTTGAATCCACTCAAATTCCCGCTATGTCTGTGCACTCAACACTCCCATTGTTAGAGTCCAGACATAGTACTCAGAATTTTAATATCCTGATCGTTGACGATTGTCAAACCCTTTTGTGTTAAGTATTTGTCACTTAACACCAGGAACTCTCTTTGAGTGATCTGTACGAACAACACTCCCACTGTAATTTGTACTTCCACTCTCACTGTTCATTTGGTCAAACCTTCCTACAGTTAGGGCCAAAGCCAAAATCTCCTCTCGATTTCTTTCATGAATGAGAGGTCTACTTTTAAATCGAGTGATCAAACCATCCTACAGTTAGGATCACCTCAAACTCCCGCTTGGTCAAACCTTCCTACAGTTAGGACCAAAATCATAATTCACTCTCGATAAACAAGAAATTCATCTTTAGTTCAATAATCAAACCTTCCGACAGTTAGGATTATCTGAATCCTTTCGATTCTCGGAGTGGAGATCCCACTCTTAGTTTCACTCTTCAGATTCTCAAAGTGGAGATCTCACTTTGAGTTTTCTTTGCAACTGGAGATAGAATATAAAATTCTTCCTCTTCAGCATCGGGTTCGTCTTTGCCCCAAGAGAAGACATTACTTTTCAACACCAAAACCCGTGCCTTACACGTACGTGGAATTTTATCCCGAATCCTAAGTAGGGATAAGTCAACGCTTAACACGCGTTGCCGGTTTAGTCTTTCACCGATTAAAAACGATACCAGAATCCGAGTCTGGAGACTTTTATCCCGAAGCCTAAGTAGGGATAAGTCAGCGCCTAACACGCTATGTCGGTTAGTTCTTGACCATAAAAAGAATAAAAACCCACATATTCAACATTATGGCAGGTTGTTATTCATAACACCATAATTCGTGCCTCACATGCACGGGGAATTTTATCCCGAATCCTAAGTAGGGATAAGTCAACGCCTAACACGTGTTACCGGTTTAGTCTTTCACTGATTGAAAAAGACACCAGAATCCGAGTCTGAAGACTTTTATCCAAAAGCCTAAGTAGGGATAAGTCAGCGCCTAACACGCATTGCCGGTTAGTTCTTGACCATAAAAAGAACAAAAGCCCACATATTCAACATTATGGCAGGTTGTTATTCATAACACCATAATCCGTGCCTCATACGCATGAGGAATTTTATCCCGAATCCTAAGTAGGGATAAGTCAACGTCTAACATGCGTTACCAGTTTAGTCTTTCACCAATTAAAAAAGACACTAGAATCCAAGTCTGGGGAATTTTGTCTCGAAACCTAAGTAGGGATAAGTCAGCGCCTAACACGTGTTGCCGGTTAGTCCTTAACCGCAAAAAGAACAAAAGCCCACATTCAACACCTAAGAAGGGATAAATCAACACCTAACACATGATACCATAATCCGTGCCTTACACGCGTGGGGAATTTTATCCTAAATCCTAAGAAGGGATAAATCAACACCTAACACGCGTTGCCGGTTTAGTCTTTCACCGATTAAAGAAGACACCGGAATCCAAGTCTGGGGATATTTATCCCGAAGCCTAAGAAGGGATAAGTCAGCGCCTAACACGCATTGTCGGTTAGTCTTTTACCGTAAAAATGACAAAAGCCTACATATTCGATATTGTGGCAGGTTGTTATTCATAACGATAAAATCCGTGCTTCACACGAACGGGGAATTTTATCCCGAAGCCTAAGAAGGGATAAGTCAGTACCTAACACGCGTTGCCGGTTAGTCCTTGATCGTAAAAAAAGGACAAAAGCCCACATATTCGACATTGTGGCAGGTTGTTATTAATAACACCATAATCCGTGCCTTACACGCATGAGAAAATTTATCTCGACTCCTAAATAGAGATAAGTCAACGCCTAACACGCGTTGCCGATTTAGTCTTTTGCCGAGTGAAAAATACACCAGAATCCGAGTCTGGGGACTTTTATCCCGAATCCTAAGAAGGGATAAGTCAACGCCTAACACACGTTGCCGGGTAGTCTATTCCCGTGAGAAAGACGAAGTCTACGTATTCAATATCATAGCACTAAAAGAGTTAACTCTTTTAGCACAACGTTACATGCGGAACAGACTTAAACAATCTGCTTGCAAGCCCGATTCAAACGGTAATCGGTAAATGCACGTCAAATCCATTGATGGCTATGGATTTGCCAAAAATCCCGAGTCTGCATCTGATACATATGACCGGGTAGTCTATTCCCGTGAGAAAGACGAAGTCTACGTATTCAATATCGTAGCACTAAAAGAGTTAACTCTTTTAGCACAACGTCACATGTGGAACAGACTTAAACAATTCGCATGCTAGCCTGACTCAAACGGTAGTCGGTAAAGGCTCATCAAACCCGTTGATGGCTGAGGGTTTCCCAAAAATCCTATGAATGTGAGAGTCATTGACGCATCAGCCCCATTAGTTGGTCTCGTGACTTGAGCATCTAACAACTTCGGGATAAGATCCATATCTACAGACGAATCAACTTTAACAGTTGGTCCTACAGCCCTAACTGTTGAAACCGTTATGCTCCAATATCTTAAGAGCTTAAACTGTGTATACTCCAACAAATGTACGAGTATAAACTGTGTTAATGGCGGGCGATCCGAAATCCTAGGCCAACGTCAGTCAATGCGTAACCCTAGGTCAACGCAGGTCAACGCATTGTGATGAAAAGTCAACGCCGGGTGATCCGAAACAACGTCGTTCAACGCGTAGCCCTAAGCCAATATATTGCGGTAGAGGTAGTTAGTTCAAAGTCAACTCGACAGCATGAGCCAAAATCAACTCACTAGTTTTGATTCAAGACTTCAGCTATTCGTCAAAATATCGAATAGACTAAAAATCGAAGGAGTCAAGAATCAAAGCTAACTACAGGTCCTTTTACACCGACTGAAGGTTGGACCGATCATATCTAAAGTATTTCAGGCTCATCTATAAAAAAAACAAGATTGAAACACTTTGGAGGGGGTATCTGTAGGCATAAAAAATTATCTATAGGTCCTCGCACGTGGCTTGAGACACAGAAAAGATAATGAACGTCACTATCTAAGTCACAGAAGCTTAATCTACATTAACAAGTGCATGAAGTGAGTTAACGAACCATGCGAAGCAACGGAACTTCGGAATAACGAAAACACGAACTGATCGGGAGCTCCGCGTCATTTACGAAAGATGAAATACCCCCCATGTCCCATACACTCCATAGATGATTCAATCATAGGAGCTTGTAGATCTTCTCGACAGCTTTCTGATGTATCTTGAATCGCACAATTCTGATTTCGGACGACGAAGATACGGCTGAAACGAATAAGACACGCAGAACTACGTTCCGGGCCTCGGTGAGACATCTCATGGTGTCTCAGCCAGGCCGAGACACACCAAGGTGTCTCAGCTTGGCCGAGACACTCCATGGTGTCTCGACCAAGCCGAGACACCCCTTGGTGTCTCGGACCTTATAGAGCTATCTTTCCTATGATGCGTTTTGAATCTGAAAAACTCAAAAGATGAAAGTTGTATAGCTTCTTGTTAGCTTTCTAACGCATCTTAGATCAACTCATTCTGACATTATATGAGAGAGATAAAGTCAAAATACCAACCGCCTTAGAATTCCGAGACAGTGTTGGTGTCTCGGAGAAGAATAGAGATTTTGGCCATGATTCGATTTGAATATGAAAAAGCTCAAAAGACAAACTTTAGATTTCTTCGTCAGCTTTCCAACACATCTTCAATCATATTATTTGGAGATCATATGAGGAAGTTAGGGCCAAAATACCCGAGACACCCACTGGTATCTCGGCCAGGCCGAGACACCCAGAGGTGTCTCGGCCAAACCGAGACACCCAGAGGTGTCTCGGCCAGGCCGAGACATCGCAGTCCAGAAAATCGTTTTTGGCAGTTTTAAGCTATTTTTTAACGTTAACCGCCTGGGTTTGTTCCAACTGATAAAATATCATCCAAGAACATGGTTAAGTGGTTACAACCGAGGATAAGAGTGAATCAACCGTTCTTATCCGAAAACAGAGCTTTCGAAACCTATAAATACAGCCCCAGGGCCTTTATTTTTTTCAGATCTAGAATTCTCGAGCGTTGGTGAAGCCCTGCCGAACTGAGGACTAAAGAGCCACGAATTTCAGAGAGGAGAAGGAGATATCAGCGAATTCTTCGGCATAAAAAAGAGGAGTTCATCAGATCTGCAGCACGGTTCCTTCCCTTGAGATTGCCCCGTTGCGGTGATCTCGAGAAGAGTGATTATCTCGTTGTTGCCGAGATAATTGCTTCGGTTTCTTGATTCATTCGCAAATCAATGAAACTCCGGATCTGATCTGATCGTTTGGTGGTCCACGGATATCAACATCCCCGTCACAGGCAAAGATCTCACACAAGCAGCGGGCGATAAACACCCGTTTCGTTTGTTTGAAGGAGATTGTAATTTTAATTTCATTGTGTAAAGGTCTTATAAAAAGACCGATCTTTTTTTGAACTTGTTGTAATGGCTGAAGTTGTAATAAGTTATACAATAAAGAAATCGATTTCCCACCCAAACAAATACACACACACACACACTTAGAATGATATAGTTTATAATTGTGATGCGACAAACTCCAAAATAAATTTGTAATTCTTAATGATTAATTGATTATTAATAAGAATTTATTTTTATCATTTTAATTTCTATGATTTTTTGTATTTGCAAATTATATAACTACAAGTGATTAATAATATGGTTGATTTTTTATCAAAATTTTGCTTAATTTACTGTAATTTATTCTTGAAAATTTTTTTAACAAAAAAAAGAGAAAAAAATGACCTGGCCGGCCCGGTGCCCGACCCGCTCGGGCTTGGGCCTGGGTCCGGGCCACAGGTTTTGCCTGGCTTGGGCCCGGTATGCCAGACCGGGCCGGCCCGTTTGGACAGGCCTAAGTAGAAGGGACCTTTTGGTACTGTTACATTGATCAAATTGGTGAGCTGGTATAATTTGAGAAGATCCATTCATCCATAGTATTTTTATCTTGTTATGCTTTTGATTGTCTAGGTTAAGTCTCTTCTGGATCTGAAACTGAATATTAATTCACAAGTTAGTCAAAATGGCCGTAACTAATCTATGGCGTTTCCTAATGCTCTACATTTTTGGCTTCGACAATTCACTGGAATTATTCATACTGTACTAAAGAATTATATCAGTATCGATCGAGTCTTTACCATTGTCATGTAATCTATCTTCTTCTATGATTACTGATCTATTTGCAAGAAGAGAGTGTTCGGAGACAATCCTCTGCCACGCTTACTCTATTCAAAAGCGAATGCTCCAGCTAAAATACCGTGTCTGTGAGAAGTAACTGAAGCAGCATGGACAAGTAAGCTAGACATGCTCTCTGATAAGTTACTTACAACATACTTATTTCGGACCAGGACCAAAATTATCTATCTCCTCTCTCCCTCCCGCACTCTGTCTCTGGCTTTCCCTCCGGCGAAAAACCAATATCTGCACTCTAGGGTTAGGTCGGAACCGGATCGAAGTTGGCGAAAAAATCGGCGAACGAATTCGAAGTTGTTCACCATCCTCCTCCGCCGCTGCAACGTCAGGAACATGCACCGATGAACGACGAGCGAGAAGACTCGCCATCGCCTTCCAAGACCGACGAAGATCCCCCCTCGCCTTCCAAGACCGACGAAGACCCCCCTTTGCCATCTGAGACCGACCGTGGTACCGATTCTCTCACATCCTCCCCCACCTCCAAGTCTTCGTCCACCCATGCATCATCATCAGGGAATGGTAGCACCGATGAAGCCACCCAAACGTTGTTGAGTTTCTAAAAGGGTGTAAGGAGAAAAAGAAAAATTACAAGTTCACTAAACGCACCACAGAAATCCATAAAGAAGTAATATAATGTTATATGTTATATTTTCCAATTTAGATAGATGTTATAGATTAATATGCATTGTGAACTATATGTCTGGACATTGGTTGAAGGACATGTTAGCTGATACCTTAATGTTAAATGTGAACTATATACCTCTTATTAATGTTAAGTTTGGCTATTGTTTGTTAAGGTTCATAGCGTAACTGTTACAGTTCATCGTTGCATGTTAACTATTGGATGTTGGATGTTAAGTTAAGTGTGGTTGATGTTAAATGTTTAGTTTTAATACATGAAAAAGTCAGGTGCTGTTGAAATTAGACCTACTGCTAGTTTCGTCGTATATTATTAATTTATGAAAGTCCTCGAACCGAGAATGCTGTAGTGTCATTGGGATACATACCAAGGATGTACATTCCAACATTATGTAAAGTTTGGCCCCTAGTAGTAGATCGACCCACGCTGGAACTTGTATTGAGTCACTATAAGGGTAATAAAGTAGCGTTTTCTCTGCCCGATGCCGAAAGTGCGAACGATGCCGAAAGTGCGAGAGAAAAGGTTGTTAATTTTAATATGGACTGGGTGCATGAACATACAGGTTTCCCAATTGATGGGGAAATAATTTACAATAATAGAGATCCTTTCCCTAGGCTTTGGGTGGAGTATTTTGATGAACATTTAAGTAGAACCCCAAAGAAATCAGCGAAGAATATGCGGCGATATGTAGAAGAGCTACTGCAATCTCTTGTTGAATAAAGAAAGAAGAAGGATACTGAAGATTTTGTGTTACTGCAGATACTTTATCAATGTTCAATGATGTGGTGCCCTAGCAGTGTCCAAGGATTTTGTGTTACTGCAGATACTTTATCAATGTTCAATGATGTGGTGCCCTAGCAGTGTCCAAGGCATCCTAAGGCTCTTGTTCAAATATGTTGATTCAATTGAAAGAGTGAGGAATGTAGCCTGGGGGAAATACATCTATGATCAGACAAAGAAAGGAATTAAGATTGTCAGGGAAGGTCTGCATAGGTCAGGAGTAAGCTATGTACCTGGATGCATGCCTTTGATCCCTAAAAGTTGGATTAACCTGTGCATGTGAACGCTTGCATGTATTCTGTCAACTTACGTCAAGAAACCATTAAGGCTAACTAGTTCATGTTAACTATTTTAAGGACCTAGTTAACTATATTCAGGTTCATGTTAACTATAGTTTTTCCAGTGTTAAAGTTGGTGTTGTCAGTGTTAACTATATTTCAGTTCAGTTCTGTTAACTATATTCATGTTTAAAAGATTAGTAGTGCATACTAACATGTATTATTTGTTTGCAGCTATGGTACTATGAAATGACGGGGATTCACTAGTGGAAAATGAGGTTTTAGCTACGGAATATTAGCGACAGAATTTTTCGTCGCTATAAGTTAGTTTATAGCGACGGAAAATTCTGTCTCTAATATTCCGTAGCTAAAATTAATACAGCGACAGAAATTTGGGTTTTAGCGACGGAATTATTTCGTCGCTAAATAATTTTATGACGAAAAAATTTTCTATCGCTAAATAGTTTTTAGCGACGGAATTTCCGTCGCTAAAGAGGTTTTAGCGACGGACATTCCGTCGCTAAAAACTAATTCGGGCAAAATTTTTTGGGCGCGGGCGCCCAAATTTTTTGGGCAGCCCGCGCCCAATTAATACCTAGGTTCCCCCCTTG
>NC_033797.1:48746804-48750739 GCF_001876935.1 Asparagus officinalis | reverse complement strand
GATTAGGGTTAGAGGAGGGTTAGGTGAGGGTGGAGGTGATGGTGAGGGTGAGGAGATTCCTTCGCTAAAACAGTTTTTAACGACGGGATAATCCGTCGCTAAAACTTATCAATAAAGGACAATATCTTATCCTTATCTCCCGCCTACTTTTGTGCATGAGGAGATTTTGTGAGGTTGAGGTTGAGGGTTAGGTTTAGGTTTAGGGTTAGGGGATGGTGAAGGTGAGGTTTAGGGTTAGGGTTAGGGTGATGGTTACAATGAGGGTGAGGTGATTGTGAGGGGTTATCGTAACTATTATATCGCTAATTACATAGAAATTGCACACACTGTACACTCATATTTTCGAGCCGTAGAATACCCCGTCCAATAAATACTATATATAATCTCTTTATTTACTTGTCACATACGCGTACAGGATCGTTGGCGGATACGAGACCATCTTGTTCGGTCCGATAACTTTTTTGTACGCGTATGTGAGAGGGGGCTTATATATAAATATTTATTGAATCTGTCCAGTTTGGACGGGTTAGGTATATAAACATGGCGTGTATATGTATTTACTTGTGTTCTTGTGTACTTTCTTTTCGCCAGAGTTTCGGCAGCGCTTACTCGTTGTTCTCCGTGTACAAATTGCGGAGGGATATGCATGAGTATATCCTTCCCACTATAGTGTACTCGGAGAACAGCGGGTAGGTGCTGCCGAAATTTTGACGAAATAAACGTACACTTGAACACACGTAAATACATATACACGCTACGTTTACATACCTAATGGGATAGAAGCCTTCCTCTGACAGCCGGTCACACATGCGGTCCTCTGAACACACGTTTACATCCCTAAATTAAAATGATATATGTCGGGATATGCTCACTTCCATTAATTTTTAAATTCTAGATGCGGACAATTCCTGACAAATCGTTCATGGGCATACCACGTGATCGAAGACATCTAGACACCCGGTACAAGGATGGGATAGAAGCTTTCTTAGCCTACTTTGACACAAATCCTCTACGGTCGCTAAGCGGGTCGATTTTCTGTCCTTGTAAGAATTGTAGGAACGGTAAAATGCTCGCTAGGAGTGACGTAAGTTTTCATCTGTCAATCAATGGATTTGATAGCTCTTATGTATTTTGGAGTCATCACGGTGAAGGCATCCCGGTGATGCAATCAGAGGAAGAATTTACTGAAGTCAGTAATCCGACAGTTGACACGAGTGATATGTTAGAAGGTATTCTTCCAGCGCCGTCGGTGAGTGATGTCAACACTAATGATATGTTTCAAGATGTAGATCGATTGATGAGACTTGTTGAAGAAAACGAGTCACCGTTATACGAGGGTTGCACCGAGTTCACAAGGCTTTCTTTTATGCTGAGGCTTCTTCATATCCAAACACTCAGTGGGATGGCTGTTACACATTTCGAGATGTTATTAGACTTGCTCAGGAAAGTCATTCCAGGCGGCGAGAAGAGCATCCCCGCAACTTATTATGAAGCTCACAAGATTGTTGATACCCTGGGTCTTGATTACAAAAAGATAGACGCCTGTCCTAATGACTGCATCTTGTACAATAAGGGTAATGAAGCTCTGGAGGAATGTCCGACGTGTCATGTATCACGTTGGAAAGGAGAAGTTGCAAGCACATCCGAAGGCGGTGCATCTAATAAGCAGAACAGAATCCCTGCGAAGGTTCTCCGATACTTTCCAATTATTCCTAGGCTGCAGCGGTTTTATATGTCTGCCGAGCTAGCTGAGAATATGCGATGGCACTCGACCGACCGTAAAGAGGACGGGAAACTAAGACATCCTACGGACGGTGAGGCATGGAAGCACATTGACCGTATATACCCCGACTTCGGTAAAGAGTCTCGGAATATTAGGCTGGGTTTTATTTTTTGCTCTTATATAATGGTTGGTTGTCATCATCAAAAAGGGGGAGATTGTTAGCCCTTATGTTTTGATGATGTTCTTACAACCACCATTATCGGTACTAATGGCTTATTGAGTATAAATGTAGTAAATTCATTTGTCAAGCTCGTTAGTACCATCAACGGAGGATGGATGGAATATACGCTACAACGAAGATATACAAAGGAGGAGGAGGCCAAGAGATGAAGCAACGTTATTTCAAGAACGACAAATTCGAATAAAAGCTTCATCCGATTCAAGCTATATCAAAGCTCAAGTATTGCTTTCAATATGAGGATATTAGCCTTCTTTTGTTTTTCTCTCTAGTGCTAGAATGTAGGCAAAGAGTTACTGAGTTTACTTGAAGCTATTGGGAATCACACACACATTTTTAGACTTATGCTTTTAAGTGTTTTTCACAAAATACTATTTTTCACAAGTATGAGTACCTATCTGCAAAATTCTTTTTCCAAACAGTTTGTTTTTAGTATTAAAAACATTTTACAAAGTTTCAGAAATTTCAGAGGTCAAATGAATATTTTGCAAATATTTCAAGTTGGTCAAAAATCCTTTTTCAAGAAAATATCAGAAATCGGTCGACCGGTACGGTCGACCGAATTTTCAATCTTTAATCGGTCGACCGTGCCGGTCGACCGATGAGTCTCTGAGTGTTTTACAAAACTTCCTTAGCTGCTCGCGGTCGACCGAATTTTTCGGTCGGTCGACCGAAGCACCTTTTCGGTCGACCGAAGGCTTTTTCCGGTCGACCGAAATTCTCTTCGGTCAACCGGATTTTCCCTTTGGTCAGCCGCGACTTTTTTAAACGGTCATTTACATCGAACACTGTCTTGTTTTCCATATTTTCCTTAGCTGCTCGCGGTCGACCGAACTTTTCGGTCGGTCGACCGAAGCACTTTTTCGGTCGACCGAAGGCTTTTTCCGGTCGACCGAAATTCTCTTCGGTCAACCGGATTTTGTCTTTGGTCAGCCGCGACTTTTTTAAACGGTCATTTACATCGAACACTGTGCTTTCACTTGTTAGTGATTGGCACAGTCTGTGATGAGGGTCTGAAGAAGAGATTATTATCTCATTTGGGAAGATTGGGTTTTGTTTTAAAATGATTTAAATTTTTCTATAAAAACCCCCAGACCTCTTCTTCTTCCTTTAGCCCTAACGTTTTGAAAACCAGAGAGCTTTCTGTTTTCCTGAGAAAAATTTTCAAAGTCTGTTTTCTCTCTGTTTCAAGTGTGATTCACCTCCCAGCTTCAGTATACCTTCTCTTTGCTATAGGGGCTGTGTAACTCTCTGTTTCAAGTGTGATTCACCTCCCAGCTTCAGTATACCTTCTCTTTGCTATAAGGGCTGTGTAAAGAGAGGTTCTTGCATTTCTTTCTTCTGCTGTGTGAGTGAGATCTGTGGAGATCTACTGTGAGGGAGTGTGATCTGTGAGATCAAACTGTGTAGTGAGAGAGATCTGTGGAGATCGCTGTGTAGACGAAGTTCCGGCTTCCAAACCGGGTGTGTAGTGGATTTCTCCTCGAGAGTGGGGAGCGGGGACGTAGGCCAGAGGGCCGAACCTCGTTAACACATCGCGCGTCAAGGATAACGAACTCCTAACTCTATCTCTCTTTCTTTTATCGCATTACTGTTTTGTGGTTTGCTTGTACTGTTTTTTAATTGCATATTAGAGCCTCTTGACCCTAATCACCCCCCCCTCTAGGGTCCAACAATTGGTATCAGAGCTTGGTCTCTATATTAATTTTTGGTTTAATCACCTTAGAGAAAAGATCTAATGGAGGCTTCCTTGAATATGCATATGTTAGAAGGACAATCCACAACTAGACCACCACTCTTCACAGGGACTAATTTTGCTTATTGGAAGGCTAGAATGAGAATTTATCTTCGTTGCATTGATCTTGACATCCTAGGGATCATAGAAAAGAAATATGTAGAGAAGTACAAAGTTGAGAACATGTCCGATGATGAAAGGCACCTTGCCAATCTCAATGCTAAGGCCATGAACGCCTT
>NC_033797.1:48745417-48745804 GCF_001876935.1 Asparagus officinalis | reverse complement strand
CACAAAGCGATGGTCGGGAAAATCTCACAGAAGGGGAGGAGAGATCGCACAAAGCAATAGAGCATAAAGCTCAAGTTCTCATCTCTGTCTCTTCTTCCTTTCCACCCTGAGCTACTACCAACCCTTCGACTTATATAGAGAAGGGGGCAGCCGACACGGGAGAGAAGCTAGGGTTTCGAATGGTAGGAGTCAAGCTACAGGAATGGGAGATGGGACTCCAAGCGGCGGCCATTAGAACACAGAGATGGGAAAGTGATTAAGTACCATCGGGTAATAGAGAGGAATAGAGGGGGCTAGGGCAAATGTAGAGGGAAACTAGGCCTTTAGGTAACAAGCCTTTGGGCCAACTAATATCAACAAATTTGAAAACTTTAGCGCATTTAAGTG
>NC_033797.1:48744013-48744417 GCF_001876935.1 Asparagus officinalis | reverse complement strand
TTATTCTTCATTAACCTGCAATTAAAGATAAAAACAATTATTAGTAGTATATTTATTCATGTAAAATAGGTAATGAGGGTATAAAATTGTAATAAAATGTGATTATCAAAAACCCTATCTAGAAATTGTTAGCCATACCTAATATAAAGGTTGTGGTTGAACATGCATGAAGTTCATGTTAATGCTAGCTGTAGGATTTGGTATTTCATTGGAATTAGAAGGCACTGTTTGTTTATCAGCCGGATTGTTAGTCATACCTAATATATATTGTAAACATAGACATACTATTATTAAAGGAATCTAAATCAATATATGATATGCATGCATTTATCAAACAAGTGTAGGGTGAAAATTTGATTCTTCCGAGGAAAGGAGTTTCGTTTGTATTTATAAGAAAGCTTATT
>NC_033797.1:48742555-48743013 GCF_001876935.1 Asparagus officinalis | reverse complement strand
TGCTGTTCATTGTTAAATATAGTACATATGTAATTTTGTATTCTATTCTTCCGGTCCTGTGTTACTGAGAATACTAGAACACCTGCCTCTTCTCCGGTATATAAACACATCAGTACAGTGAAGACATGAATCATCCGTTTTCTCCCAAAGCTATATACTTAACCGTCATTAGTGCTAGTACTAGTGCCAGCGTTTGATATAACTAGTAAGAGTACTGTAAGAGTTAGGCTAAATAGCACTTACATATCATATTGTTTCATCTACTTTTCACTAATATAACCTCACTTTTATTCAATAGCAAGAAAATACCGTAGAGTTTTTTAAACTTGCACTTGCATTCTCTCACTTGTTTTTGGTAGAACTTATATACCTAGAGTTTTTAGATCGGGCACTTAAATGCGCTAAAGTTTTCAAATTTGTTGATATTAGTTGGCCCAAAGGCTTGTTACCTAAAGGCC
>NC_033797.1:48740764-48741555 GCF_001876935.1 Asparagus officinalis | reverse complement strand
GTAATTTTTAAGAAATCAAATAGTTAAAAATGGTAAAATTGTAATTAATAAACCATGAATAGTGTTATGAAGAGACCCTCCATTTTTTCTCCTCACCCTCTAAATTTGGAGGGTCAAATTTGGAGATCTCCAAATTTGGATAGTGGTTGGAGAGGTTCCACTCTCTAAATTTGGAGATTTTGGAGATATAGAGACCGGTTGGAGATGGTCTTAAGACTCTTAACCATAGTGGCTCATACATAGGGACCACAGTAGATGAAACCTTTGACAACACAACAAAGATGATGAAACTTACCTAATTTGATAAAAGAACATGAAAAAAAAGTAGAAGAAACATCTGGCGTCACTGATGGGTTTTTAAAGAAGAGTAGCACCACTTGTCAAACTAAAAATGGAGATAAAACCCAGTATATGAAATGATAACTCCTTGGTGTACATTAAAAAAAAAGTAATATGCACTTACACCAGAATGTTTCCTTCTTTTTGAAGGAAAAAAATATTTACGACACTGTAGATTTGAGTTTCATAAATATGAAATGTGGGGGCAGCTTAGTAAGTCACATACACGGCAAAGCAGTGCCGCTAGCTAATGGGGGAGCCTTGGTTTGATTTTCATGTGCGCCGAAATCACAGTAGTTATGGTTGTTGCTATGTACGTCAAAAACATATTTTCTTCTTAAAAATAAATATAAAATGTGGCTTCCCCTTTTCTATTAAGGAATTGTTCGGTTTGCTCAAAAAAAATGAGAAAACACCCGCCACCTCACATTTCAAGAAATCCCCCATGTGCC
>NC_033797.1:48728117-48739764 GCF_001876935.1 Asparagus officinalis | reverse complement strand
GGCCCGACCCGGCCCGGCCCGGCCATAACGGTCACAAAGGTGACCGTTGCCCAGCCCGGCCCGGGCCAAATCTGGCCTAACGGCCAGATTTGGTCTTTTGACCGTTTTGCCCCTTAAAACGGTCAAAAAACGGCTATTTTTCGAGGGTTTTTTGGTCATTTACCTAGGGGGCTGCTTCTATAAATAGAGGGGGGGTTTCAATTCATTTTCTCACAACAAAACTCATCTATTTCTCTCTCTACTACTCTCTTATACAATCTTATACTATCTCATACTAATATACTATCCTATAATCTTTTGTATTTTCTAATACTTCCAACAAATGGCTTCTGGGTCTGATTATGAAGAGCAACATGCAACTCCTACCGATCCAGAGATGAGTCCTCCTACAACAACTCCTCATCCTACCGGTGTTAATCCTGAATCTGGTGGCGACGAATCTACGGCACCAAGAGCTCCAAAAAGGCCGAGGTCTGATGTATGGAATTTTTTTGAGAAGATAGACGTCACCAAGGATGAACACGGTAGGATCATCTCTCAGAATGCGAAATGTGCGTTGTGCGGCCAGATATTCAAAGCTCATCATAAGAGCGGCACCAACCATCTCAAACGGCATATTGAAAAACACAACAAAGGCCAAAATCTACAAGGTGATATCCGGCAGTCTATGCTTTCCCAATCATCCTCTTCAGGTACCCTCGGCAGTTGGAATTATGACGCTGCCCGAGCCCGGAAATGCGTAATCAGGTTTATTGTTCTTAAAAACCTTCCTTTTAAATTAGTAGAAGATGATGAATTTGAAGATTTATTTAGAGATGGTTTTTATCCTGCATTTACAAAATTTTCTCGTCAAACCTGTCAACGTGATATTTTAAAATATTATGTTGAGGAACAGGGAAAAATAATTTCTTATTTTAAAAATTTAAACTGCAAATTTTCTTTAACTTCTGATATTTGGTCATCTAGAGTGCAAACTGGTTATTTATGTATAACAGCACACTGGATTGATGAAAGTTGGAAAATGTTTAAAAGAGTTGTTTCTTTTATTGCAATTGAAGAGTCACACACTGGTATTAATGTTGCAAATTTAATTGTTGAAGAACTTATGAAACTAGAAATTGATCAAAGAATATTTACTCTTTCACTAGATAATGCAAGTAATAATAATGTAGCTGTTGATTTTCTGAAAATAACTTTGTCATTGCCATGTCATGGTGAGCTTTTTCATGTTAGATGTATCTGTCATATTTTAAATTTAATTGTTCAAAGTGCATTTTCTGAAATTAAACCCATGATAGAAAAAGTTAGAACAGTTACTAATATGCATAATGCTTCTGAAATGAGAATTAAAAGATGGAAACAATGTTGTAAAAGAAAAAATTATAAGCCTAGACTAATTCCAAAAGATGTTGACCATAGGTGGAATTCCACCTATGCAATGTTATCTGTAGCAATAGAATATAAAGAAATTATAAATGATTTTATAAATTTTTATGCTTCTAGTTCTAGCTCTGGTAGTGCTTATGGAATAACTGAAGATGAATGGACAGTTATATGTAAATTAAATGAGATGTTACAAGTTTTTTATGATGCTACTATGTTATTATCTGGTTGTTATTATCCAACTATTACTTTAGCTGCTTTACAAATTTTAAATATTCAAAATTTTTTTGCAAAATATCGTATGGATGATATTTTTGGAAGTATAATTTTTGAAATGGAGAGTAAATTTAATAAGTATTTTAGGCCTATTCCTCATATTTTTGGTATTGGTGTTCTTATTGATCCATGCTTGAAGGATATTGGCCTTCGAAGTTTGTTACAATCATTGTATGGTGGACAGATTATAGACTTAGATGATGGATCCACCCTTACTGCTACTACTCATTATTTAGCTATTAGAAATTATTTTCAAACCTTATATGATGAGTATGCAGCTAGACATGGTGTAGCTGCATAACAGTCTGCAGCTTCGGTTTCTTCGAGTTCATCCCGAGCCCGAGGTAAAAGTGTAAGTTTTGATAGGTATGCAATGGTAGCTGAGCTAACTGGTGGATCTGGACTTGGATCGTCATCATCGGAGGTTTCTGAAATAGATGAATATTTTTCTGCTTCTTTAGTTAGATGTCAAGGAAATGCTTTAGATATTTTGCAATGGTGGAAAGTATATGGATCAGTTTCATATCCTATACTTTCCACCATGGTTCGTGATTTACTAACAGTGCATGTTTCAACGGTAGCTTCGGAATCCGCCTTCAGCACAGCAGGACGTTTGATCGACGATCACAGGACATGCTTAGATCCGTATACTGTACAAACGGTGATGTGCTTATAAGATTGGTTGGCTGGAATTGAAGATAAATTTGAAGAATTGGGACTAGCAGAGAGATATAAAGAATAAATAATATTCATCAAATTGTAATTTTTATATCTTAGCTTAAAATTTGTAAAGAATTATATTGAAAATAGTTACAAATGATAGTGATATAGATGAGTAGGTGCCAACCTAGTTGGGATGTACTTATCTATTATGATGCGATGAATTCCAAAATAAATTTATACTTGTAATTTATAAATAATTTATTAATTATTAATAAAGAATATATTTTTATAATTTTTTATTTATAATTTATGTTATTTTAAGTGATTAAGAAAATTATTATTATTTATTAATTTTTTGTATAATTTAAATTTTAAATAGAATTAAAAAAAGGAAAATTGTAGTAACGAATAGACCATTACTTTCTATTTGAATTGTTGATTATCTAACGGATGATTGTATGCCGTTCTTCCATATAATGCTTATATAGCCCTATGAATTTCATTTATTACTATTTTACAATCAAGAACTTGAATTACAATCATTAATGGGGGAATTGCATATTGGTCCCTTAAATCATCTCTAATTGCCAAATAATTCATCAAATCTCATTATTTACTTATTGTAGTAACGAATAGACCATTACTTTCTATTTGAATTGTTGATTATCTAACGGATGATTGTATGCCGTTCTTCCATATAATGCTTATATAGCCCTATGAATTTCATTTATTACTATTTTACAATCAAGAACTTGAATTACAATCATTAATGGGGGAATTGCATATTGGTCCCTTAAATCATCTCTAATTGCCAAATAATTCATCAAATCTCATTATTTACTTACTAGTCCCTTAGATATTTAGTTTTCTCGCCATATGGTCATTCTGTTAGAAAGCCTGTTAACTTCTCTAATTCTAGTTGAGTTAAATACTCAACCCAACAACTCAAGTTACCTTAGGGCCCCTAGGGTATACATTTTCCTTCCAAGTTTTGGGTTAGAGGGAAGCTAGCCATGGGAATGGCCTCAATTTTAGGTTCCGGGGGAGCATAGTACCTTTGAAGAAGAAAAAATGTGTGTTTGAGTTAGTATATGCGGGGATATAACAGACATTCTACCTAATTCCGTCACATTTAACGGTTATTAATAACACCACTTAACACGATGGACGAATTGATAAGAAAACTGAAGATTTAACGGACTAATAAACAAATAGTGAAAATGTGAGGGCCTATTTGGCCATTAAAGATAAGTTAAGAGACCAATATGCAATTAACCCATCATTAATTAAACAATCAGCGGTTGGATTCAGCACAGACGAGAGGATTAATTAATGATGGCCAACTCATTATCCAATAGGAGGGAGACACCTCACTTGTCCCCCCTATTGGTCTCACATTTTGGGTCCTTGAGGAATTTTTCTTTATCTTTATAAAAAAAAACAATAAGGGAGGTTATTCATTGGAGTAATTGTTGGGATAATGAGATAATTTTTGGAACACCAATGTCTAGTGTTATTCATTGGGGTAATTGGAACTAGGGTAATATTTGTAGTGTTATTGGTTTGTTGAGGTAATTGTGAGACAAATACTCCACTCTTCCTCAAATTATCCCAACTATAAAATGAATGCTCAGCCCTAGCCCCAAATTTTGCCCCAAATCTTCCGCTGGAACCAAAAAACCCAGCGACCCGATGCCCCCATTCCAACCTCGACTCTCCGCCTCGAGTTCGAGCGGCGCCGAGTTCTTGCTCGTCGGCCGCCTCCTCCGCCTCCTCTCTCCGCCTTGAGCTCGTGTGGATAAGCCCGGTGATGATAAGCCCGATGATGATTATTGTTTGAGTTGCACAGGTGGAAAGAAGAAGCAACTTCATGTGGATAAGCCCGATGATGATGTTGCTGCTGGTCATTATGATGATGTAGATGACTATGACTTTATGTTAGCAACAGAAAATTCCTTTTTGTGTATCAATCTGAGGCTGAAGGTTCTGCGGCATTAGCTTGTTATAGAGAGCCAAATTTCAAGCATTTGGTGTTTTTGATATTTCTCAATTATTTTGGGGGTGTACTTTAATATTTCTTGAACAATAAAAAGAAAGGATACTAGGCTATGGGAGGCTGCTGCAAGATGCCAGTAGCATATTTTTTTTTTGACCAAAGTTTACAATGTAGTAAATTAACTGTGTTTGGATTAAACATTTTGGTTTTGTGACGATCGGATCGTGTTTGAGGCTATTGAAGATCACATCTTGGTGATTCGACTATCTTGGTGATTCGACTATTTTTTTGATCGATAAGCTGTATGCACTGCGTAGCTTAATTTGGATATGGTTGTTATATGACTATTATGTTATATGCTTTTGGGAACATAGATGTTGTCAGTTCTATGCTTTTGGGAACATAGATGTTGTTAGTTCTATGCTTTTGGGAACATAGATGTTAAGCACATACATGTTGTTACTTGTATGTTTTTAGACTTGTATGCTTTTGGACTTATATGTTTTTGGACTTTTATTAATGACTATTATCTTGGTATGTTTTTGTCATTATACATGTTCTGTGTTCTTTGGATAGTGATGGAATTACTTGTAGTGATGGAATAATTTGAGACTTTATCATCATCATTGTAATTAGATGTATGAATGATTAAATAATTATTACAATTAAAAAATTTGTTAATCTAACAGTTCATCTCTAAGAAGTGGGAATAATTGAGAAGCCAAGCTACACAATGGAGGATGAAACTACTCCAATATATCACAGCCACCATTCTACAACAAAGGAGCAAAGTGCAACTATCAATTATAATTTTTTTTAAAATTAAAATAAAATACAATAAACAAACTCAAAAAAAATTACCATATAATGTGGTTCATCTATAGGAATTCCTCCTAGGATTTTCATTAGCATAATAGTTAAAATAAACATCAAAATATTTTAAGATTGATTAATATTAATATTATTATATTATTTGTAATATTTTATATTAAAATAATCTTAAAAATTAATATTGTTTTATATTATAACTATTATTTATTTAATCATTTGATGTTATATCAAGTTAAACTTGAATTTAATTGAGCTATAAATATAATATTATAAAAAGATATACTAAAATTGTCCCACTCAAATTGTCCCATTACCCCATTTTACCCCACTTTATCTCACTCAATTATCCCATTGGGTAAAATTACCCCATCAGAACAATTTACCCCAAATTACACCAAATTACACCAACGAATAATGGAGCGGAATGACGTGGGCTCTTTTAGTACTTTTCGAGCCTACTCGACATGTCTGGAATCTTAAATCTCCATCCAACAGTTGAAATTAATCCCAACATCATCTAACGGTTACGAGATGTCCATCTGCCTTGGATATAAACCGCTTCTAGGGTTCAAGCGCTCTCTCATCAGCCGCTCCCGAAATCCCTGGCGTTTCGAGAGGCTCATTGTGCTTCTAGGGTTTCATCAAGATGGTATCTTTTTATCCCTCTCTACTCGAAAAACTATTACTTTGATCTTAAATCATCGATTAACTTATGGAATTTTGTAAAATTTTAGGTGCTCCCGAACGATATCGATCTCTTGAATCCGCCAGCTGAACTTGAGAAGAGGAGGCATAAGCTCAAGAGGCTTGTTCAATCTCCCAACTCTTTCTTCATGGTTTTTATTCTACCCTTTTCTCCATTTTTTTTGCTGCAGTTTTAATTGCATTTTTTTTGTAATGTTAATTGGTAATCTTGTTTGTTCGCAGGATGTGAAATGCCAAGGTTGCTTCAACATGTAAGTTCTATCTACGTCTGCCCATTTTTTGATCTGTTAAGTTTCAGAGAGTGGAAAAAGATGGGATCTTTTAGTACCTTGAAGTTTGTTTTGCCATTAGAAATTAAAAAAAAGGTTAAATTGGAATGTCATTTCTGTTTTGTTCCTTGTTGATTAACAGTAATGCGGTTGGAATCCGTATATTTTACCTTATTATGTAATATGGAGTTATGTATGCAAATTAACGATCAAATTTAGTTAAAAGCACGTTTTTTTAAACATTTATCTGTCCAGCTTTTAAGCTTTTAGTAAATCGCATAGGACATATGTTACTTTCTGGAGTAGCGAATTATTATGTGATACAAATTTTAACTTGTGAAAGTTATAAACGTAAGCGGGTTCAATATTTTTTCAGTTTATAGGATGATGTCAAGGCTAAATGGCACTTAAATACTATATCGTTTCCCTAAATTTGCGCTTACATACCCTAACTTGAAAAACATGACACTTCAAATACCCTAAGTTGTCCGCTGCTAGAATTTTTGTAAATGGTGTTAAAATTATCCTGTTAGGTTAGGACCAAAATGTCCCTCCGTTGAAATGAACTCCCCAGTGATAGAGAAGTAGATACAACAATAAACAAGGTCAAAAAACTAATTAGAAATGAATTGTGATCAGAACAGGAGAAGGTTAAGTAGAATATTTTCTCATCTAACTAACAGAAGGTATTAATGTGCCAGATTTGGACAATTTGGGGTATTGAAGTGCGGCACTTTTCAACTTAGGGTATTTAAGTGCTAATCGTGAAACAACAGGGTATTTAAGAGCCGTCCGCTCTATGTCAATGAAGTGGGAGCTTAAAGATAGGAAATGTCTTACTCCATGTTTGATCAAAACTAATATACTGCAAATTCTAGTGATTTTATAGCAGAAGTTTATAAGCTCTTAAGTGGGTTCCATACATTTTAATTTTGTTGGAAAATTTTGATGAATTTTGAGCAATGGGAGTGATTAATTTATGAATCCATGTTTGATTAAGCCTAAGATGCTGAAAAATACTCGGGCGTATTCTTGATATGTTATCTTTGTTTGCCAATGCAGAACAACTGTTTTTAGCCACTCGCAGACTGTTGTTGTGTGTGGTAACTGCCAGACTGTGCTCTGCCAGCCCACTGGAGGCAAAGCTAGGCTCACCGAAGGTTGTTCTTTTAGGAAGAAGGGAGACTAAATATGGCGACTCTTTTATCATCCGTTCCTCATTACGTATGAATTCTGGAGGTTGTTTGAAACAGATGTGAGAGTGTACGGTTTTAGTCTTTAGGATACCTATTTTTGGGGAGAAGAACTTGATTTTTGTTTATTTTCATATTTTGCTTGAACACTTGTTATGCATAACAGAGTTGTTTTTTAACTCGTTTTCTTTGGTTCTCGATGATTGAACGTTAAACGAAATCTTTGTGTTGCTATCTTTATGTTTGTTAATTGTGATTTGAGGTTGTAGTTCATCTCTTGTTATATTATCTTATACATTTTTCTGTATTGTGCTAAATTAGGATGAAGTACTTAACTCCATCTATCTGAGTTATCTCACTTCCATCTGTCGCCGTTATTTGTCAGTTGTGATTTAGGGTGTAGAGAAACATGAGATGTTTTTGTGGCGAGGCAGAGTTTTATGCTTGAATACCGTGTTATTTGATCTGAGTTATTGTTAATTTGACTGATATATTCAGGTTTATAAACTAGCCTGGATATATGATACTCCTGTGTACTAGCTAGTTCTTTGCGGTTATGGAAGTTTTTTTTAATTTTTGGTTCAGTTATATTTTCTCTGTTTGCCAACAGTAATAGCTAAAACTCTATTTTAAGATAGTGTCTTGAGACTGGTTTCACGCAACATACAGGATATCTATTATCTAGTCATTAGAAGGGCTGCAAGTAGGGAGGGGTGCACTCTGTCCGATAGGGCTGGGGTACGATGCTTATTATATTTATATCCGCTTACCCATCTTGGATACAAATACAAATATAATCATATCCGTTAAAATCAGATACGATTACGAATATACATGTGGATATATGAGCGGATATATATGCGGGTACAAAACGGATATGAGAAAACTAGATAGTATGGAGAAAAATATAGTTCATGTGATACAAAAGAGTTCGTTAATATGTTCATTATAATTAAAAAGTTAAGATTAGATATCTTGATCATTAAAATTAATCACGAATCCATAATTTAAGAATCGAAACTATTGTAAGAGTATCACTAATATGTATTCGGATATTTCAGATATGGATACAGATATTTCACTACAAAACCATATCTCACTGCGCGAAACCGTATTTGATATGATCTTAGTTTTAAGAGGAGGGGGCGGGGGAGGAATAATAATAATAAGTCACCTCGACAGCACAATAAAGACAGTACTGAGAACTAGAGACACAGGTCTGTGCGGTATTATTGGCCAAAAATTGGTCCAAGAGAACTTGGTTTAGTCCTGATCCAATTATTTGCCAAACGCCACTCTATTTTTGTAATCTGAAGTTTGCCGAACGCTACCAAATATAATATTTTGTTGTCGAGGTGTTAATGGTCATGCACACATTGAAACTGCTCTGGAAGGCAGTCTCCAAAATTTAATATTTTTAAGCTCGATAAAATTATTGAATTTATTTTCCTATATATCCGATTGTCACAGAATAATTGGTGAATGATGAGGTGAGGCAATGTTTTAGTCACTCCACAGGGTGTCTACAGCTTCCATTTTTTTTTTTTCCTGATCGCCGTCTACACCTTCCAGTTAACTGTTCTTAGACTAATAAAATGAACGTTGCTAGTTGTATACTTTCTTTTATTCAAAAACAGTTCTATTGAAAATTGTTGTTTAAAGCGTCATTAAAGATGGTGGTTTTTTGGTTGTTAAATTTCATGAAAATGGTGGTTAGAGTGTGATTCATCCATTCAGCTCAAATGTGTGCTTTGTCTAACCAGGATATGGTGAAAGATGGATGATTCCATATTTGTGCGCTCACGATTTCAATCACGTGCCATGCCTTCTTTCGTACCGTAGGAATGAGATGGAATAGAATATTCATTTTGGTGTTGTTTGTTATGCAAGAATGGGTGGGAATGAGCCTCTTCATTTACGCATACGAAAGGTGAGATCTTTTTAGAAGCAAATAACACGGTATTGTGGCGAGACAGAAGAAAACTGTGTTATTTTCAATATTGTTGCCTTCGTCAAAGATAAAAAAGATTGTCGTTCTCACTTTCTCCTCACTTTCTCCTATAATTTCACCAAAATGTGAGTGAGGGAATGAAAATTTTATTTCCACATTTATTTCATTTCACTTCTTATTTTATTTCATTCTCACTTGATTTGATTTCTGCGTACCAAACAAATCAAAAAGTTAAAAACCTAAATAACTTAGTTTTCTAATAATATCTAACCATGAGAATGAGAATGAGCATTTATTTACCACATTTTACCATATTTATTTCCATTTCATTTCTTGCTTTCTTTTATTTTTACTTGGCTTGGTTTGTGTGTACCAATCAAGGCGTAAGAACCTTTGAATCTGAATATACTATTTTCGATATCTTCGACTTTTAATTCGAGTACAAACTAAATATTCACTGATTTTTTTACCCAAATAGTAAAGTATATTTATTTGATTACTTATTTATAATTTATGAACAAACTAGTTAAATAAGAAGATAGTTTTCTTCTGTTAAAAAAATAACAGCTAAATTCATTATTGAAAATTACCCCTCTATAATTATGATGTAAATATTTAATTTGATTATTTGCTTTAAAAAATCGGGGGCCTCTTTTAAGACTCCCAAAATTAGAATTGAAGTAAAAGAATATAAGTTGATCAAGAACATGTATCATGCATGTGTAGTAATATAAACGTTATAAGGGGTCAAAATTTTAACAAATATTTGATGGGTTGTTTCTTCTAGAAATCACCTTAAAAATTGGATAATTATATGAAAACCATCTTTTATTTTCAATTTATACATAATATACATTTTTAAACTTGGTTTTTCAATCACAATTTTCACTATACTAAAAATTACCCTTAAAAAACTCGCGTTTAAGGTACGTGGCACATTTTTAGTATTTAGGTCTTGTTAAACTTTTTAAGCTTATTTTTAGTTTTTAGCGAAAATTCGAATAGGAGGTGGTTGATTACAACTAAAACCTACTCTAATGGTGATTTATGAATAAATTAAAAGTGAAAGGTGATTTTCGTATAATTATCCTAATTTTAAGGTGGTTTCTAGGGGGAAAACCCTCTGATTATCATGCATGTTTAAATTCCCTCCCTTCATGCATTGAATGTTAAAAACTAGTTGCTGGGTATTGTTAAATTAATGAACTATCAAATTAAATATGATTGAATAGTTTCACAAATAATTAAGTAACAATTTGTTAGTGGGTTTTGCTAGCCCAAATTAAGGAAGAGAGAGAGAGAGAGAGAGAGACTCACTTATTATTTTCTCCGTTTATTATCACTCCCCTCCTTAACTATTGTCCTATGATCCATGGTTAGCAAAACCCTTTGCTAACCATTAGATCATTATCAGTCCTAATTATGATGTTAACTCTCTCCACTACTGAAGGGGTTCTCACTAAACCCAACCAAATGCAAGGACTTGCCGAGTATGCAATTTGGGCCGAAGCTTTGCGCTTGGGCCCTGAGCTGGCAGGGGGCGTAAACGAAGGTTTGGAGCGCTTAAATTAGAGTTTTGGACTTTTATTAGTCTATTTTAATTTTCAAGGTGTAACGTGCGCACTTACTAAAAAACAGAGTATGTTACATAAATTTAGATATTCCTACCATGGTTTCGGCTGGGAATATTATCTCCACATAATCTCCGTCTGCACCTCAACTATTCATTAGTATTTTAGCACTCTAGGCTGCAGGCTGTCGCAATTCATTACTATCACGACTTATATCATGTTCATAACTCCAAATAAATTATACCACGTGGCTTTGATACTACATAAAGAGAGCCTAGTCTTATGCGATATATGCCACGATAATGCCCCATTAAAAGATGCACCAATTGGCGCGTTGACCAACAGTACAAATAAAGCATTGCCAGTGCAGGTTGAAAGGTTGGTTAACCTCCTAATTACGCAAAAATTAGCAAAATTAGCTCCAATGCGTGCTCTTCAACCAAACATCAACCAAGAAAAATCTAATCTCCACAACCTCCCATCTTAATCCACTCTATATATATCTCCCATCACGACTTACGCGTTACTCCTCAAAATTAAAAAAAAAAAAAAATGATTGATGTTTGCTGATCACGTTCTTGTTAAGGAATTTGCTTGTTTTTATGAATAATTGAAACTGATCATGCTGGTAAATTTTTTTTATTTACTTTGTGCCTGGTATGCTTTGCTGCTCTGTGTATAGTTTCTGTGAACATACGGTTTCAATAATATGCCGATGATCATGATTTGTTTCTAGCATCTCCATATTTGAATTTGAATAAGATCTATAACTTTGTCCACAAAAGGAGTAAAAGAAACAGAGAAAATCC
>NC_033797.1:48687071-48728106 GCF_001876935.1 Asparagus officinalis | reverse complement strand
AAACCAACTCTTTTTAACTTCAATACCGCTAATTAAGCTCAACAAGTTGATTTTACTTTGTGCGATCCATGAAGTATGTAACTTTGAGTTCTTTATAACCTCATAGGGGGTTCAAATGGGCCGAGTCAAAATGGAATTTGTAAAATTCAACTTCATGGATATCATTGAGATCTCTCTTTTCAATCACGAGTACAAACTGCAGACGAGAGCGCAAAGCTACCTCTAATTAAAATCCGGCTCGGTTGTATTGGATCCATCTAGCTGCTACCTCTTTATCCGGAGACCAAGCTTGGTTCCTAATCAAGAACTACGTGTGAGAGCAAGTGCATCAAGCTCTCAGTTGGGAGTCCTAGTCAGCAAGCTCTCAAGATCTCTCAAGCATTTTAGAATAAAAAATTAAAAAAATAAGCCTTGAGAGGCCCTCCTACTTTTATGGAGCTCCAACAAGCTCCTAGTTAGGAGCTCTAACAATATCAAAAAAACTCCTCTTCTATTTTAATATTTTATCCATTACTTTCAATTATATTTAAACCTCTTGTATTTCATTTCTAACTGTTGGATACGACCTTCGAGGGAGCGCACATGATCTTCGAGGTAACCCACGGTTTTCGAGGGAACGCACACGGTCTTCGAAGTAACCCGTGGTCTTCGAGGTTGGGCACGAAGTTCGAGGTATCGCAAACTTTGACCGTCAACTGACTGATTCATATAAAATTCGATGGCTTCTCTCCTCAACCAATCATCTCCCAGAACAAAATGTCTAGCTCATGTAGCTCTAGCGATGATGAAATGATGAAGACGTTCTTTCTTATGGGAGAAGCTGTCGTTGAGGAAGAAGAACAAGAGAAATGTTCAACTTCAGTTCAACACAAAAGACGTATCGTACTTCATCGAAACCGACTAGAAGGCCACAATCAGTTGTTCCAAGATTATTTTGCTGACGCACTGTAGGCAATAAAAATTGCCTTTAAATTCTTATCAGAAAAGTTCAGAACAAAACTGCTAAAACCTCGCCCGAAATAGCAAAAAGGGGAAAAACACTGATAAAAAGGGGAAAACAAAGATATCTCCCAAACCGTAAGGAATTTGGCGAAACGGAGAAAGCGAACCGAAGCCTTCGGCCTAGTTCGGATGGCTCCATCTCGTCGAGATAGGTGATTTTCATATATAATTCGTCCAATTCCGACTTACGGTTTGAAAGTTACGGCCTATTCTTCGATCCATGCTCTAGAGCTCGCCTAACGGCTTGAAGCTCGCCTGCAGACCCAGGGTCGTCTGCAGTCCCCAGCTTCGCCCGCACCTACAAATCCGCCTGCAGACCCAAGTCTGCCTGCAGTCCCAAATCCGCCTGTAGTCCCCAGTCTGCCTGCAGTCCCCAGCTCTGCCTGCAGTCCTAAATCCGCCTGCAGACTCAAGTCTGCCTGCAGTCCCAAATCCGCCTGCAGACGCAGGGTCGTCTGCAGTCCCCAGCTTTGCCTGCACCTGCAAATCCGCCTGCAGACCCAAATCTGCCTGCAGTCCCCAGCTCTGCCTGCAGTCCTAAATCCTCTTGCAGACCCAAGTCTGCCTGCAGTATCAAGATCGCCTGCAGACCCAAGCTGCAGACTCGCCAGCTCACTGTCAACTGCCCACTTGGAGTATAGGAACAGTTACATCAGTGGTCAAATCCCACAAATCAAGGGAGAGGGCACAGTACCCCAAGACCGTCAAGCGACCGCTCACAGTACGAATGATTGGACAGGTGTCGAGTCGATCTGAACATTCATAAATGCAGCTCACCTCGGCTGTCTGAGTCAAGAGCCAGATCCGCCAGCACTCGGCGAGCTGTCCAAGCCCACTCGAGTACCAGGAACCCGCTTTCCCACCTCTCTCGACCTGAAGAGAGAAGACACGGTACTCCAGGCCCACCGAATAGCCGCTCACGGTACAAGTGGTCAGACAAACACCAAATTAACCTGCACCATCATAAAGGCGACTCACCTCACTTGTCCAAGCGAGAGGCGAAAGCCGCCGGCGCTCAGTGGGTTGGTCAGATCCACTCGAGTATCTAACAACCGTCGTCACACATACGAGGAGGGGCTTTCCCGCTCCTACTTGACGTGATGCCAAACACGACTCCTCGAATGACCGCTCATGGTACAGATGAACAGCATGATATCTCTGAACAATGTATGGTCACATCCCATGATTCAAGGAGTGGCCACGCCATCTCTCCTCTATTTAAGAACCTCGCCCGGCTATAGGAAAGAGCTAGGTTCACACATAGTTAATTGATTAATTTAATCAGTTAACTGAACCACTAGCTCTCGACTCCCAACGGAGTCGACGACAAGCTCTCTGCATCACTTTTGCATTGCAGCGCCACTTCCTAGTTCTGAGCCCCGATCGCCGGTGAACTAGAAGATCCGAATTCTATCGACTTGAGCTTCTACTGCATACTGAAGCTCTCCAGCAACTTTGATCGGATCGTCCAAGGGAAGTAGACTCGGCACGAGCACCGAGCGAGGCGTCCTATCGCCACCGAGGAACCCACGTTAAATAAGGAGGGCCTTCCCTCCGCTTCTGTTGTAAACATTTAATTTATTAGTTTGTAATAAGCTGTTCTTATCAATACAAACGAAGTCCCCTGTTTTCGGGAAATCAAATTTTCACCCTACAGAATATGGCGACCACAGTGGGAGAATCCGTTCATTCAGATGAATTGGTGGTGGCGCAGTCTGACGAAGTTGCTGCAGGGACTACTGTTGAGTCCCTTGTGATCAAATTCGTGGGGTACTTACAATCGTCATCTTCTCGCGGTAATACATCTCGCGATGGCTGCAGAGTCGTGCGGGTGGCCCAGCCCCAAGAGGCCGAGGCAACCAAGCCTGAGGGATCTACCCAAGCCGAGGCAAGGGGTTCTTTTCCCCCCGAACCAGCTGAGGCCGAGCCGAGATTCGAGAATGCAGGTCTAAGGCCTGCTGAATGGGTCGATGAACGATCCTCGCAGACCCCTGTGCAAGAGGAATCAACCATTCGTGTCGACGCAGACTACGCCTCCGCCGTCGACATGAACGCTCCTCGTTCAAAAAGATCTAAACAACGGCGACGAAAAGCTCTCGCTCGTCTCGAGGCACAATCCCTCATCCCCCACGACAGCCTGAATTATTATTCAGGCTTGAGAGGAATCAACCTCTTGAGCCAGGTTCCCAATTTCGGCGAACCACTCAAATCGGGCGAGCCTAGCAGTTTAGGCAAGCCCATCTCTTTGAGTCAGGTTCCCAGTTTCGGCGAACCGCTCAAATCAGGCAAGCCAAACGGTTTAGGCGAGCCTCACCTCTTGAGTCAGGTTCCCAGTTTTGGCGAACCGCTCAAATCGGACGAGCCTAGAAGTTTAGGCGAGCCCCACTCTGTGAGCAAGGTGCTCAATTTTGGCGAACCAAGGGCTCCTGGCGAGCTCTGCAATTCAAGAGGGCTTCGTCAAACAAGCAGACTTCACCAAGCTCGCCTGACGGCCCAAGTTTGCCAGAAAGGCGAAGCAACAGATCGCCAAACAGGCGCAAGCACACTGTACCAATCTCGCCTGACGGGCGAACCTCGCCAGCCTGAACCTCGCCAACACGCTCATGCTCAAATGGGGGTGGCCACCTCGTTTGCTGGCACGGGTCTGACGTCCGTCTCTGACAACGACGACGACGACGATTGTTCAGCAGTGGCAATGTCGCAGACTTCAAGCTCAGTTCAGGGCGAGCACGTAAATGTGCACATGACCGATATCCCTGATAAGATATCCAGGAGACTCGACAAGCAACAAGCAACCATCGACTCCCTAAAGGAGATGTTGGAGCAGCTCCTGAGCGAGAAGAAGAGGAAGAGAGAGAGGACTTCGCGGGCTTCGCATAAATCCTTGAAGCACAAAGAGCGGGTGCCTACTCCTTCTCACTCCTCATCCGAGTCATCTAGAGGAGCGTCATCTTCGGGCCATAACCCAAGAGACAAGAGGTTTGACGATCTCCAAAGTCAACTCGACGCCTTGAAGCTCCAGAAGCATGCGAACAAGCTGGGGGTTGTCAGACCGTATCCAATTGAATGGGATGCGGTCTCCTACCCGGCAAAGTTCGAGCCGCTGGACCTCCTACAGTTCAATGGCAAGGGTTCTCCTACCCAGCACCTCTACTACTTCCAGGCGCAAACTGGACACATAGTGGGAAACGATCCCATTATGACTCGACTGTTCATTGGTACCCTCAAGGGGGTCGCTTTTGAATGGTTTCGCAGATTGGAGCCCGGGTCCATCACCTGCTGGAAGGATATGGAAAGGCTTTTCGTGGCCAGATTCTTCGACAATGACACATAAGTATCTATGGCCACCCTGCTAACTGTGAAGCAGAGGAGGACAGAGTCCGTAAGCAACTTTGTCAAGAGATTCAGAAATCGATCGCTGCATTCCCGCGATCGAGTTTCCGAGGCCACGCTCATCGAGATGTGCCGGAACAATCTCTCCATCAGCGTTCTGTCCAATATGGGCGTTGTTGAAGCTCGTCCATGGAAAGACTTACTCCGCCAAGGAGAACAAGTCGAGAGCATGCTCAAGCATATGGGTGACGAAGACCCGCATGAGTTTCGAGGAGATGATGACCAAGATGCCTTGGTAGTGGAGGTTATTTCCTCATATCCTACGATTTCCCCTGTTAGTCCTCTTCAATAGGACGGCGGGCCCACAAAACTATCAAGTTAACTGTTACCTCTGATAGTCATTTCTCCATCAGTCTCATTTAACTTGACGATGGATCTTTTAAAACTATCAAGTTAACTATTACCTTTGATAGTCTCCTCTAAATTTCCCCCGTTAGTCCTCTTCAATAGGACGGCGGGCCCACAAAGCTATCACGTTAACAATCACCTCTGATAGTCCCCTTACACTCCGACAAGTACACGAGTATAAACTGCTTCTTCTGATCCTCCAACTGGTATAAGAGGTTAAACTATTCCCTACACTTCCACTTCTTGAGCCAGGTTCCCAGTATGGGCGAACCGCTCAAATCGGGCGAGCCTAACAGTTTAGGCGAGCCCATCTTCTTGAGCCAGGTTTCCATTTATGACGAACCGTTCAAAACAGACGAGCCTAACAGTTTAGGCGAGCCCATCTTCTTTAGCCAGGTTTCCATTTATGGCGAACCGCTCAAAATAGGCAAGTCTAACAGTTTAGGCGAGCTCATCTCTTTGAGCCAGATTCCCAGTTTCGGCGAACTGCTCAAATCAGGCGAGCCAAACGGTTTAGGCCAGCCCCACTTCTTGAGCCAGGTTTCCATTTATGGCGAACCGCTCAAAACAGGCGAGACTAGCAGTTCAGGTGGGCTACATCAAAATCCCACTTGGTCAAACATTCAGATAGTTAGGACCAAAGCCACAATCCCCCGCCAATCCTCTTCAATAGGATGGCGGGACCCGCACTGTCATGTTAACGGTCACCTCTGACGAATCAACTTACCAGTCCTCTTCAATAGGATGGTAGGTCCATAGAGTTGCTCAAATCGCAATAAACTCCCACTGTCATGTTAACACTACACCTCTGACAAAATTAACTTACAAATCCTCTTCAAAAGGATGGTAGGTCCTCAAAGTCGCTCCGATCGCGATAATTCCTATCATGTTAACGATTACCTCTGATAGTCGACACCGTCATTCCCGCAAATGACGTTGTCCGATCAGTCATCATACTCATACGTCCCTGAACGATTTGATTCTCCCAACACCGTCTTTCCCATAAAAGGCGTTGTTGTTTGATAGTGGCCTACTATGCGATGTGCTGCTATTTCAGGGTTCGTCTTTGCCCCAAGAGAAGACAAATCAGGGTTCGTCTTCATCTTTGCCCTAAGATAAGCTTCCCCCCTAGACTCCAACGGGTATACGAGTATAAACTGTTTGCTTTACTCCAACTGGTGCATGAGTCTAAAATACCCCCTTACACTCCAACTGGTGTATGAGTCTAAACTGCTCCTATCCTCTGACCAGTGCACGAGGCTAAACTGCTCCTTCACTCCAACTGGTGCATGAGTCTAAACTACTCCTACCCTCCGACTAGTATACGAGGTTAAACTGCTCCCTACTCTCTTAATCCAAACACCTCGAAAGGCTAATGATAGAGGAGAAATTTTAGCATTGAGCCTAAGAGAAACTCCTCGACAACTTACCATGCTAAGGGCAAGAGCATTGCTAGTCCAACTCAAACGGCAGTTGGTAAAGACGAATCAAGTCCGTTGATAGCTGAGGGTTTGCTCAAAATCCTAGAAGGCGATCATCAGCTGCGAGTGAAGAGATCAACTTCACCGAGCTCGTTGGAGGGCTCCTCACTCCATCTGAGCAGGGATCACTTTACAGGTCTTCATATCCAAAGTGTTCCAGACCCCATGCGGCCTGATTCAGGTCTGAAAACTTTGGAGGGGGTTTTGTAGGTAATAAAAATTGCCTTTAAATCCTTATCAGAGAAGTTCAGAACAAAACTGCTAAAACCTCGTCTGAAATAGCAAAAAGGGGAAAAACACTGATAAAAAGGGGAAAACGCAGATATCTCCCAAACCGTAAGGAATTTGGCGAAACGGAGGAAGCAAACCGAAGCCTTTAACTTGGTTCGGATGGCTCCATCTCGTCGAGATAGGCGATTTTCATATATAATTCGTCAAATTCCGACTTACGGTTTGAAAGTTACGGCCTATTCTTCGATCCATGCTCTAGAGCTCGCCTAACGGCTTGAAGCTCGCCTGCAGACCCAGGGTCATCTGTAGTCCCCAGCTTCGCCCGCACCTGCAAATCCGCCTGCATACCCAAGTCTGCCTACAGCCCCAAATCCGCCTGCAGACCCAAGTCTGCCTGCAGTCCTAAATCCGCCTGCAGACCCAAGTCTGCCTGCAGTCCCAAATCCGCCTGCAGACCCAGGGTCGTCTGCAGTCCCCAGCTTCGCCTGCACCTGCAAATATGGGAATAGTAACATCAGTGGTCAAATCCCACAAATCAAGGGAGAGGGCACAGTACCCCAAGACCGTCAAGCGGCCGCTCACAGTACGAATGATTGGGCAGGTGTCGAGTCGACCTGAACATTCATAAATGCAGCTCACCTCCGCTGTCTGAGTCAAGAGCCGGATACGCTAGCACCCGGCGAGCTGTCCAAGCCCACTCGAGTACCAGGAACCCGCTTTCCCACCTCTCTCGACCTGAAGAGAGAAGACACGGTACTCCAGGCCCGCCGAATAGCCGCTCACGGTACAAGTGGTCAGACAAACGCCAAATCAACCTGCACCCTCATAAATGCGACTCACCTCACTTGTCCAAGCGAGAGGCGAAAGCCGCCGGCGCTCAGTGGGTTGGTCAGATCCACTCGAGTATCTGACAACCGTCGTCACACATACGAGGAGGGGCTTTCCCGCTCCTACTTGACGTGATGCCAAACACGACTCCTCGAATGACCTCTCATGGTACAGATGAACAGCAGGATATCTCTGAACAATGTATGGTCACATCTCATGATTTAAGGAGCGGCCACGCCATCTCTCCTCTATTTAAGAACCTCGCCCGGCTACAGGAAAGAGGTTCACACATAGTTAATTGATTAATTTAATCAGTTAACTGAACCACTGGCTCTTGACTCCCAACGGAGTCGATGACAAGCTCTCTGCATCACTTTTGCATTGCAGCGCCACTTCCTAGTTCTGAGCCCCGATCGCCGGTGAACTAGAAGATCCGAATTCTATCGACTTGAGCTTCTACTGCGTACTGAAGCTCTCCAGCAACTTCGATCGGATCATCCAAGGGAAGCAGACTCGGCACGAGCACCGAGCGAGGCGTCCTATCGCCACCGAGGAACCCACGTTAAACAAGGAGGGCCTTCCCTCCGCTTCTGTTGTAAACATTTGATTTATTAGTTTGTAATAAGCTGTTCTTATCAATACAAACGAAATCCCCTGTTTTCGGGAAATCAAATTTTCACCCTACACGCACCAACCTATCCTCTTCATTATTTTCGTCAAAAATTCAGAATGACGCGTTCGTTATTCCTTCGACGACGCAGTCATCGAACATGACAAGTACTTCGTCCAAAAGAGGAATGGTACTGGATAGTTAGGACTATCTAGTCTTCAAAAGATTACTGCAGCTATTCGGATGCTCGCATATGGAGCATCCGCTGACTCCGTTGACGACTACGTTCGGATCGGTAAAAGTACGTCTCTTGAGAGCGTGAAGAGGTTCATTCGATCGATTATCAAACCTTTGGAGAGGAATACCTTCGTTCACCGACTAATGAAGACGTTGCACGCCTGCTCGAGGAAAGTTCACAACGAGGTTTTCCTGGTATGCTTGGGAGCATCGACTGCATGCACTGGACATGGAAGAACTGTCAGGTTTTCCTGGTATGCTTGGGAGCATCGACTGCATGCACTGGACATGGAAGAACTGTCCAACTGCCTGACAGGGTATGTATACTGGACATTTTCATGAACCTACAATTATTTTGGAGGCCATAGCTAGCAAAGATCTTTGGATATGACATGCCTTCTTTGGACTGCCGGGGTCTCACAATGACCTTAATGTTCTACATCGTTCACCGGTTTTCGCACAACTTACGGAGGGAAGAGCTTCACCGTGCAACTATACTGTCGATGGCCATGAGTATAATATGTGATACTATCTCGCCGACGGGATTTACCCAGAGTGGTCTACATTAGTGAAGACTATTACAGCACCTCGAGGAAACAAGCATAAGTACTTTGCTCAACAACAAGAAAGCACAAGAAAAGATGTTGAGCGAGCTTTTAGCGTGTTGCAAGTTCGATTTGCAATTTTTTGTGGACTAGGATGTTTCTGGCAACCTTGTGTGCTGAAAGACATCATGACAGTTTGCATCATAATGCATAACATGATCATTGAAGATGAACGAGATTGTGGTTTGGACAACAACTTAAACTTTACTGATTCAGTACCAGTCGTTGAACCTTCTCATGTGCAGACGGTGACTCTAACTGAGTTCATCCAAAATCATCATCGGATCAGGAACACGCAAACACACAAATCACTAAAAAATGATTTGATCGAGTATCTGTGGCAGCTCAAGGGATCCATCACCGAGGATTAAGTTTCTTTATGTCTAATGTAATTTCAGAAAATGAGTTCAATTTGTTGTACTACGCCAATTTCATTTTTAATAAAGTAGTTGTTTTCATTCAATGCCAAATTTTTTAACTTCAAGTACAATCATAAATCTAATACAAGATAATATTTGATAATTAGGAAGAACTAATGAGGATGCGATGCGAGTACAATATATGATAATTAGGAAGAACCCTTGGACATCCACCTCTCCAATATCTCTGCCTGACGCATTTCAAAGTATTGTCGTTGATCAGTGTTCAACTCGATGGGGGTCGCTGGCATGGAATTGTTTGGTGAGGAATCAGAGTTCGTGGTTCTTCTCGGCTGTGATCGAATCTTATTGTAAGTTTCCATTTGTTGGTTCCATTTTTGGTGATGACGCAACTCAACCCAGCAATGGTCAAACACGAATGGCTTACCATAAAGGGATTGGTATAATTCTTTTACTTCTGCAATCTACACAAGAGTTAAATTTAGAATAATCAAACATAATTAAACATATATATTCCTCTCTTCAATGCTATGTTGTTTATATAAAAACATATAAGTTAAATATTTACCTGGTTAATAATTCCCGTACCAGATCTTTGTCTTCCTTCAATCTGAGCAACGCACCCGCAGAACTTGTTGACGGACAGTTGAATCGTTGACTAACGGTGCATCATTTGGTTTGGTGTGCGGTTCGTTGGATCAGTGGAGTATTGGATAATGTAGTTGTTAGCTCTGTGCCAAAACTTATCTTTGTGTTGCCCCATACCTTGGATGGCGTCTTGCCTCGTGTTTAGTCAAGCAGACACAAGAAGCTTATCCTCGTGGACAGTCCAATTTTCGGACCGCGTGTAAGCCTTCTTCTTCTTTGTGGTCGGTGTTTCTTGGGATGATACTTGTTGTGTTGTCGATTGCGAGAACTCGATGAGGTTACCTTCTTCTACGACTTCTATATAGAACGGCGGGTATAAGGTCGATCATTCACCGGTAAGGAGTTGCGAATAATAGTTTTGGGAGGGATCCATGAGATTTGTAATTTGATAGGGAAATATAGAGTTTTTTTTATGAGAGAGTTGTGTGGAATGATTTGTGTATTGAAGATTGAGAATTTATAGATGATTTTTTATGTTGTCCATGCCAGTTTTGGTTATCCCAACGGCTAAATTTTTTACCTCAACCGTACATTTTCAACTCAACTTTTCACCTCAACGGCTCCAAATCAACTCAACTTTTCACCTCAACGGTTCCAAATCAACTCAACTTTTTCACCTCAACGGCTAAACTTTTCACCTCAATAGTTTTGGTTTGCTTCATTATTATATTCACTATTTTGATGAGTATCAGCTCAATTCTCAAACAGCACCAACCCCAAATTAAAAAAACAAGGGTATTTATTTCATCCTCTCCCTTTGACAGACCCAACCCCACCCCAATTAAAAAAACCAACGAACCCAACCCCAAATCCTCTCCCACAACCTCCGCCGATCTTTCAACTTCGGCTAACACCATCCTTTCCATCGACGGTGTCTGTCGACCCGAATGCTTCGACAACGTCGCCGGCACCGTCGTCCCGAACCTCCGCCGACCCCAACCCCAAATCCTCTCCTGCGACCTCCGCCGACCCGAACGTCACCAGAGCCCAATGCTTCGACAACGTCACCGGCACCGTCGTCGGAGGCCTCTTCGCCGCCAGAGTGGTACAAACTGGTAGGGGGCTTTTTGTAGGGGGTTTTTTGTAAATTTTTAGGAGTTGGGAGCTCCCAAGCGCTCCACAAATTTGTGGAGCGCTTGGGAGCTCCGATGGCGGCAAGATCCACGTCAGCCTTGAGAGCGGGCTTGGGAGCAGTTAGGAGGTTGCTGGAGGGTATGTTGTTGACTTCCACTGCCACGTCAGCCTTGAGAGCCCTCTTCGAGCTTGCTTCCCTTGCTCTGAGGAAACTAGCTGTCTATGCATCCAAAGCCCACTCTCGGAAGTAATTAACCCTAACCTACCAAGTCTCTCTCTCACTCCAACTTCACTCCACCAACTTCAAATCATTCCCTATATATATGTGGAATTGACACCGAAGCAATCAACCATTTCATTGTTATTATGGTTATCTTTTGTTCAAAGCATTTATTTTTTACCCAAGTAGTAGTGTATGTACTATCTATAAACCCAAACAAATTTGTATACTTGCCTTTAATTTCAAGTGGGGCATAATTCGGAGTTAAAGTAGACTGTATGTATACTTTTAGAAGGGAGAAAACCCAAAATATCCTCAACCCACTCAAAACTCCCCTCCCCTTCTTCTTATCTCTCCCTGCATCTCATTTTTTTTGTAAGAAACGATCCCCTGATTCAAAACTTAGAAGTGCAACTCCCAAATTCAAAAATAATAGGGTAATTACATATTAGTCCCTTATATCATCTTTAATTGCCAAGTAGTCCCTCAAATCTTCAATTTCCTTGCGGATTCATTCCTCTGTTAGGTATTTTGTTAATATTGTTAACTTTAGTTGGTTAAGCCTTAACCCAACATGGAAATTTGCTCAAATGACATCCGAGAGGGGAATTTTACCATTGGAATAGCTTAAAATTGGTTTTGGGGGAAGTTCTGACCGTTGAAGGAGGTCTTCGTGTGTTTGGGCATTTGCCAAAAAAAAAAAAAAAAAACACAGATCAATTAGCGAATCCAAAGAATGATAGAGAAGAACTTAGAAATTACTGTGCCTTGATGTAAACCACTGCCTTAAAAGCTATTTCGCTCTGACCGTGATGCAAATTAGCTACTTGGCAGTCACTGCCCAAGGTTAACATAAATCATGTGCACTCACAATGAGAGGAAAGGAACTCATGAGCTCAAACAGTTGCTCAAGAAATTGAATAGAAAGAAACTATAAAGTTAATTTTTGTTTGTGCATATTTCAGGCTCTAGAAAAACCAAGGATATTTATGGATATATAATCTTTTTCTCCCGGTGGTGGATCCAATCTTGCCAATTAAATCCGCACTTATGAGTGCTGATAATTAAGGTTAACGACAGACAACACTAATAGAGAAAATCAACCAACAATATTTACTACCTAAAGTAACAACTAATCACATAAAGCACAAATATTCGACACCTTCACACTCACGTAGGTGAATCCATCAAGTGTGTCTCAAATCACACCACCATAAGGCTATGGATTCATTAGGAGCAAATGCTCAACCTAAAATACATCAATCATTTGCACTAGTTCACGCCATTGGGAAATTGAGTCATCTCATGATTTCCTTTGACCTCATTGAACCCGTTGATATCAGGTTGGGTGTCCATCATGATTTCCTCAACTATAGGCTTTAAATCTACTACCCTCCACATATCAAGGATAACTTTCCTTGGCAGCCCTTTAGTGAGAGGACATGACTAAGTGTTGGGAGTATTGTGCGTGTTATGAGGATTCGCAAATTTGCTGAGAGAGAAGGCACACAAATCAACTAATAATAGCACAAACTCAAACATAAAAGTTTAACGTGGTTCGACAAATTGCCTACGTCCACGGGGCAAGAAGGGAATGTGTTTTCACTATAAAGAAAGAGAGTACAAAATAGAGATTGCAAGATCACTCAAAAGCTCACAAATAATCTCTCAAACTAAACTCTCAAATCTCGCACAAAACCCTCAAACAAATTGCTCAGAAAGAATTCTCTTTTCTGTGCTCAAAACTCTCCTTCAAACTACCCCAAAACTCAATCAATACGATTAAAAACCCTAAACAAATCATGTTTCTATTTATATTAAATAGAAATCCTAAACAGTGCAGGAAACCGAAGCATGCCAAGACTTGACTCGCGGTCGACCGCTCCAAAGCTTACGGTCGACCGGACAGAACTACAGAATCCAAAAAATTATTATAGGGTTTGGAGGCTGATCGGACCTAACCTCGCGGTCGACCGACCAGAACTCCAGAAACTACCATGTACTCGTGCACGTTTGCGGTCGACCGTGACTAACTCGGCGGTCGACCGGACAACACTCAAAATGTTCCCAGCGTCAAATTTCCTGAACTTCGTCAATGTGTTCGTTGTTTCTACAATTCTCCACATTGGTGAAGTTTTTCCAAAACTGAGTCGACATCAACCAAACCAAATGTCCCACTTGTTGCGTTCAATACGAAGTGAAACAATTCACGACAAATACCTCAATCCATAACAAGTCGGGAACCCAAATGAGAATGTGAACAAACTCCAAAACGTCAGCATAAACCCATCAAAATGGCTGCATCAAAACTGAGTGCCTACATATCCTTTTGCCAAAGGAATCAAGCCTCACGTAGTTCACCCAAATGGTCGCAAACGATCTCAATCAACTAGAAGAATTTTTAATCCTTCACCAACATCTTGATCATCAACACTAACAAATCTGCAACTGATAACACCTGCTGTAATCGAATCATGATCCTGAACATCAAGTTCCTATTCCTCAAACTCGTCATCTGTTATCACCATCAACAATATCTCCAATCTGTGTCACCCCAGCTAGAATCCCAATCAATACAGAATGATCTAAAGTATGTGGAATAGTCTCCACCTAATGTGAAGTAACATCATTCTCCACCCGCTGTGATACATCTATAATCTGTCCCAAACTCTCCACCTGCTGAGAGTCAATTGGCTTCCTCATCGAAGCCTCATCAAAAGTGACATTCCTAGACCAAACTTCCAATTGAATTTTACCTCCTATCACAGCAGTTAGCAACCCTTTAATAAGGTGACTCGAATATGTAAATGCCTCAGTCCAGAAACACTTCTGCAAACCATTGCTTGACACAAATACCGATCCTTCTACAACAAGGCACGGTTCTCCAACTTTGCCATCCCATCTAGTTACCCCAAGATTTCCTCTCCAATGAAGTGTCTCCAATTGCTTTGAGCTCGGCACGAATATAGAAACAGATCCCTCTTGTGCTTCTCACTAAAATCAGAACAGAGTACCTTCATCCGTTTGTCTTTTTTACACTTCTTCAACATGTTGTAGACTACTAGGACTTTACTCTAACGGGACTTGGTTGCAACCCAAACATGCCTAGAACAGTCATCAACAAAGGAAACCAAATATCTATTACCTCCCAATGATGCCTCCTTGGAAGGCCCCCAAATGCCCACATGAACTCCATCGAAAAGACCCTTAGCTCGGTGAATAGAGGAACCAAATTTCACCTCGGTCTTCTTTCTCACATCAAAATGTTCACTATACTTCAAACTGCAGTTCAATGCACCTTTCTCCAAATCAATACTGGAATGACCAAGCCTTAAATACCGTAGTCTAGTTAAATCAATAGAAGTCGCCAGCTTTCCACATGTTACTGTATTTCCAATCAAATAGTACAGGTTATTATTCCTGACGCCCTTCATCATAATCAAAGAGTCTTACACAATCTCGAGAATCATGTCCTCAATACGAATTTTTAAACCCTCTCCAACTAAAGCTCCAATCGAGATTAAGTTCTTCCTCAAAGAAGGAACACATCTCACTCCATATAACTGATAAACACGTAAAATATGCATTATCTTAGTGTGTTTCAAGCATGATTTACGAGTGTTTAATGCATATTTCGTGTTTAGATCGAGGATACTGCTGTGGTTTGTGTTCTTATATGTAGGTATTGGCTCAAGATTAAAAGATTTGATGATTGTTGGAAGTTATACAAGAGTTTGAAGCAACAACAAGATTTCGAAGGCATGATTCGTGAAGAAAATGGATGCACGAGTATGAAGAACTGGAATTTCGACCATGATGCAGTTCGAATCAAGAAAAACTCAAAAGATGAAAGTTGTAGATATCTTCAACAGATTTCCAACGCAATTTGAATCACCTCATTCTGAGGTCGGACATAAAAGTTATAGCTAAAATACCGAAAACTAAAGAAACAAGCACAAAATCAGCAAAACAGCCCCTACCACACCCTGGTGTGGTGCAGACCACACCGATGGCGCTTGAATTGGTTATTTTTTAGATTTTTGGGGACATATAAATAGATGTTTTGACTTAGGGTTTTGGATATCTTTTGTTATGTTCTTTTAGCCATCAACTAGCAACTATTCTAGGGTTCAAGTATTGAAGGAAGACATTAATTTCTTGTAGAAGATTGGATTGCAAGTTCTTATTTTGAAGATTTCAATTGAAAGACGGGTTAATTCTTTCCTCTCTTTGATTTATTTCTTCTTATGATTGATTTGCATAATTATTTGATGCCTTCTCTTATTCCAATCATGTGTGAGTAGATTTCTAGTCTAGGGTTGGGAAAGAACCCGACTTTTTGGTGATTGATGATGAATTAATATATGTTCTTGGTGAAAGTTTAGATCTTTAAACTTGATTTCTAGTGTTTTAATTTTGTTGATTCGCTTGATCGCCGTATTAGCAATCATAGGTAATTAATTGAAGGACTGAAAGGTGAAGATTAATACCGGATCTCTAGAAATTAAGCAGGGAGCTCGAACCACGAAAGTAGGCTAGATTCCTTGGGGATTTGATTTGGATTAGCATAAAGCTTAATGGGTTTAACTTAATCTTAATTCCACGAAAGTAGGTTAATTGAGATTAATTAGGCACGGTCTTTAGACCTTGAAAGAGGCTTTAGATTAATTTAGGCTAATTCACCCTTTCTAGATTAAACCAACACCAAGAATTGAAATAATTTATCATTGAACACCTAAGTTGTGGTGATAACCCAATCCTAGTCCTTCATTATATTGAATTCCATCCGATTAGTTGTTTATTTTATTTCTTTTATTAAATCTCTTCTAATTTACTCATTGATTTAGCTAGTTGAAAACGTGAAACTTGGTAGATAACTCCTAGTCCTTGTGGGATCGACCTTGATAGCTACAACGAGTCCGTGCGCTTGCGGATTTGCCCTATCAAGTTTCAAGCATGATTTACGAGTGTTTAATGCATATTTCATGTTTAGATCGAGGATACTGCTGTGGTTTGTGTTCTTATATGTAGGTATTGGCTCAATATTGAAAGATTTGATGATCGTTGGAAGTTATACAAGAGTTTGAAGCAACAACAAGATTTCGAAGGCATGATTCGTGAAGAAAATGGATGCACGAGTATGAAGAACTGGAATTTTGACCATGATACAATTCGAATCAAGAAAAGCTCAAAAGATAAAAGTTGTATATCTCTTCAACAGATTTCCAACGCAATTTGAATCACCTCATTCCGAGGTCAGACGTAAAAGTTATAGCCAAAATACCGAAAACTAAAGAAACAAGCACAAAATCAGCAAAACAGCCCCTACCACACCCTGGTGTGGTGCAGACCACACCGGTGGCGCGGGAATTAGTTATTTTCCAGATTTTTGGGGACATATAAATAGATGTTTTGACTTAGGGTTTTGGATATCTTTTGTTATGTTCTTTTAGCCATCAACTAGCAACTATTCTAGGGTTCAAGTATTGAAGGAAGACATTAATCTCTTGTAGAAGATTGGATTGCAAGTTCTTATTTTGAAGATTTCAATTGAAAGACGGGTTAATTCTTTCCTCTCTTTGATTTATTTCTTCTTATGATTGATTTGCATAATTATTTGATGTCTTCTCTTATTCCAATCATGTGTGAGTAGATTTCTTGTCTAGGGTTGGGAAAGAACCCAACTTTTTGGTGATTGATGATGAATTAATATATGTTCTTGGTGAAAGTTTAGATCTTTAAACTTAATTTCTTGTGTTTTAATCTTGTTGATTCGCTTGATCACCGTATTAGCAATCATAGGTAATTAATTGAAGGACTGAAAGGTGAAGATTAATACCGGATCTCTAGAAATTAAGCAGGGAGCTCGAACCACGAAAGTAGGCTAGATTCCTTGGGGATTTGATTTGGATTAGTATAAATCTTAATGGGTTTAATTTAATCTTGATTCCACGAAAGTAGGTTAATTGAGATTGATTAGGCACGATCTTTAGACCTTGAAAGAGGTTTTAGATTAATTTAGGCTAATTCACCCTTTCTAGATTAAACCAACACCAAGAATTGAAATAATTCATCATTGAACACCTAAGTTGTGGTGATAACCCAATCCTAGTCCTTCATTATATTGAATTCCATCCGATTAGTTGTTTATTTTATTTCTTTTATTAAATCTCTTCTAATTTACTCATTGATTTAGCTAGTTGAAAACGTGAAACTTGGTAGATAACCCCTAGTCATTGTGGGATCGACCTTGATAGCTACAACGAGTCCGTGCGCTTGCGGATTTGCCCTATCAAGTTTTTGGCACCGTTGCCGGGGACTACGGTGTTAATATTGAGTGCTTACGTTATTAAGCTAGACTAGATATTTTTTTTCTTTCTCTTTGCTTCTCACTTTCTTTTATGCAAGGGCATCAAACAGAATTACACAACGAAAACAATCCTGAACTATCGGTGACTCTTGCAAACATAAGAAGGTCTATAAGGGAGCAAAGGAACACAGAACAAGCTACGATGGGAGATCAAAATCAGCTTCTTAAGGATTTCGCAGCCCCAAATTCTCAAGGCACACAGTCAAGCATTACAAGGCCCAATGTTGAAGCTAATAACTTTGAGCTGAAACCATCACTGCTCTCAATGGTTCAACAGAATCAGTTTGGAGGAGGTGCTACTGAAGACCCGAACCTCCACCTATCGATTTTCTTGGAGTATTGCGACACTTTGAAACTTAATGGAGTGACCAATGATGCTATTCGACTCCGATTATTTCCGTTCTCTCTAAGGGACAAGGTTAGGGCTTGGTTGCACTCATTGCCAGCTGGGTCCATCACCACTTGGGATCAATTGTCAAGAGCGTTTCTTGCAAAGTATTTTCCTCCAAGTAAAACAGCACAGATGAGGAACCAGATCACAAGCTTTGTACAGAAGGAAGGAGAGTCACTTTATGAAGCTTGGGAACGCTACAAGGAATTATTGAGGATGTGCCCTCACCATGGACTGGAGAAGTGGTTAATTGTTCACACCTTCTACAACGGGCTCACTTACAACACACGGATGACTGTTGATGCTGCTGCAGGAGGAGCTTTGATGAACAAAACAATAGACGAGGCATACACTCTCATTGAAGACATGGCTCAGAATCACTATCAATGGGCGAACGAGCGTGCTCCTCAGACATCAAAAGGAGGCAAGTATGAAATAGATGCTTTAGACCATATATCCTCTAAAGTTGATGCTTTATTTAAGAAAGTTGAAGGTTTGAGTATTAATTCTGTGGCGTCTACTTCAATTTCATGTGAGATATGTGGCTATGTGGGTCATTCTGCACTTCAATGTCAATTAGGAAACCCCCCATCCATTGATACTTCTGGTAATGAGCAAGTTAACTATGTTAATAACTTTAATCAGAAGGGAGACCCATTCTCTAATACTTATAATATGGGGTGGAGGAATCATCCTAATTTTTCTTATAGAAACCCACCTGGAAATCCCATGCCTGCATCTAATTTTGGTCCACCTGGTTTTCGTGCTCCTCAATCCAATTTCCCTTCTCAAAAGTCAAATTTGGAAAATATGATGGAGAAGTTTGTGACGACTCAATCAAAATTGAATGAAGAGTTTAAGCAGCAACAACAAACCACGAATGAGGTGGTGAAACAATTGGCCTCTAAGATGGATTCCCTAGCTACGCATAACAAGATGTTAGAGACACAAATCACCCAATTGGCACAAAATGTTAGCTCTTCCTCTAGGCCTTCAGGCATGCTACCTGGACAACCCGAGACAAATCCCAGGAGTCATGTGAATGCTATAACTCTTAGAAGTGGGAAACAATATGAGGGACCCAAGATGAAGGAAAATGATAGGGTGGATGGTCATCATGAAGAAAAAAAAATGAAAATGTGATAGATGTGGATAATGAGACCCAAACGCAAGAAGAAGAAAAAGTTAAAAAATATGTGGCCCCCGCTCCTTACAAGCCTCCTCTACCCTTTCCCCAAAGGTTAGCTAAGGCTAAGTTAGAAAAGCAGTTCGGAAAATTTTTGGAGATTTTAAAAAAGTTGCACATCAATATCCCGTTCACTGAAGCTATTTCTCAAATGCCTTCTTATGCTAAGTTCTTGAAAGAGATCCTATCTAACAAAAGGAAGTTGGAAGAATACGAGATTGTGGCCCTTACTGAGGAGTGTAGTGCTATCATCCAGAATAAGCTGCCTCCTAAGCTTAAGGATCCAGGTTCATTTTCTATTCCTTGTGTTATTGGTAATGTCTCTATTAACCGTGCTTTGTGTGATTTAGGTGCAAGCGTAAGTTTGATGCCGATGTCTATTTGTAAGAAGCTTGGCATAGGTGATTTGAAGCCAACCACGATATCACTCCAATTGGCGGATCGATCGGTAAAATATCCGGTAGGTATACTTAAAGATGTACCTATCCAGGTCGGTAAGTTCTTTATCCCGGTTGATTTTGTTATTTTGGAAATAGAAGAAGATTCTAACATTCCAATTATATTAGGAAGACCCTTCCTTGCTACTGCAGGTGCTATAATCGATGTTAAAAATGGAAGGCTCTCTCTAAATATTGGAGGGGAGATGGTAGAATTTGATTTAAGCAATACTATGAAACTCCCTCTAACTGATAAAATTTGTTACAGGGTCGACGTCATTGACAAGTGTACACATGAGCAAATTGCAAACAATAACTCAGCTGATCCACTTGAGAAATGTTTGGTAAGTGATGGTTCAATAAATGATGAAGACCCCGAGGTAGCCGCGTATGCTCAATCTTTAGAATCAACATCAACTGCTCCACTTCGAAATGCAAAGCTTGAAAGATTGATGCTAGAGCCAAAAGGTTCTATTTGTGAAGAGGATAATGCACCAAAGGTAGAATTAAAACCCCTCCCTTCCTCTTTAAGGTATGAATTTCTTGGCCCTGATTTTACTTATCCTGTGATTGTGAATGCATGTCTGAATGAAAATGAAACTGATAAGTTGCTTAGAACACTTAGGATGCATCGCAAGGTCATAGGATACACCATGAACGACATTAAGGGAATTAATCCATCAATTTGCATGCATAGAATTCTCTTGGAAGATGATCATAAACCCTCTATAGAACACCAACGTAGATTAAATCCTAACATGAAAGAAGTGGTTAAAAAGGAAGTGCTTAAGCTACTAGATTCTGGGGTAATCTATCCTATTTCTGATAGTGAATGGGTTAGCCCGGTTCATGTGGTTCCTAAAAAGGGAGGTGTGACCGTAGTTAAGAATGCAAATAACGAACTTATCCCTACTAGGACGGTTACGGGTTGGAGGATGTGTATTGATTATAGGAAATTGAACAAGGCAACCCGAAAAGATCATTTTCCACTTCCCTTTATAGACCAGATGTTGGAAAGGTTGGCTAGGCATTCATATTTTTGTTATTTAGATGGCTATTCGGGATTTTTCCAAATTCCTATCCATCCTAGTGACCAGGAAAAGACCACTTTTACCTGTCCCTATGGGACCTTTGCTTATAGGCGCATGCCTTTTGGTCTTTGCAATGCCCCCGCCACTTTTCAACGATGTATGATGGCCATTTTCTCTGATTTTATAGAGGATATTATGGACGTGTTTATGGATGACTTCTCCGTGTATGGAACTACTTTTGATGGTTGTTTATCTAACTTGTCTCGAGTTTTGCAGCGTTGCGAAGAAGTTAATTTAGTCCTAAACTGGGAGAAATGCCACTTTATGGTAAGGGATGGAATAGTTTTAGGGCACAAGGTGTCTGAGCGTGGAATTGAGGTTGATCGATCAAAAGTGGAAGTCATTGAAAAATTGCCTCCACCAACGTCGGTTAGGGGAGTAAGAAGTTTCTTGGGACATGCCGGTTTCTATCGGCGTTTCATCAAAGATTTCTCAAAAATTTCAAAACCCTTAACTAACCTTCTTCTTAAAGATGCTACCTTTGATTTCACTGATGAATGTCTTGATGCTTTTTGCAGGTTGAAAGAAGCATTGATAACAGCTCCTATTATGCAACCGCCGGACTGGAATCTCCCATTTGAAGTCATGACTGATGCAAGTGATTATGCGGTTGGTGCTGTGTTGGGCCAAAGGAAGAACAAGATAGTTCATGCAATTTATTATGCTAGTCGCACTCTTGATGAAGCCCAAGTTAACTACGCTACCACTGAAAAGGAGCTATTAGCAGTTGTATTCGCCTTTGACAAGTTCAGGTCTTACTTAGTGGGGTCCAAAGTCATCGTTTATACCGACCACTCCGCCATCAAATATCTTTTGAGCAAGCAAGATGCCAAGCCTAGGTTGATCCGATGGATACTACTTTTGCAAGAATTTGACCTAGAGATCAAGGACAAGAAAGGGACGGAAAATTTGGTGGCAGACCATTTGTCGAGGATGAAGCAAGAATCACATGATAAGGAGGAGGATGAACTACCGATCGATGACTCTTTCCCAGATGATCAGTTGTTAGCCATTGAAAGATTGGATGCACCATGGTATGCGGACTTCGTCAATTACATAGTGTGTGGAGTCTTGCCTCCGGATCTGAGCTATCAACAGAAGAAGAAGTTCTTTGCTGACTTGAAGTATTATTTTTGGGATGAACCGTTTCTATACAAACGGTGTGTTGATGGGATGTTCAGAAGGTGTATTCCTGAAGATGAGGTTGCCAGTATTCTCCATCATTGCCACTCATCTTCCTACGGAGGACATGCAAGCACTTCAAAGACAGTTGCAAAAGTTCTACAATCAGGTTTCTATTGGCCGAGTCTTTTCCGGGATGCAAGACAGTTTGTGATATCTTGTGATAGTTGTCAGAGGACCGGGAATATTTCGAAGCGACATGAGACGCCTTTACACTCCATCTTGGAAATTGAGGTCTTTGATGTGTGGGGCATAGATTTCATGGGACCGTTTCCGTCATCGTGTAACAACAAGTTCATTTTAGTGGCGGTGGACTACGTCTCCAAGTGGGTAGAAGCGATAGCATCCCCCACCAACCATGCTAAAGTAGTTGTGAATCTATTCAAGAACGTCATTCTTCCAATGTTTGGGGTGCTATGGACGGTAATTAGTGATGGCGGTTCACACTTCATAGAAATAAAATTCGAAGCTCTCTTAAGACAATATGGGGTCACTCATAAAGTTGCCACGCCATATCATCCTCAAACTAGTGGTCAAGTGGAAGTTTCGAATCGTGAAATTAAGAGTATTTTGGAGAAAACAGTTAATCGTTCAAGAAAGGATTGGTCTATGAAACTCACAGATGCCTTATGGGCCTATCGAACTGCATACAAAACGCCCATAGGTATGACACCATTCAAATTGGTATATGGCAAATCGTGTCACCTCCAAGTTGAGTTAGAGCACAAGGCATATTGGGCTATCAAACTCCTAAATTTTGATATGAAGACCGCAGGTGAGAAAAGAAAGCTTCAACTTCATGAGCTAGATGATGTCATCTCCCAGTTGAGTTAGAGCACAAGGCGTATTGGGCTATCAAACTCCTCAATTTTGATATGAAGACCGCAGGTGAGAAAAGAAAGCTTCAACTTCATGAGCTAGATGAGCTGCGTTTGGATTCGTATGAGAATGCTCGTATTTATAAAGAAAGGACTAAACGATGGCACGACAAGAATATTCTTCGAAGAGAGTTTAATCAAGGAGATATAGTGCTACTTTTCAACTCTCGTTTGAAGCTTTTTTCGGGCAAGCTCAAATCTCGATGGTCCGGACCTTTTCAAATCCGTGAGGTTTTTCCTAGTGGAGTTGTTGAAGTTTGGAGTGAAGGGATCTTTCAAGGTGAATGGGCAACGATTGAAGCACTATATTGTAGGTGAACAAAACGAGAAAGGGGTCACTTATACCCTTTCCGATCCCCCTTCGTCGGAAAATTGAGCGCAAAAGGGGTCGAGCTCATGACCATAAACAAGCGCTTCTTGGGAGGCAACCCAAGTTTTCACACATTCTAGTTCTTTTATTTTAGCATTTTATTTTGATATCAAATTTTTTTATTTTTATTTTTTTTATTTTTTTAGGCAATTGGATCGGCACAAATTTAACTTATAATATTTTTGATCATGCAGTTGTGAAGAAATGAAGACATTTAGAAAAAAAAACTGCAGAAAAAGGAGTTAAAAATGGAGTGGCAGAGCCTACCACACCCAGGGGTGGTGTACACCACACCCATGATGATGCACAGGAAGAAGAATTCCAGACTCTACCACACCCATACACCCACACCCCATGAGGTGCGCCAGGAAAAAATCATCCCATGAGCCCACCACACCCGTGTGCCACCACCCGTGGCTGAAAAAAAGGGAAGAAAAAAAAAATCCCCCCCCCTGTCCTTTCCGTCCAAAATCATGCACCCCCCCCATCACAAATCACCGATCCCCCAAACCCACACCCTTCTTCCGCTCGGCCCGCCCTCTCGAACCTAAACAATACGCCGCCTTCCCCTCTCGACCTAACCAAAACCGCTGCCTCCCTCGTACGATCAACCACCGAACCGTTGCCACTGCTCCCTCTCCGACTGATTCACCGACCCCGACCGCATCCAACCTCCTCAGCAATCACATCCCACCGCCCGGCCACATCCAAACTCCCACTCAACTCGCGATCCAGTAGCGCAAGACGCACCGCCCCCCCATCCTTCTTCTCAAACTGCAGCGACCACCGCCGCACACAGTCAGCACCCATCGCGGCCAACCCTTCTTCTGACCAGATTCAACACCCGGCCCCCTTGCCTTAATCCACCATCAGGAGACGCGCTCCACTTCCTCCAGACAACCGCCAAGCGGCCGCTCAAGTCACCCAACCCCAGTTTCGATTTCGGCGATCAACACCAACACTATCTCTTACCGTACAACAGCAAGCCTTCTACTGTCGTTCAACCTGCTGTCAATTCCCGTTCGGAAGGCTACATGGGACCTAAGCGCGGACGACCTAAGCAGGGAGCCTCAACTTCTACAGCGCGACGACGCAAAGGTAACTCTCCTCCTCCCCAAAATCCTCATGGTATAGAATTTGTCAATGCACAACAACAATCTAGATATAATACATTGGTTAAGCGAGAATTCTGAGTACCCGTTATTTGGATGAAAACTGTTTGCGTGAGTTAGGACTTTAGGATGATGTTTCGTACCTCCTAAGACGGGTTGGTTGGTTAAATTTTGTTGAGGCTAAACACCACACGTATGAGCGTATTACTCTCGAATTTTTGAGCTCTCTTGATGCTGTTTTATTTAATGGTGAGGGTGTAAAGGAAGGGAAAATCACTTTCAGGCTATTTAACCAGTCTCACACACTTACATTAGCACAATTAAATCAGATATTTGGTTTTCCGGAGGGTGGGGCTAGAATTGTTCCCAAAAACTTTAACTTGACCCCATTTTGGACTTCAATCGCACGCTCTACCACTCAAAGACCTTATGATCCCTCCTTGTCACGAGCCTCTGCTGTTTATAACCCATGCTTTAGATATTTACAGAGGTTCATGGCTTTTACCATTTTCGGTCGAGGCGAGAGTGATGGAATCATGTGTCAGAGAGAACTCTACTTTTTATGTGCCATGGTTGAGGGACATAAGGTTGACACAGGAGCTTTTACGATTCATCATATGTGTCGTGCAGCGAGAGCAACGAGCGAAAAAATTGTTTTTGGTGGCTTGATTACCACTTTAGCGTATGGGATGGGTTTAGGAGAATTTGTAGATGGACTTCACCCATTAAGCCCTAGTGCGTCCATTAACCTCGATGCTTGTCTACATATGAAATTGATTAGTAATAAGGGCAATAGGTTATGGTTATGTTTTCAGGATAATTATCTTTTCCCACTCCCTGATCCTGATCGCACGACTATCCATGTTCACGCCAATTGGTCCTACCTCACATCTGATTTTTTGAATTGTGATGGTCATGAGGTTGTACCAGCTGAGGATGCTGACACGGTACCGCCGATCCCTATTCAGGCTAAGCCTACCAGGGGAACTAACTCTTTCCATCACCCTGATTGGTCAGCGAAATTATCAGCTATCCATATTTCTCTTGCCTCTCTTACTAACCGTGTAGGTGCCATCGAGCAAGAGCAACAACGTCAAGGACAACTACTGGACTCTATACACTACATGATGCAGTCTTTTCACGAGCGGCAGCTCCGACAGGATGCCTCCGCGTCGCCTCCTTCTGACTAGTGAGTTGGTATGTCCTCTGCACCCTTGCACTAATTTCTATCTTATTACATTGAGGACAATGTTGATCTTAAGCTTGGGGGTGTGGGTTGTTCATTTATTGGTTGTCTGTCTATAATTGCCTAATTTTTTTTCTTTGCTTTGTTTCTCCTTTCAAAAAAAAAAAAAAAGGGAAATGATCTCCTGATGATGACATGAATCGTTAACCTTTATCGATCATTGAACTAGATAGATGCTCATTAATTGGGACTTGACAACTTCTTATACCATCTTTCAATTGATTCTAAAATGCTTTTGATTGCAAGTTAACAATATGGGAGAACCGGACTTGAATGTTCTCTTGTCTTATAAGATTTAGCATTTATACGACTAGCGTCATAACCATTACTCTATTGAGACAAGAGGGGAATTAAATTTGGTAGACAAATAAAACCCGTGAGATTTTGAGCCTGAAATTGGATGCATTGCATATCCAATCATTATTTTCTTTGCTTGTGTGATATTCTCCAATGGTGTAGGATACTAAAACTTGCATTGAATCTCTTCAAGGCCACATATAACTTTTGTATGCATAAAAGGTGATTGAGGCACATTTTTGTTTATAGTCCACATTTGCCAAATAGCCTACCATGCACTATTGTTCCCTTGATTAGCCCCCTTGAGCCTATGAGCCTAATTTTTGTTGATTAAACCCACATATGTAACCTTCAAAATCCGATTTTATTCCTTACCCATTGCCTAAGCTAGTGGAGCACATTTTATGATACAATGGGTTATGTGAGTAATGTGGTGTAAGCTTGGGGGTGTGAAAGTGGGTGTTTGCTTCCCTTTTCATAATTCTTTCGAAAAAAAAGGTGAATAAAGTTGTCATCTTTATGGTGTATGTAATTACGGGTGTCAAAAGAATTTATTATGGCATACTAAAAGGAGTAGTTGGAAGAAGTTCTTTAATAGACGATGGAGTTTGTGTAGATGTCATTGATCTTACTTTGAGATATAATCTTTTGCAATCATAGCTCCACTAGTGATAGGCTTTCAACCAATCCCAAATATCTATCCTACCCTTTTGACCCTAGCCCCATTACAACCAAATAAAAGACCTCATGATTTTGTTGCATGCATTAGTTTTCGAAGTGGTGGAGAATTGAGATGAAATGCAAGCTTATGGATTGAATACATCCATTCGGAAGAATTTTGAGCGATACAATCACATCCTTAAACACATGAGAGATTGAGAGTCCACTTATCCTAAAGTGAGGTCTACCAATTTAACTACCTGAAGGTCTCAATTTTAGTACTTTGGGATTGAAGCTAGTTACATGAATTTCTTTTTCCTACTTTGACTTGAGAATTGGATAGGATGGCTATCCTTGACTTGTGACGCTTGTGATCGTAAATAAATTTTGAAATGTGATTTTGTTGAGAGTTTTGGAAATTAATTTGTTAAGTCCCGATGAAAAGTATTTGTTTTGTGATATGTTTGATATTGGTTAAAGGATTGATGAGGGGGTGATCCCTACTCTATTTGGCTTTCACTCCTCCTAATTTTTATTGTCTATTTGCTTGAGGACAAGCAAAAGTCTAAGCTTGGGGGAGTTGATAAACACGTAAAATATGCATTATCTTAGTGTGTTTTAAGCATGATTTACGAGTGTTTAATGCATATTTCGTGTTTAGATCGAGGATACTGCTGTGGTTTATGTTCTTATATGTAGGTATTGGCTCAAGATTGAAAGATTTGATGATCGTTGGAAGTTATACAAGAGTTTGAAGCAACAACAAGATTTCGAAGGCATGATTCGTGAAGAAAATGGATGCACGAGTATGAAGAACTGGAATTTCGACCATGATGCAGTTCGAATCAAGAAACACTCAAAGATGAAAGTTGTAGATCTCTTCAACAGATTTCCAACGCAATTTGAATCACCTCATTCCGAGGTCGGACCTAAAAGTTATAGCCAAAATACCGAAAACTAAAGAAACAAGCACAAAATCAGCAAAACAGCCCCTACCACACCGTGGTGTGGTGCAGACCACACCGGTGGCGCGGGAATTAGTTAATTTTCAGATTTTTGGGGACATATAAATAGATGTTTTGACTTAGGGTTTTGGATATCTTTTGTTATGTTCTTTTAGCCATCAACTAGCAACTATTCTAGGGTTCAAGTATTGAAGAAAGACATTAATTTTTTGTAGAAGATTGGATTGCAAGTTCTTATTTTGAAGATTTCAATTGAAAGACGGGTTAATTCTTTCCTTAAGATTTCAATTGAAAGACGGGTTAATTCTTTCCTTTCTTTGATTTATTTCTTCTTATGATTGATTTGCATAATTATTTGATGTCTTCTCTTATTCCAATCATGTGTGAGTAGATTTCTTGTCTAGGGTTGGGAAAGAACCCGACTTTTTAATGATTGATGATGAATTAATATATGTTCTTGGTGAAAGTTTAGATCTTTAAACTTGATTTCTAGTGTTTTAATCGTGTTGATTCGCTTGATCACCGTATTAGCAATCATAGGTAATTAATTGAAGGACTGAAAGGTGAAGATTAATACCGGATCTCTAGAAATTAAGCAGGGAGCTCGAACCACGAAAGTAGGCTAGATTCCTTGGGGATTTGATTTGGATTAGCATAAAGCTTAATGGGTTTAACTTAATCTTAATTCCACGAAAGTAGGTTAATTGAGATTAATTAGGCACGGTCTTTAGACCTTGAAAGAGACTTTAGATTAATTTAGGCTAATTCACCCTTTCTAGATTAAACCAATACCAAGAATTAAAATAATTCATCATTGAACACCTAAGTTGTGGTGATAACCCAATCCTAGTCCTTTATTATATTGAATTCCATCCGATTAGTTGTTTATTTTATTTCTTTTATTAAATCTCTTCTAATTTACTCATTGATTTAGCTAGTTGAAAACGTGAAACTTGGTAGATAACCCCTAGTCCTTGTGGGATCGACCTTGATAGCTACAACGAGTCCGTGCGCTTGCAGATTTGCCCTATCAATAACCCTCTAACCATCCCATCAAACATCTTGATACAAATTTTACCTATCCCAAGGATCTGACATGCATAGTTATTATCTATGTATACCATACCACTATCCAACTTTTCAAAACTGGAGAACTATTCCCTTTTAGGGCACACATAATAGGTTGCACCACTATCCAACATCCACTCAGATTCCTCTGAATAGTCAACTATGTGAGTCATAGAAAGTGCATAAACAGATGAGTCAGAAAGATTATCATCCGATATGACAATGTTTGCTTCTGATGATGGTTGTTTTTCCTTTCCCTTCTGCTTGTTCTTCATCCATTCATTGAGCTTTGTACACTCTTTTTTTAATGACCGGTCTCTTTACACCAAGCACACTGATCTTTGCCAACTGTAGGATGCACTGCTCTAGACCGTGACTTTCCATTCTTCCAGTTTGGATTCTTCCAGTTTGGATTCTTCCCTCTTGCGATCAATGCCTCTGGTATTGTGCCACTTGTAGACTCCTTATCTTTCTTCCTTAGTTGGTAATTCACACGAGCAGTGGTTACCTCACTATACGAAAGGTACGCATTCCCATTAATTAGGGTAAAAACAAATATCTCATATTTCTCATCTGGTAAAGAACTCAACAACAACAATACCTTGTCCTCATCCTCTATAATAACATCCATATTCATCAAATCCGCAAGAAGCTTCGTGTAGTTGTTCATGTGATCACTAATTAAGATTCTCTTCTTCAACTGGAAATGATAAAGTCTCCTCTTCAAATGCAAGCGGTTTTCAACACTCTTAGTCAAATACTTACTTTCAAGAATTTCCCAAATCTTCTTTGCAGAAATCTCATTCACCACACCATACTTTAGATCATGCGTTAAACAAGACCTAATAACACCACACGTCGTTCGATTCATCTTCTTCCAAACCTTCTCTTCTATATCATCTGGCTTACCATTCAATTCCAAAGTATCCTCCAAATTTTGCGCGTTCAGCGTATCCAAAATCTCACATCTTCATAATCCAAAATTGTTTATGCCATTAAGCTCGTCCACATCTATCTTCGTAGAGTGGATATTCAAACTCTGAATAGTCTTCACGCCAGAAGCACCACCCTTAACACCTTCTTTCCCAGACATCTTCCACAAAACACCAACAACCATTGCGGAACAAATTGAAGAATAGATTCAAACTGAGAAAAGATAAATTCTTTACCAAAAAGATCCCACATATATCTCCAATTGAAACCCTAGACGAACTTCCAAAACGATCTACTCCTCCACCTAACCCCAAACGTAGCTTGAAGCTATGATACCACTTGTTGCGAGTACTGTGCGTGTTCTGAGGATTCCCAAATTTGCCGAGAGAGGAGGCACACAAATCAACTAATAATAGCACAAACTCAAATATAGAAGTTTAACGTGGTTCTGCAAATTACCTACGTCGACGGGGCAAGAAGGGGATGAGTTTTCACTATAAAGAAAGAAAGTACAAAATAGAGATTACAATATCACTCAAAAAGCTCTCAAACTAAACTCTCAAACTAAACTCTCAAATCTCTCACAAAACCCTCAAACAAATTGCTCAGAAAGAATTCTCTTTTCTGTGCTCAAAACTCTCCTTCAAACTACCCTAAAACTCAATCAATACGATTAAAAACCCAAACAAATCGTGTTTCTATTTATATTAAATAGAAATTCCAAACAGTGCAGGAAACCGAACAGAACGATAGAATTCAGAAAATCATTATAAGGTTTGGCGGTCGACCGGACCTAACCTTGTGGTCGACCGACCAGAACTCCAGAAACTACTTTGTACTCGTGCACGTTCGCAGTCGACCGCGACTAACTCGGCGGTCGACCGGCCGACCGGCCGATAGCACTCAAAATGTTCCCAGCTTCAAATTTCTTGAACCTCGTCAATGTGTTCGCCGTTTCTACACTAAGCTCCTCTCAGATCTCACGTACTACAAAGAGAGTAGAAACCGTTGAGGCTAGCTCGTCTCCTCCAAAATGAAAATTCTACTAGAATGTTTCTCAACTATTTTATTCATGACCTTGCCAAATGTTTATTGACCCGACAACTTAAGCAGAATTTAAACCGTCATTCACAGCATTAGTTGAGGCATCTAGTATAAACAATCCTCCGTTCTGATAACCTTCGCCCACAAATTCACCGTCGCCGGTCGGAACTAGCTTTCCGTCATCATATGTCAACTTTAGCCCTACTTGGTTTTAGTAGAGCACCAGAAATTAAGTGCCTACACAAGGAAAGAACGTAAATTAAGCACATTGTTTAAAGCTAAAAGTTTTCTAGAAGTTAATATATTTGTGGAGAATCTTTCCTTCATCAAGTACCCCCACAACACTAGCTAGCATAGCCAATATTGTAGATGTACTCTACATCCCTAGACTTCTCAAGGTCTTGAAACAAGCCCTTGTTTAGTGTAGATGTGCCGGATTGGGATCTTCTACTAATGAGGATCCTCCTAAGATCTCCTAATGATCGGAGATCTTGGCTTTTGATTTATCAATCAAAGGTCAAGATCTCATTCTCTTTCTCCTTCCTACTTTTCCTCATGAGGAGATCATGACTTTTGATTGATAAATCAAAGGCCAAGATCTCATGAGGATATCTTAGGAAGGATCCTCATTAGTAGAGGATCCCAATCCAGATGTGCCCAGTAGTCCCTTTGTCAACAACCCCTCCAACTATGTTTAATTCCCACCACGTTGGCTTTGGAGATCATTGCTGTGATTACCTCTCTCTCTCTCATTAGCATAAGCCATTTATCTAAACTTTAGAAATATCTTTTAATTAAAATGTTGGGGGAAAAAATATAGTGAAGATCAATAACGATGATAGAGAAGAACTTAGAATTAATTACCGTATCATGATGTAAACCACTACGACCTTAAAAGTGATTTTGCACCAATCATGGTGCGTATCGGCTACTTCATTCTCACCCCCCCCCAAGGTTAACACATCGTTCTCAAATCATGCGCACTCACTTAAGAGGAGTGGAACTCAGCTCGAACAATCGCTCAGGAAATTGAACAGAAAGAAAAACTTTTGTTTTTTGAACAGCGAAGGGAAGCTAATTTTTGTTTCTGTATATTTCAGGCTAGCAAAACCAAGGATATTTATCGATGTATAGAATTTTTTTCTCCCGTTGGTGAATCCAATCTTTCTGATTAAAATAGCACTTATTAGCATTTGATAGGATTAATGTGAGACATCATTAATAAATAAAGATAATCAGCAATATTTGCTAATTATTAAGGCAATAGCTAGCTAATCACATGATAAGGAAATATTGACCCACAATTAATGGGTAATGAAAGCTAAAAGTGGATGTTTACGGTGACGGAAGTGAGGACTCAAAACACGGGCAATATGCTATATATTCTAGTACCCATATATTTTGCGTTATAGCCCTCTCATAAATTTACATTACATCCGACATTAGGTTGCTGTTTGTGAGTTTAAACCCATTATCAAATGGGTTGGTGAGATTAAAAAAGCTACTGTTAAACAGGAGTAGGGGATATAACAGGAAATCCGACCATTTTCATTTGATTTAATGTAAGTTCACCATAATAATTAACATCACCTAACAAGAGGGACGGATTTGCAGTGCAATTAAAGATTTGAGGGGCTAATAAGAAAATACAGATATGTGATGGACTTTTTGGCAATCAAGGATTATTTAAGGGACTAATATATATGCAATTACCTAAAATGTAAAAATTACCCCCACCCCCACCCCCACCCCCAACCACCACCCAAACCCCGCAATTTCTCGCAAACGAACCCTTATTATGAGTCCTAAGATCCACCATTCCTCAAAATTGTTCTCCCGGTGTTAATCGATGTTTAGGGTGGAAGATTTGAAAGTCGAAGAGCAATACCCAAATCATTCAGGAAGGAATTGAAAAGTGTATCTGAATGGGAGAGGACAATGCTCGACAACATGCTATTGGTTTGTCACTAGATGCATGGATGACAGTTGTTCTTGGTTCTAAAACTACTAAGAAATTGAGTACTTTTTATATACTATACGAACTTATGAATACTTACTGCCTGTTTGACCAACCCCCTGCATCCAAACTTCTGCCTAACTGGGGTCTTCTTTACCCCAACGACAACCATGATCTTTCTTCTCTAGACCTCCCCTTCTCCCCCCAAGAAATCTCAGAGGCTGTTTTCGACTTACACCCTGATAAATCTCCGGGGCCTGATGGGTTCCCTATTCTCTTCTTTCAGAGATTTTGGCCTGTAGTTCAAGCTGATGTTATTGAATTCATTCAGGGCCTTCACTCCCATCCCCATCTTTTACAGAATATCAACTACTCCCACATCTGCCTTATTCCCAAATCAGATGGAGCATTCTCTCCCAAGGATTTTCGCCCCATTAGTCTCATTAACAGTTCCTGCAAGATATTCTCCAAAATCTTGGCTAATAGACTTAGAAAGGCTCTCCACCTTCTTATTGACAACTCTCAATCAGCTTTTCAATCCGGGAAATCATCTCTTGACTCTTTTCTTCTTGGTCATGAAATGATCAACTCCTGCTCTTCAGGGAAGAAAGAGATATGTGCCTATAAGGTTGACTTCTATAAGGCATTCGACTGTGTTAACTGGTCATTCCTCCTTTCTCTCCTCAAAGCCAGGGGTTTTGGCCCTAAATGGTGCCTCTGGATCCATCACATTCTGTCCTCCTCTAAATCAGCCGTCTTAGTGAATGGTTCCCCTACCAAATTCTTCCGATGTTATAGGGGCCTTAAACAAGGTGACCCTTTATCTCCCTTGCTCTTCCTACTGGTGGCAGATGTTCTCAGCAAAATGTTGAACTGCAGTGCTGCAGCGGGAGACTTATCTGACTTAAATTTGAAAGGGCAGCTTAACTCCATTAGGACTATTCAGTTTGCGGACGATACCATCATCTTCTCCAGGGCCTCCCGCTCTGATATGGCCACTCTCAAGACTATTCAGTTTGCGGACGATACCATCATCTTCTCCAGGGCCTCCCGCTCTGATATGGCCACTCTCAATACTATTCTCACTATTTTTGCTAACATATCAGGCCTCAGAGTTAATACCCTCAAATCCAATCTCTATTACCTCGGTAAATCTCTCCATAAAGGTAAGACGCTAGCTGAGATCCTCAGTTGCTCTGTTGGCTCTCTCCCTTTTTCATACTTGGGCCTTCCTCTCAAAAGAGGATCACTCTCCAAAAAAGAGTGGCAACCTCTTCTAGAATCTTTTAAAAAGAAACTCTCGTTATGGAAGAACAAGTCCCTCTCTATCGGTGGAAGGCTAACTCTTCTCAATTCAGTTTTATCTTCTCTCCCCCTCTACTATATGTCCTTCTTCAAGTTGCCGAAATGGTTAATCAAGGCTATAGATAGAATCAGAAGAAATTTTCTTTGGAATGGTAGCCAATCTCAATCGAACATCAAATGCCTTATCAAATGGGGAAAAGTCTGTAAGTCCAAGGCTGAAGGAGGTCTTGGGGTTATAGACACTGAAAACTTCAACATAGCTCTCCTCTCTAAATGGTTATGGAGAATTTTTGACAGAAATTCTTTAATAAGCAAAGTCTCTCCTCTCTAAATGGTTATGGAGAATTTTTGACAGAAATTCTTTAATAAGCAAAGTGTTTTTCTCTGTTTACTCTAAAGATGATTCTAATTCTTTTGCTCATCCACTTAAGTGCTCGGCGTCAAGGTTCTGCAAAGATCTATCCTCCATCAAATCCACCTTCTTCAACCTGATTAAGTGGAACATCGGGGACGGCAAAGCTGGTAGTTTCTGGCATGATAAATGGATTGCGCAAAACTCCCTCTGCAGTCTATTTCCAAAAGCATATCATCTTGCTCTTTCTCAGAACTGCAGCATCAGATCTCAAGGCAGATTTCTAAACAACGTCTGGATTTGGCATCCTCTTATCAGAAGAGGAATTTCTCCATCAGAAAGGTTAGACAAGCATCACCTTCTTACCCTTCTAGCATCCTCCAACCTCAGTATCTCCCCAACTCCAGATAAGCTCTGGTGGCCACACAATCCATCGGGAACTTACTCAGTTAAGTCCCTCTATTCCTTCGTCAACTCTGGAGGTATTAAATCTAAATTTTTTAGTATGATCTGGAAAACTTCTATTCCTATCAAGGTCAAAGTTCTTTCCTGGATCATCTCAAACAAGAAGTTGAACACCAAGGCAAATTTGATCATTAAGGGCTGGACTGGGGACCCGAGGTGTTCTTTCTGTTTAACTGGTGTAGAAACTCATGTTCATCTTTTTATTGAATGCCCTTTTGCTCGCGCTATCTGGTCCTCTATCTTACCCTCTCTCTCACCAAATAGTTGGCCTCAGTCTATGGAAGAGCTTTTTGAGTTCCATAAATCTCCCAATCTTTGCAAGGATATCAGAACTATTTGGAAGATACTGCTACCATGCACCTGCTGGTGGATCTGGTTTAGTAGAAACTCTCTAATTTTTAAGGATAGCCAATCTAATCCTGCTGTCATTGCCTCTAATATTGGGAGATATACAATATTTTGGGCAGGTGCCGCTAGGGAGAGGTTGGCAAGGAGTCTCCGTAGAGCTGCCATCAACATTGGTCTACAGGAGCTAGCAAAGAATAACGCAGATGCTTCTGGGGATCACTTTTCCCCAAGTCCACCTACTCGAGCTTCTCCATAAACTCTGTTAGATGGTTACTCCCTTATGTATTGGAAAAACTGATGAGACTTTCTATCTTTTTCCTTAATCTCTATGTGCTCTAGTAATGTTTATGTATCCCTTGTATGTAAGTATGTAATATGGTTCTGACAGCTGTAGAGTCGCAGAGGGTCTGCTTTACCCCTTGCGAGTCTACAACTAGCTGTGATGTACTTTGTTTTGGTTTGCAATAAGATTTTCAAATGAACAGGGTTTTCACCCTGTTTTTTCAGTCAAAAAAACTTATGAATACTTCTTACATAATACATGATTATACGCACAAAGTCAAATACCGCGGGTAAGTGTATGAATACTTCTTGGTTGTAAGCTATTAACAACTATGAACATTTGAATATACTTTATGAAAGACAAAAAGCATTGACGTCCCTCAACAATATGGGTAAGTGTATTCAATTTTTTCTACGTGTCCGGCCCATGTTTTTGTTTATCTTAATTATTTTCCTTGATGCAGAATTTATTGACAATAAACTATTACAATTGTGCTTGCTAGTAGTGGTCTTGATGATATTTATGTTGAGTGTCATCAGTGGAGAGAGCCGATTTCAATAGAAGAAAATTGGTGTGTGAAATATACAGCCTGTAATTACTCACCAATGCTTTAGATTTGAAATATATGATGTGTCTTTTGTACATAGCTTCATAGTTAAAAGAGTTTTTGTGTATTTTTAGGTTAGTATTGTAATCTTGTGGTGTACACTTTTTGAAATAAGACGTATACATGTTGAACTATGCAATCAAGATTGACTACCTAAAATCTCTTTTAACTATGAAAAATCTCCAGGACTTTGCTGCAAAGGAGCGATTGATCAAGAACATCAGTATTTATATATTAGTTAATGTTTCTATATAAATTAAATGTCAGCAAAACCGGAAGACTAGGTCAGAGCAAAGCAACCTAAAGATGACTTCCACTTGCTTATAATACATATATGCACAAAATAATCCTGCACATGCATAATTAATTCTATAAGTCACCATTCCATGATAAGAGTTGAAGTCTTGAACAAAGAGGAAGCGAAGGCAGAGTTAACATGAAAGAAGCTCTTCACTTTACTGAGGGCCCACGTCTTTCTTAAGTACTTCGCGAATAAGCTTGTTTCATCCATTAGTTGTGTTAATTCTAAATTATTATAGAATCCTTTTTGAAGAGGGGAAAAAAAAACTTATTTGCTATTTGTACAATGGGGTTAGAGCAGAAAGGAACTTGTTTCAAAGTTATTAAACATTCGTTCTAGTTGCAAGCAAGCTTTTCTTTACATATTCAATTTTTCTTTAATACCTACATTTTCCTTTCAAAAAAAAAAAAGTTGTTTCAATTTAACTTATCTCTCATGCTAATTTTTAGGAATAAAATTGGATTTTCTTCAATAATCTAAATTTATTTGGAAAACACATAAGATCAAAGTAACTAATATTAATATTGTAAAGGTAATCACTTGGTAGCTACATAAAGGTACATGCAGGGGAAAAAAAGCATTTATATTGGTGATTAGCGAGTAGAAGAGTTCTACAACTTCGTAATTAATATATCAAAATGTAGTTATTCTAGCGCCGTCCACAACAAGAAAATAGATCCCATAACTCTTAGGCTAAATAGGTACTTAGATACCCTATTATTTCAACTACTTTTACTTATATACTCCAACTTGTATTTGGTAGAAAAAGTATCCTAAAGTTTTTTAAACTTGCACTTATAAACCCTCATTTTTTTAGCAGCACTTAAATACCCTAACATCTTTACAACTAGCACTTAAAAACCCTAAAGTTTTCACAATTAACACTTAAATACCCTAAAGTTTTTAAAATTTGCACATAAATACCCTTAGTTACGCAAACTTGAAGGTATATAAGTGCAAGTTTTAAAAAATTTAGGATATTTCACTAGTAGAAAAATAAGCAAACTAGACAAAAAAAACCGTCTAGGTTGCACAGAAATCCGTCTACGTAGAGCAACCTAGACAGAAATCCGTCTAAAAAAGTCCGTCTATGACAATTTCGTCTAGTTTGAGTCAACCCAGGCAGAATCCCGTCTAAGTTGATCTAACTAGATGGAAAGCAACCTAGACGAAGTTCATAATTCTGTCTAGGTTGCAACCTAGACAAAAAGTTGCTCTAGGAGGCAACCTAGATAGAACTTCCGTCTAAGTTGATCTAACTAGACGGAAAGCAACCTAGACAAAATTCATAATTCCATCTAGGTTGCAACCTAGACAAAAAATTCATCTAGGAGGCAACCTAGACGGAACTTCCGTCTAGGTTGAAGCAACCTAGACGGATATTCCGTCTAGGTTGTTGTTTTTTTGGCAAATTTTTTTAGACAGTTTATGTTGGAGTTGTAACTTAAAACTTGGGTTTGTAAAGAAAAAGAGGAAAACTTTAGTCCCACATTAGAAAAGAGATGGGAAGATATGCTCTTTATAAGCCTTCCTTTTCTCTTCTATGCCTAAAAGAAAATAAAGGTTATGCTCCACACCACACACGCGCACGCCAGCCGGGCCGGGGTCGGGTCGGCTCGGGTGGCGCGCGCACACGACCTGCGGACACGAATGCAGCTCCGGATTAATGGGCCCTTAATCTGCTACATTTTTATTTTTATTTTTATTTTTTGCTAATTGGAACTGTTTAAAACGTGATTAACATTTCATTTTCAAAACGTTAAACGGCCAGAATTAATTGGGGAGATTTATGAACTTTAAAACTGAATTAAAACGTAAATGAAACGGTAATATTCATGAGAATTAAAACAGAATCAAAACGGAAAAGGGTTTTTATGAGGATTTAATTCGGTAATTAAAAACGTTCATTCTTAACCTCTATATAAACAGCAAGCTGCGAGGGTAGAAAACACAGTGTGAAAAACACAAAACTTCTTATTCTCTGCTCTTTACTTGCTATTTTATTCTGATGGTTCCCTGAAAGTCTAGAAGAGTTCGCAAAGCCTTTTTGAAGCTCGTGCCGACGAGAAGGATGTCGCCTGACCGAGGGTCGTTGTATCTCCAGGAACTTTTGCCGCGTAGCCCTGTATGAGAGGGGGCAATTAGATTCTTGGGACAGTGCTTGCACGCTTCGACCATCAGGCCGTATTTCTAACCCTCATTTCTTTTCATTAGAATTATTTCTTACATCTGTGTTACAATATTAATTCATTATTATCTAAAAATTATTAACTACATTTCATGCTAATTATTGTCTAAACAGCTTATATTCCCAACATTTCAAGAATCTAATTGTTCTGTTTAGAATAGTATCATGATTAGCATTCTGCTTTTTATGTTAATGTTGTCTGTAATTCTTAAAAACAAAATGTTACACTACATGATAATTCTGTTGAATGAATGTTTTATATATTGTACTCTTGCATCTCTAATAGCTTTGAATATCGAACCTTCTATCACTTGGCATCAAAGATTAGGACATGTGAATTATAATTCAATTAAAAGATTGATGCATCTCAATATAATTCCAAAGCTTAATATAAAAGATGATGAAAAATGTGAAATATGTGTAGAAGCCAAACTTCCTAAGAAACCATTTAAAACTATTGATAGAGATTCTGAGATATTAGAACTCATCCATAGTGATGTTTGTGATTCAGGAAGAACAACTAGAGGGGGTAACAAATATTTTGTAACTTTTATAGACGATTGCTCTAAATATTGTTACCTCTACTTAATTAAGACCAAAGATGAAGTCATAAAAAAATTCAAAATATATAAAGCATAAGTTGAAAATCAGTTGGATAGGAAAATTAAAATACTAAGATTAGATAGAGGTGGTGAGTACACTTCTAATGAATTAAAACAATTCTGTGAAGAGAATGGAATTATTCATGAAATAACTGCTCCATATACACCCCAATCTAATGGAGTAGCTGAGAGAAAGAATAGAACACTAATGGACATGGTAAACTTAATGTTAATTAATTCAGGTGTGCCAGAAAAATTATGGGGAGAAGCTCTCATGACTACCTGTCACGCCCCGCTTCCCAAAATACCAGGGAATCGGGACGCGAGCAAGCCCGCGACGTATTAGACTGAGAAGAGATAAGTGCTAGACCCCGTCTTCTCAATCTAATACGCTAAGCGTCTGGAAATAAAACAATGCGAAGTCACAGGTCCCCGATCACAATCAGCAAGAATATAATAGACAACTCAGAATAAAGAAATATCATATCACAAATGGGATAACATCCGAGACATAAAATTCGGGTCAACATGCCCTTATACAAAACTGAACAAAAGAATACTGGAGAGATACAAAAATACATCGATCAATAGAAAAAGAATGAACTACAAAAGTAAAGTGGAACCATCAAGAATAGGCTTCGACTCCTTCTTCTGCTCCGTCTACAAGGCACTCCTGCTGAGGATCTTCCGGCTCCTGGCGATCTCCTAGCTGAACCTGTTCTTCTCCTAATTCTGACGTACACCAGAGAAAACAGGTGTACGTCAGGTGCATAGCGCACGGCAAGACCCGACTCCACAAACGGAGGTGTTTATCAGAACATTTATTTCTGTCAAAGGAGAGTTCCCTGCTCGGGATTTCAGGGCCCCTACTTGGGTTCACTCCAGTGATGCGGACTGGTGGGCCCGGATGATAAATTTCGTCTTGGAGGAACTAGAAGAACCTTTGAGAATTTCGGATTTGAGAGTTCCTATAACAGCCACTCGATACGGTATTCCTCCGAATTACAGCGGACTCTTCGCTATGCTGGAATTCTACAACCCTCACACCGGCACCTTTTTCACTCCAGTTGGTGAGCTGGGCTTCGCTCTCCACGAAATGTTTGAGATTTCTGGACTGTCTTTTGGGGAATTGCCTTATGAGGAGTTTGTTCCCGGAAGCAGGGAATTAGAGATCCTGAAAAATGGTGCTCCCGAAATCTACGACACTTACTGGGAATTGATGTGCCATTTCCAGATATGTGCGCAAATTACTGGGAAAAGAGCAAGCGGCGTGAAACAAGGACAATGGGCGGAATATCTTTTCCACAATCTGTGGGACAAAGAAGCTGAGGTGACTCGCTTAGCGGCCAGTACCCTTGAGGAAATCATCGAACGTATCAATGACGCAACTTCTCATTATACTTGCGAGGTAGAGGAGGATGTCTTCCCCGCGTTTACCACGTTCGAAAGTTTCCACTATCAGGCAGAAGTCCCGATTTCTGACATGGCTTTGTTCGCTGGTTTTCTGACCCTTTGGTTGAAGCGTTGCGTGGTACCCACAAGACCGGTGGACGCTATTACAGTAGAGGTTTTATACCCTGCTGTTCTACTGGCTTTCCCGCCGTTCTATTGGCTTATGGACGACCCTTGAATCTTCTTTCAGCCATGGTGTGCTGCTTACAAAGTGGTTTGCGGGAACTATCTTCCGAATTTGTTGCTGTCAAGAAAGTGGATTCTGACGGGAAGACTATCATTCAAACCCCCACTCCTCGAGTGCCGATGCCATACATTTATTTGGTATCTTGGTTCGTGTTGCACTGTCCTTCGATACTGACGACTCCTGAGTCCAGTGGCACTTCAAATCCTCTTGTTCAGCAATTAGAAACCTCTGAATGGGCTGGTTGGTATCAAGTTAAATTCCGTGAAATATTGAGACGGGATTATAATTACGAGATTGCTTGCAAGTTTCCCGCTTTCGAGGGCGGCGCGTATGGAGAACTTCATCAAGACACTCCGGGACCGAATTCTTTCACCATGCTTAGCAGAGGTGCCTTTTGGTGGCTCATAAATATTCGTCCGGGCTATCTTATTTTTCGACAAGGGAGGAAGTGTTTTATTGAACCATATCAACCTTATCGCTTTTCTCGGCAATTTGGCTATGATCAGCTCTATGTTGGGAACCCCAACCCTACTCTTGCATACATAGGTAATGTGTACGAAGGAGCGAGAGCTTGGTTCTTCTCAGTGGCTGGTTGTACCGGAGCAAAATTCCGACTGCCACATAAGATGCCTAATGCCCGTACCTCTCTGAGCTTCTGTACCTGGTACCAGGCCGCTTCTCAGATTTCTGCTTACAATATG
>NC_033797.1:48671686-48686071 GCF_001876935.1 Asparagus officinalis | reverse complement strand
CAGGAATGGAAAGAACTACAAAAGTAACTGGAACCATCAACTAATAAATGAAAAGAATAGGCTTCGACTCCTTCTTCTGTTTCGTCTACAAGGCACTTCTGCTGAGTATCTCCTGGCTCTGGCAAACCTGTTCTTCCTCTAAGTCTGACGTACACCAGAGAAAACAGGTGTACGTCAGGGTGCATGGTGTAGGATCTGAAATAGATACACTAGAACACTAGAAAGAGGGTGAATAGTGTTCTTTTAGAATATATGCAAAGTAGATTATAAATTGCAAAGAAAGAATGGCAATCTCAGAAAATAAACATCACAAACACAAGCATGTATACTGGTTCCACCTTCCCGCAAATCCCGCTTGAGTTCCACTATGATTTTGAATAACCTTACAAAATCAAAAGCAAACCTGACCAATTTGCAAGACCATGCAAATTGCAACACCAATTGACAAGACCATGCCAATTGCCACCCAATCTCTAAACCAAGAGATCAACCCTCTCAAACCCAAGAGAAATCCTTTTTGAAGCAAGAACACAATTGATCCTATAAGCCTTGAATGTGTAGTGAAGTGTTGCAGTGGCTTAGGATTCTTTTAACTCTCTGAATATTGCCTATACAATCTCTAAGAATGATTGAAACCAAGGCAATATCAGAAACTCTCTTTTTCTAAACACTTAGCATGAAAATCTGGAAAATTAGAGAGTGAATATGCACAAAATGTTTGATCTTGCAAGTGCAAAACTTGGTGCTTGTTTTCTGATGTTTAAACCTATTTATAGCCTCTGAAATGACATAATTTTAAACCCAATTAACGTCCACAAAACGGCTATAAACAGTCACTTATTTTAAACCTGAAATCTGAAAAAACTGCATATGTAGTCGACTACAAGTCATAGTAGTCGACTACACTGAGTCTAAACAGACTCTGTGAAGTCAGAAAATTGATCAGTAGTCGACTACAAGGCATATTAGTCGACTACACTGTAAACTCAGATTCTGGAATTTTTCTGTTTAGTATTTTGACTATAACTTTCTCATCCGATATCGGAATGAGGTGATTTAAGATTTGTTGGAAAGCTCTTGAAGAGACCTACAACTTTGGTCTTTTGAGTTTTTCCAGATTCTAATTTCTAAGGGGTGTAAATGAAATGTTTTAAGACTCACTTAATATCTATAAACTCTAATGGCTAACATAGGGGATTTCTATTGTTAACCAACACACTAAGCATGTGTTAGTGTGTTCTAACACTATGTGTGTGCATGTGTGTGAGTGATCAAGGCTTGTACAAATTTCTAAGCAAAGAAAATATAAAATTACATTTTGACAATAAAGTATATCTTCTTCTTTGCTTCATTTTGCCTTGAACTCATCTATGTCTTGAGTATCTCTTTGAATATAATTGTTGATATAGCTCTGATACTGCAAAACAAATGTTAGCACATAATACACACAACATATAATATTTGTTATCATCAAAACAAACTAATCTTGGGGTCAAGATTCCTAACATTCTCCCCCTTTTTGATGATGACAAATATATGTTATTAAGATATAAAAATTTTAATCCCCCTGCATGAAATCATTAAATAAAATCTTTTACTCCCCCTGCATCAAAGCATTAGTAAAAAATTTAAAATTAAAATTTTCTATATAACTCCCCCTTTGTCATTAGCAAAAAGAAATAAACATAATTCTAATTAAAAATTTCTTTTCTTGGGTACCTTAATAAAAATATCAAGCACTTTGGTACCCTTTTATATTATATCATTAGGATTAGCCCTTAGGAATCCAAATCCACTTGGAATTTGGTTTCCATTTGTTAACATAAGTGTAATTCTTTGAATTGCAAACTTCATAAATATAAGATGAAATATAATAATTCCTATCATGAATATTCAAATTCTTAGGAATCCATATATACTTATTTTGTTTAGCATGAATATTCTTATTATTATTCTTCAAAACATAATCATTCTTTATAAAATACTTAGGAACAAATCCAATGCCAAAATGATTGTTTGAAGATTTTTGAAATGAGAGCAAATTATTCAAATTCTCTTTACTTTTATTGAATTTACTAACATTCAAACATATATCATCATATTTTAATTTAATAGAAGAAATATCTTTATCTAAAACATTAATGCGGATTTTTAAATCATTGCATTCTGATTTTAGATAAACATTCTCATTAGTCAAAATATGATTTTCTTTAAGCAAGGATTTATTTTCCTCTTTCAATTCAATTACTTGAGAATTAGAAATAGTAGAAGAATTAAAATCAGAAATTTCTTCAAGTAATCTTTTATTTTCACCTTTAAGAAAATTATGTGAAGCCTTTAATCTCAAAAATGTTTCATATAATTCATTGAAAGCATCTAATAATTCTTCATTATTGCATACCTCATCTTCTTGTGCCATGAAGCACATGTGAGTGGATTCCTCTTTTTGTTCTTTCATTTTGAATAACTCAAACCTGTGCACAAGAACAGATATTTTAGATTCTTTAACTTTATTTGTACCTTCATGAGTTACCTCAAGTGTATGCCAAATATCGTATGCAGATGTGGCCGTTGACACCCTATTGAACTCATTCTTGTCAAGTGCACAAAATAATGCATTCATTGCTTTTGAATCCAAATTTGCATTATTTCTTTGAGAAGTAGTCCATTCTGCAAAAGGAGTTGTTGGCTTCTCATATTTTGTTTCCACGACGTTCCAAAGTTCGTAGCCAATTGATTGAAGGTAAATCTTCATTCGGCACTTCCAATAGTTGTAGTTCGTGCCATCGAATAGAGGTGGTCGCTGTGTGGAATATCCCTCTTTGAATTGTGATGTATTTATTGATGCCATCTTTCACCTTGCTCTGATACCAAATGTAGGATCTGAAATAGATACACTAGAACACTAGAAAGAGGGTGAATAGTGTTCTTTTAGAATATATGCAAAGTAGATTATAAATTGCAAAGAAAGAATGGCAATCTCAGAAAATAAACATCACAAACACAAGCATGTATACTGGTTCCACCTCCTCGGTGTACATCTCAGAGAGTGAACATCACAAACACAAGCATGTATACTGGTTCCACCTCCCCGGTGTACATCCAGTCCCCAAGCAAATCCCGCTTGAGATTTCCACTATGATTTTGAAACCTTACAAAATCAAAAGCAAACCTGACCAATTTGCAAGACCATGCAAATTGCAACACCAATTGACAAGACCATGCCAATTGCCACCCAATCTCTAAACCAAGAGATCAATCCTCTCAAACCCGAGAGAAATCCTTTTTGAAGCAAGAACACAATTGATCCTATAAGCCTTGAATGTGTAGTGAAGTGCTGCAGTGGCTTAGGATTCTTTTAACTCTCTGAATATTGCCTATACAATCTCTAAGAATGATTGAAACCAAGGCAATATCAGAAACTCTCTTTTTCTAAACACTTAGCATGAAAATCTGGAAAATTAGAGAGTGAATATGCACAAAATGTTTGATCTTGTAAGTGTAAAACTTGGTGCTTGTTTTCTGATGTTTAAACCTATTTATAGCCTCTGAAATGACATAATTTTAAACCCAATTAACGTCCACAAAACGGCTATAAACAGTCACTTATTTTAAACCTGAAATATGGAAAAACTGCATATGTAGTCGACTACAAGTCATAGTAATCAACTACACTGAGTCTAAACAGACTCTGTGAAGTCAGAAAATTACTTAGTAGTCGACTACAAGGCATAATAGTCGACTACACTGTAAACTCAGATTCTGGAATTTTTCTGTTTAGTATTTTGACTGTAACTTTCTCATCTGATATCGGAATGAGGTGATTTAAGATTTGTTGGAAAGCTCTTGAAGAGACCTACAACTTTGATCTTTTGAGTTTTTCCAGATTCTAATTTCTAAGGGGTGTAAATGAAATGTTTTAAGACTCACCCAATATTTATAAACTCTAATGGCTAACATAGGAGATTTCTATTGTTAACCAACACACTAAGCATGTGTTAGTGTGTTCTAACACTATGTGTGTGCATGTGTGTGAGTGATCAAGGCTTGTACAAATTTCTAAGCAAAGAAAATATAAAATTACATTTTGACAATAAAGTATATCTTCTTCTTTGCTTCATTTTGCCTTGAACCCATCTATGTCTTGAGTATCTCTTTGAATATAATTATTGATATAGCTCTGATACTGCAAAACAAATGTTAGCACATAATACACACAACATATAATATTTGTTATCATCAAAACAAACTAATTTTGGGGTCAAGATTCCTAACACATGGCACACGACAAGACCCCACAAAACAAAGAACGAACAAAAACCAAAATGGAAAACGATACGATAACAGAAATGACAAAAGAACGTGCAACTGGAAATCCAACAAAACCCGACATGCGATAACACTACTAAAACATGATAATCAGAAGAATCCAAAAATCGAACAGGTAATGAGGCCATGCAGCTAGCGATCAGAAACAATCATACAAGTCACAAGGTCATACAACTAGATAGAATTAATACTTAAAAATCTACAACTCGAGACGTAGTACGTCGAGCAAAATAATCCAAACAAGGAAACCCTCATGTATATACCATATGTCTCAAATTGTAATTATTAAATATTAATCCCGATCTATGTATGAAAAGAACAACACTGGTCTACATCTCAACAAAACTAACAAACGATCTATGTATGAAAAGAACAACACTGGTCTACATCTCAACAAAACTAACAAAGTCCACCATAAAGCATGCAAGCATGTTATTCTTGTTTTACATGTTATTTGAACTGGGGAAGAATATTTTGATGTATATAATCGGGTCCCCGTAAAGTCGTCCGGGGGCCGCCTTCAAGTCAAGTATTGGCCCTCTGGCCCATGTACATAACACTCACGATATCACGATAACAAGAAAGCGCTGTGCCCGTTTATATACATGCTATATTCTCCGTCCAATCCCCCTTTATAACCCCATGTTTGTCATATTAATTAAGCAACTATACATGAAATATTATGCACTAGCCACGGAGTTACCGTGGAACGACTTCTGCAAAAACTATGAAAATAACTGTGATCCATAACACGTCCGATCAAGAGTGCATCGTCTAGTCAATGCTATAATAATAATAATAATCAAGATACCGGGATATCGATATCGAGGGAACTCGGGACTCCTCACATCGGGATATCGATGTCGAGCGAATATAGCCATGCTTTGAAGCACGCTTATAAATCATACTTTTAACAAAAGTCGTCTTCATGTACAGTATCTCCTATTGGGTAACATTTAAGTGATAACAACGAGCTTCCACACATCTATTCATGTCAAGCAATCCCACGCAGGTAATAATATATCACAGACTAATCTAATTAACTCATAACAGATCTAAAAATTGAATGACGAGTCACATAATAATTTACGATAAACTAATAATTAAAATGAAATAATCAAGGTTCGGGATCTTGCCTCGGGGTTCTTGGATAACAACTAGGTGATAAAACAACAAGTTCCATACTATCATTCATCAACAAATCCCACGCATGTAATAACATATCACAGACTAAATTAATTAACCAATTACTAACAGATATAAATATTAAAATGGCAAGTCACATAATAATTTACGATAAACTAATAATTAAAATGAAATAATCAAGGTTCGGGATCTTGCCTCGGGGTTTGACGGGGGCTGTTGGTGTGCGGTTCTGCAACTGGATCTGCGTTGGTATATCGTCGAACACGTGGCGTGCGATGGAGGAGAGGCGTTGGTGGTTGCGGTTGGTGGTCGTTGGCAGCAAACTTGGGCGTCGGGGCGGTGCTGCGGACTGAGGGAGACGTCGTCTCTGCTACAGATGGGTCTGAAACGGGTGGATGACGAGGCCGATGGCAAGGCGGCGCTGCTGACGACGGGGATGAAGGAGGACAGTGAGGCGGAGTTGGGGTCCTGCGCGGGGCTGGTCGGTGTGTGAACTCAGGCGGTCGTCGAGTGCTGCGGTCGAGCAGGGGTGGTAGAGGTGGTGAAAGGGAGCGAGGATGGCGTGCAGGCGGGGCGGAGGATGAATGATTGATGCTTGAGCCGGCTGCTAGTCGCGCTCGCGGTGGTTGTCTAGACTTCGGCTAGACAGCGACCGTCGAGGAGATCGTGGTCGGCGGACAGAGAGGGCGGCGGTGCGGAGCCTCGGAGGTCGGCGGGGGCGCAGCGACGCTAAAGGCCTCGCGGCGAAGTGAGGCGGGCGGTGATCCTCGTCGGAGGCGGAGGCTGACGACGACGGGGAAGGAGATGGGTCGGCTGGGTGGATCGGGGTTTGAGAGAGAACGAATGGAGAAGAAGGAGATGTGAGCGGTGGTTTCGTGCTCGAGAGAAGAAGAACAGGGGAGATGGTGGATCTGTACGTGGGCGTTTTCTTGGATAGGAGAGAGGAGAAATAATGAGAGAGAGAGAGAATTACACGTTTAATAATAGATGAGAGAGAAAAATCACTTAATTGAAGGTTGATTTGGGAAAGAAATCAAATGAGAGCAAATTAAGGGGAAGGAGATTATGAGAATATTCTTCATGATATTCAGAATAATAATTTATCATATAATAATATTAATAAATAATTAACAACTAAATATTTCTATATTTGTATATGTACTAATGTACTAAGCTCAAGTTTACAATAATAATAATAATAATAAACAAATATTAATTTAAAAGTTTTTACCGTAATCAATTAAATTTATAATTAACAAAACTATTAAAATAATATAAAACCAAATTTTTAAATCATGTAAAATTCTAAAAAATCAAGGAAAATACAGATACTCTTTTAAAAATATTAATTAAATATTTTAAAATACTAAAAATTATTTTAACTAGTATCAAAATTTACGGTCATTACATCTACCTGTCATATACTGAATAGAATTCCATTCAAGAAATCTGATAAAACCCCTTACACAATTTGGAAGAATAGAAACCCTAATTTGGATCACCTGAAAGTGTGGGGGTGCTTAGCAAAAGTTAAAATACCTGAGAATAAGAGAAAGAAAATTAGACCTAAAATTATAGATGGAATTTTTATTGGCTATGTTTCTGATAGTAATGCAAATTGATTTTTAATAATCAACTCTGACATTAATGAGATAACCAAAAATACCATAATTGAAGCTAGGGATGCACATTACTTTGAAAATATTTTTCCTTACAAGACCAGAGTAAACAACACAGGCCCTAGCTCTAGTAATTCAGATCCTAGTTCTAACCAAGGTGAAACTAGTTCTAAACAAATTAGACCACTAGAAAGTCCAGAGGAGCCTAGAAGAAGTAAAAGAACTAGAATAGAAAAGGTCCATGAAGATTTCTATGCATTACTTGTAGAAGATTCTCCAATTTCATTTGAAGATGCAATGAAATCAGTAGATGCTCCATTTTAGAAGGAAGCTATAAATAATGAGATACAATCTATAATTCAAAATCATACTTGGGAACTAACTGATCTTCCTTCAGGCTGTAAAACTATAGGATGTAAATGGGTATTTAAGAAGAAACTCAGACCAGATGGAACAATAGATAAATATAAGGCCAGATTAGTAGCTAAAGGATATACCCAAAAATCTAGTATTAATTATTTTGATGTCTATTCTCCAGTAGCTAGGATTACTACCATTAGAGTCCTTATCGCTCTAGCATATACTCACAAATTAATAATACATCAAATGGATGTTAAAACTGCATTCTTAAATGGAGATTTAGATGAAGAAATCTATATGGATCAACCTGAGGGATTTATAGCTTCTGGACAAGAAAAGAAAGTATGCAAGCTTATTAGATCACTATATGGTCTCAAACAAGCCCCAAAACAATGGCATATGAAATTTGATGAAATTATACTATCTTATGGATTTGTAATTAATCAAACAGATGAGTGTGTATACCATAAAATAGATAAAAACAACAAAATTGTGATATTATGCCTATATGTTGATGACATTCTTATTTTTGGTTCTGACATACAAATCATAAATGATATCAAACACTTTTTATCACAAAATTTTGACATGAAAGATTTAGGTCAAGCTGATTTAATTCTTAACACTAAAATCTTGAAGAATGAGAATGGATATGTGCTATCATAATCACATTATATAGAGAAAATTCTCAAGAACTTTTATGATCCAAACTGTAAACCTGTTTCTACTCCATATGATCCTAATGTACATCTTAAAAAAAATACAGGTTGTCCTCAATTACAAAGAGAATATGCACAAATAATTGGATCATTAGGATTCCTAACAAACTACACAAGACCTGACATTGCTTATGTAGTAAATAGACTTAGTAGATATACATCAAATCCTGATAAGAGTCATTGGGATGCTCTAGAAAGAGTTTTGAGATACCTAAAAGGAACTATAAATTATGGTTTACATTATAAAGGTTATCCATCTGTACTAGAAGGTTATTCAGATGCAAATTGGATTAGTGACTCAGTAGATGTAAAATCCACCACAGGATTTGTGTTCCTTTTAGGAGGAGGAGCTGTGTCCTGGAAATCTACTAAACAAACTGTAATGGCTAGAAGTACAATGGAATCAGAAATGATAGCTCTTGATACTACTAGTATAGAAGCTGAATGGTTGAAAGATTTACTAACTGAAATTCCACTAATGCAAAAACCATTACCAGCTATTTCTATTCATTATGATTGTAGGTCAGCGATTGACAAATGCCATCAAGAGAATGCAGATGTGAAAATGAATCGACACTTGAAAGTACGACACAAATCTTTGAGATATAAGATGAAAAATCATATAATAGCCTTAGACTTTGTAAGATCAGAGAAAAATGCAGATCACTTAACTAAAGGATTATCTAGGGCAGTGGTCCTAGAATCATCGAGGGGGATGAGGTTAAGCCCATAAGAAAAATCACCGCAGTGGCAACCCAACCTCGCAGAGGTTCAATGGGTAGAAACAAACTGAATGAGTGATTAATTATGAGGAGCACTGAGTTTATTTGCTCCCATCCCTAGGGTGATCAGTGCTCATAAAAAGCAAGTGAAAGGTTGAGTCTAACTCTTAATGAATCCAAGACCCATGAGGCAGGATGCTTACTTGCTCGCATCCTTATTAGGATTCACCTATATGTGTGTAGTTGTGAGGCCGCGACTATGGGATCAGGGCTGCTCCCTAGTAACACACATGAAAGATACCTGCGCAAGGCCGATAATAGCACAACCCGCTTAGAATTCTTCAAAACTGTACTATGTGTGCTTTCTGTAGAAATCCAATAAATGGGACTGGTTCAAGGCGAAGTCCACCAATCTCTCACGGATCTATACAATTGTCACTAAGTGAAAGTTCAAACCGAAAAGTACCTCCACCTATTACATAGTATAAGGGAACCAGCAATCTTACTTATTTGTTTTTATTCTACTTTTATTTCTGAATTATTTTAAGTTTTAAGTTATGTGGGGGATTGTTGGAGTTATAACTTAAAACTTGGGTTTGTAGAGGAAAAGAGGAAAACTTTAGTCCCACATTGGAAAAGAGATGGGAAGATAGGCTCTTTATAAGCCTTCTCTTTCTCTTCTATGCCTAGAAGAAAATAAAGGTTATGCTCCATACCACACACGCACGCGTCGGTCGGGCTGGGCTCGGGTTCGGGTCGGGTGGCGCGCGCACACGACCTGCGAACACGAATGCAGCTCCGGATTAATGAGCCCTTAATCTGCTATATTTTTATTTTTATTTTTATTTTTTGCTAATTGGAACTATTTAAAACGTGATTAACATTTCATTTTCAAAACGTTAAACGACCATAATTAATTGGGGATATTTTTGGACTTTAAAACTGAATTAAAACGTAAATGAAACGGTAATATTCATGAGAATTAAAACAGAATCAAAACGGAAAAGGGTTTTTATGAGGATTTAATTCGGTAATTAAAAATGTTCATTCTTAACCTCTATATAAACAGCAAGCTGCGAGGGTAGAAAACACAGTGTGAAAAACACAAAACTTTTTCTTCTCTGCTCTTTACTTGCTATTATATTCTGCTGGTTCCCTGAAAGTCTAGAAGAGTTCGCAAAGCCTTCTTGAAGCTCGTGCTGACGAGAAGGAGGTCGCCTGACCGAGGGTCGTTGTATCTCCAGGAACTTTTGTCCCGTAGCCCTGTACGAGAGGGGGCAATTAGATTCTTGGGACAGTGCTTGCATGCCTTGACCATCAGGCCGTATTTCTAACCCTCATTTCTTTTCGTTAGAATTATTTCTTACATCTGTGTTACAATATTAATTCATTATTATCTAAAAATTATTAACTGCATTTCATGCTAATTATTGTCTAAACAGCTTATATTCCTAGCAGTTTATTCTCTGTACATTTTACATTACATTCACCCGATATACACATCAATACATAATTCCTGTATATTTTATAAACACATCCAATTAAATATAATCAATATTTATATCCAATACATACATCCAACAATCCAATCCAAAATACACATTCAACAATCCACTCCAATATACACATGCAACAATCCAAACAACACTCATTTTAGCAAAAACCTATCTTATTTGAATATTTTCAATAGATATACTAGCAATACCAAGTCCATAACACGAGATGAATAAAATGTTGGACCCTAGAGGGGGGTGATTAGGGTCTTATGCTAATCTAATCTGATTATATACCAATTAAAACTAATTAACATGTTAGCCTAGCAAGTATGAAATACCACAAGATATATGAGCTAGGATAAGCAATGTAAACAAAGAGATATATCCTATATGATGAAATATACGTAAGGATATATAAGCTAGCACAAGATGATATATCCTACCAAAGAGATATACAATATGATATATGTAAGGATATGCAAACACAAGGGTAACATAAACAAATGAAATAGTGGATGAAATAAACAATGAGAGAAGGGCTATAAAGATGAACAAATATAAGTGCTAAGCCAAACTCAAACAAGCAATATGATCACGGAGTTCGGACCTTCCGTCCTACGTCTCCGTTCCCCACTCCCGGGGAGAAATCCACTATCACAATCGGGTTTTCTACGCTCACCCGAATAACGTTTACACCTCACAGTGTCGGTTTTTAACGCTCACCGAACAACGTCACTCCTCACAATCAGTTTTCTAGTTCACTGAAAACTTCACAACACACTCAGTTTCTAGCTCACCGAAAACCTTACAACACTCACAATGTAACAAATATAAATTTGTTCTCTACAATAGATGAGAACACAATGAAGCACAACTCAATGTTATAATCTCTCACAACCCTAATATACTATGTATGCAAATACAATAAGCTCATGTGGGTGTGTGTAACAATGAGATTAAAATCAAATCTAAACTCAATATAAAACTAGCTTTAATAGAAATGATAATTAACAAGTAATAAATAAAAGCTAGAGTAGAGTTTAGAAAACTTCTCAATAGAAGATAAGATGGAGAGATGGAGATTGGAGCCCAAACAAGAAGATGATCTCCTCCACTTGTGAAAACAATATTCAAGCCAAATAAACACTAAAACCACACTTAAACCCTTGTTTAAAAACTTGTTTAAAACATTCTTGGATGGTTCTAAGTGTTGAGGGGTGATGGGTATTTATAAGAACTCAAGACAATAACCCAAAGCCAAAGAAAAGCCCAAAAAATAAGGCAAATCCTCAAAAAATCGGAATCAGGAAAAATAGAGCCGTTGGGCAACGGTAACTAACAGAGAGTTTGGCGGTCGACCGTGGCGGTCGACCGCTGGTACTGTAGTAGTACATATCAGTTTTATAAAATCAATTAAAAATAGTAAAACAGCTCTATAAATTATGAAATTTTGTGGGAAGGTTATAGACATATAGAATAACATGTTAGAGAAAGAATTTCTGAAAAAGAATTTCCCAGTTGAGAGAAATAAATGTTTGAACATAGATTTACAGTTTCTGAAAAACTGCAGACATACACGATTTTGTAAAATCAATTGGGCATAGTAAATCAACTCCAAAAATAGTAAAATTTTGAGGGAAGTTTATAAACATGTAAATAAACATGTCAAAGAAAGAATTTATTGAATATCACTTCCCATTTATAAAAACTCATCTGTTTTGTAAAACATGCACGAACATGCACGAACGAAAAACATGATTTTGTAAATTCCATTAAACATAACAAATCAATTCCAAACTTGATGAAACTTTGCGAAATGTTTATAAACAAGAAAACAAACATGTTAGAAAAAGAATTTCTCAAATTAAATTTCTATTTGTGAAAACTCATGTATTTTGCAAGTATGTCCAAAACATGAAAACCCAAAACCATGCATGTATATATATAACTATATATATACATAGAAACCAAATACGTGTGTGTATATGATATTGAGCTTAAGGTACTTAATACACATAATATAAAACCTAAACTAGATTACCAAAGCCGATCTTGATCTTCAATAAGCTTGACTTGGTACACTTTGCGGATGAAGCTTAAACTTGATCTTTAACTTGAATTGTATGTTGCTTCACTCCACAATTCCGCCAACCTCCATTTGATATCATCATTGAAGCGCTATTCCATCTATCTTCCAACTCGTTGTTTGCCTAGAATAAATACAAAAACACAAACACTAGACAAACAACATTAGATGTAAATTGTTTATTAAACATCATCAAAACAAGAAGGCCAACATAAAATAGAGTACTATTACAGATAAAAAACTATTTAGTGCATAAAAAATAAAAAATCTTACATCTCATCGTCATTGACAACGGCTCTATCCCTCGTACGAAAATCACTAATGCTCCTTCCAATATCTCCAGTTTGAAGATCAAATTGATTAAATTTTAGAATCATGTAAAGATTGATAATATATCAAACATAAATAGTTTTTTTAGTATACTAGTCCCTTAAATATTCAATTTAGCATTAGTTTTTTTAGGAATTTCACTTTTATGGAAATAATATGCAACTACTATTTTTTTGGGGACTTTCTTAGTATTTCCACTTTAATGAAAATAATATGCAACTATTGAATATTATGAGAATAATATATAATTTTTCGTGTAATTTTCTACATTTATAGGAGTAATATGTAATTACAGAAGATTTAATGAACTCATAATAACATAGTATGTGAGGGAAGATAAGATACCTGTGCGTTGTTCTACACAAAGCTGGTATTACCGACGGCCAGGTTTATAAGTGATATAACATTACCAAACAGATCAACAGGAATCACACCGTCCAAACAACTTATAATGTAGGACATGACCTCGTCCATGGTGCAAGCCATCAACACAATACTACTCATCTCCGTAGTCATATGAACGTGCAGTTATGAGTCAATCTTTTCACGTAAATACGTGGAGACACGTAAAGCAAGTGAGATAGCCTGAAATTTGACCACTAAAAATATTTTCCCTAAAGTAAATCTAAAACATATAACTTCGTAGGAAGACTTTTATCCATTAAGAATATAGTAGTGCTTACATCTAACTCCGTATACTTTGTATATTTTTATTTCTTAAAAAATTCGACAGCACCAACCAATGTTCTTCCTGTACACTATGTGGATGTTATTATGTGTATCGGTAATAGACCGAAACATAAAACAATATACACTTATATATTGTACACGGAGAATAATGAATACAATGCTGTCAAAACTTTCATGAAATAAAAATATACAAAGTATATAAAATTGGATGTATGCACTATACTATATTCCTAACCCATCCGAGAAGGACAGATCCAATAATTACAAATTTTAATACCAATTTTTTCTTCTTAGAATATATATTAAATGACCATTTCCGGGAGAACACTTTATCTCCTACCCAAATGTGAGTCGTCTATCTTATATTATAAGTCCAAAGAATTGGATGTAATTATTAGACGGAAGTTTAGGATAACGTTATTTTTTCATTCACCTAAATTGGATATATATAACACAGTATTAAAAATTATAATGTGTTATATATCACTCTATTATTTTGAAAAAATTTTATTTCACACATTTTTATATCACAAACTTACATAATCACGCATATTTACAGTACGCACGAAACTTGGTGTAAATCAACTATCATGAGTCTGGTGTTTAATTAGGGTTAATAATTGACAAGATTAGATTTATGATTATAAGTGTTATTCAAATTGGGCAAAATGTAGTTAAGTTAGGGTTAATATATAACTGATTTTTTTTCAATTAGGGTTACAAGATTCAAACTTGTTTATTTTGGATCATAATTTAGGATATTTAAACTAAATTTAGCAATAAATAATATAAAATTAAAAAAAATTCAATTTTTTCATGAAAAACATACCTTTTACGGAGATGATAGACAATGAGATCCGAAGACGACGGGTGTGACATGCAGTGGTC
>NC_033797.1:48666154-48671358 GCF_001876935.1 Asparagus officinalis | reverse complement strand
GAAGGAAACTAGGTTTTTAGGTTTTTTCGGGGGGTAGGGGGTGGGGAACATTATCTGAGGGATAGGGGAGAGGGGCGACGGGAGGAATAGGATTTTATTATTTTTTCATAGGACCCACAAACCTATACGAAATTTTCATCTAGGCTACATCCTAGATGAAAATTCTATTTAGGATGGTGGACCCCTATTTTTTAAAAAGTAAAAAAGAAACACCGTCTAGTTTGGCAATCTAGACGAAAATTTTCGTGTAGATTGCCTCAAACTAGACAGAGAAAACTAGACAAAATTTTTTCTGTCTAGTTTGTATTAAACTAGATGGAAAATAATTCTGTCTAGGTTGATCCGCCTAGTTTTCTCATTTTTCTACTAGTATTTAAGTGCCAGTGAGACATACCAGGATTTGACATATATCTACTCAAGCAACTAACTGCATATGCAATGTCAGGCCTAGTACTAACCATGAGATACATGATCGATCCTATAGCATTCGAATATGACACCTTCTTCATATTATTTATTTCAGTTTCAGTCTTGGGGGACTGATCCTTACTTAACACAAAATGAGAAGCAAGAGGCACATTCACAGATTTGGCATCAGACATAGTGAATTTACTCAAAAAAATTTCAACATATGAACTTTGGTTTAAAATTAGAGTAGATTTGTATTTGTCCCTAATAATAATCATGCCTAAGATTCTTTTAGCATCGCCTAAGTCTTTCATGTCAAAATTTTCACAAAGACATTTTTGAACATGCTCAATAGACTTCAAACAAGGACTAACAATCAACATGTCATCCACATAAGTTAAAAGAAATATAGGCACGGAGTCTATATTCTTATAATACACACAATGATCGGCAAAACTCTTTTTAAACTTTAAAGATTGCATGCATTTATCAAATCTAATATTTCATTGCCTATGTGATTGTTTTAAACCATACAAAGTATTTTTTAACAAACACACATGATCAGACAATTTAGGGTCCATAAAGCCCTCATGTTGGTGCATATAAAAATATTTTTATCAAGATCATCATGCAAGAAAGTAGTAGTTACATCCATTTGTTTTAATTCCCAATTAAAATGAGCAACTAAAGCAAGCTTAATTCTAACAGTAGTGAATTTGATAACATGAGCAAAAATTTTAGCATAATCAATTCCCTCCTTTTGAGTAAATCCCTTAGCTACTAACCTAGCCTTAAACCTAACACTTTCAGATTCTTGTTTCACCTTAAACAGCCACTTACAGTCCACTACAGAATAACTAGCAGGTTTAGGAACAAGTTTCCATGTTTGGTTAATTCTTAGGGATTCTATCTCACTCTTCATAGCACTAATCCATTCTTCAGAATATTTCAATTTTAATGCTTCTCTATAAGTCTTAGGTTCATTGCACTCAAGGGATTCAAACATATTAAAGGCAAACTCAGACATATTACAATCAATCAAATTACAATCTCTATATCTTTCAGGTCTCCTAATGGTTCTTTTATTTCTATCACTAGTGAGTTGATAATTATTCAAATCGTGCATGTTATCTATTTCTGCATATCCTGCTCCACCTCATTAAGAATAATCTCATCTTGATTTTTAATAATTATATCATTTAAATTTTCTTCAGGATGTGATTTAGGTTGATTAATAATAGGCATTTACTCCACCTTATTTGGAGCATCATTTTCAGGAATAGGGACATGTAAAGGTAAACAAGGAAATTCATTTTAATTAAAAACAACATATCTACTTATTACTACCTTAAACCCCGGTTCACTCTTATTCCAAATCTATAACCTTTTACCCCTTCAGGGTATCCTAAGAAAACACATTTCTTAGATCTAGGTTCTAACTTATCAATCTTTTGATGCACATAGCCAGCACTCCCGAAAATTCTCAAATTATTTAAATCTAACTTATCAATCTTTTGATGCACATAGCCAGCACTCCCGAAAATTCTCAAATTATTTAAATCAAGAGTTTTGCTCATGAACACAAATTCAGGGCATTTCCCTCCTAAGGGAACAGAAGGGGACATGTTAATAAATAGGCCATAATACAAACAGCTTCTCCCCAGAACTTCTTAGAGAGCCCAGATGTGGCCAACATAGCCCTCACACTCTCTAAGAGAGTTATATTCATCCTTTCAGCAACCCCATTTTGCTGGGGTGTGTAGGGAACCGATTTATGCCTTTTAATACCCCAAGTAGCACAAAAATCCTTCAATTATTTGTTACAAAACTCAAGACCATTGTCTGTCCTAAGAGTTTTAATTTTCTTTTCCATTTGGTTTTTAATCATAATTTTTCAGTTTTTAAATTTATCAAAAACTTAGATTTTTGTTTCATGAGTAAAACCCAAATTTTCCTAGAATAATCATCAATTATGGAAAGAAAATATTAGTTCCATCCATGCGTAGGCATACTAGAGAGACCTCACACATCAGCATGCAAATATTCAAGTATATCAGTGCACTTAGACTGATTAGGAAAAGAAGAAATAGGAAAACTAACCTTGTGTTGTTTTTCTAACACACAAGATTCACAGAAAGGGATGAGAGATATTTTATCACTACCAAAATAACCTCCTTTATGCAAAATTTCTAATCCTTTATTACTCATGTGACCTAATCTATTATGCCATAAAACAGATTTCTAATCCTTTATTACTCATGTGACCTAATCTATTATGCCATAAAACAGATTTATCACCTATCATAGAGTTAACAGAATTTATTACTCATGTGACCTAATCTATTATGCCATAAAACAGATTTATCACCTATCATAGAGTTAACAGAATAAAGCACATGTTCAGCATGACAAACATACAGATTATTTTGTTTTTAAGCAATAAAAACAACAAGAGACCCTTTCAGAATTTTCATAACTCATTTACCTCATTTTCCCTCTAAACCATCATTTTCTAGAGATGCATAAGAAATCAAGTTATAACGTAAATCAGAAACATGTCTAACATCCTTCAAAGTAAACACAGAACCAGAAGAAAACCTAAGACATACATCACCAGTTCCTAAAACATTACATTTCTTTTCATTTGTCATTGACACAAAGCCATTCTCTATTTTCTTGTAGTTTGAAAACAAGTTTTTAAAAGGAGTCATATGAAAAGTATAACAAGAGTCTACCAACCAATCTGATTTACACAAAGGATCAGATAACACAGAGTTCAAATATGCATAATCACACAGATTATTAATCATAAAAATTTCACCTATTTTTCCCTCACAGACAACCATATTAGCATGATCATTTTGCTGGTTTTTCTTAGGCTTAGGAAAATCTCTAATAAAATGACCATTTTCATGACAGTTATAGCATTTTTTAACTTTAAACCTGGACTTAGATCTACCCCTTCCATTTTCGAATTTTTCCCTACTTGATTCCATATTACTAGCATTCTTTTGGTTATTAGACCTATTCTGAGGCCTACCCCTCACATGCATAACCTCACCAGAATTTTTATTTCTCCCAGAATGTTTTAAATCTAATTCCTTACTCTTAAGACCATTGACCACAATGTCAAGGGTAAGCTCATCTCTACCATATTTAGTAGCAGATTTCACATCACTATATGAGTCAGGAATAACATTTAGAAGGGCAATAGAAGTATAGTCGTCTATATGTTTATCATCAATTAACTTAATATCTGAAATAAGTTTGTGAAAACATCTAGGTTCTCCTCAATGTCCTTAGATATATACAATCTAAATTTGAAAAAAATTTCAAGCAAAAACATTTTACTTAGCAAAGAGGTTTCAGTATAGAGTTCTTCAAGTTTATCCCAAAGGATTTTAGCAGATTCCAAAATTCCAAGTTTTCCAAGTACAGAGTCAGATAAGTTCAAATAAATTGTGGAACAAACATTTTCGTTCATTTCAGCCTTTTTTTCTTCAGTGCCAGAAGTCAAATAGGTCTGACCAACAGGAACAAACATTTTCGTTCATTTCAGCCTTTTTTTCTTCAGTGCCAGAAGTCAAATAGGTCTGACCAACAGTCCTAAATGACTTCTATTGAATTAAAATGCATTTTATTTTTTGTTTCCAAATGCTAAAATCAGATTTTCCGTTGAACGGAACCATACCATATTGAATCATATCATATTGATTAGCAACAGACATTTTTCACACAAAAAATAAATAGCAACTAGCACGATGATTTCGGTAATTATCCGGCTCGAAACGGGTGAAGCAACTAGCACGAACAAATGAGAAGAACGACGAACATAGAGTTCTTGTTTCAATCTCTTTGTTCTTTCACACAAGCACAAACAATAACATAAACTATTTTTCAGAAAAATAAAAAAACAACTATAGCCGAAAAATTTAGAATTTTACTGTAAATTTTTAACAAAGTCAGAGCTTAACTGCAACAGAAAGTAAACACTGATAAGAGTTTGTTTTTTTTCAGTCAATTCACCTGAGCGAAATCAGATTTCGGGAAAGAAAAAATCACTGATAAGAGTTTGTTTTTTTTCAGTCAATTCACCTGAGCGAAATCAGATTTCGGGAAAGAAAAAATGATAAAAGTTGTGTTTTCCGACGATATACCTGAGTGAAACCCTAGGAGAGGGTTTTGACCTTACCCACACTCACGTGACGGTCCGGCGACGGTCCGGCGGTGTCCTGTGACGGTCCGACATTCTGGGGCGACGACTCACCGATCTCTGATACCACTGTAGAGATGATCAACGTCGTCGCTGTTTGACTCAGAAGTCTGCTCTTCAGTCACTGTCCCTGCTCAGTTGTGCACCACCAAGAACACAAAAGGGAGCCCACAGATCTTCTCATTAAATCACTCACAAAGAGGAAAAGGGATTCACACAAAGCGATGGTCGGGAAAATCTCACAGAAGGGGAGGAGAGATCGCACAAAGCAATAGAGCATAAAGCTCAAGTTCTCATCTCTGTCTCTTCTTCCTTTCCACCCTGAGCTACTACCAACCGGGGCCAGCCGACACGGGAGAGAGGCTAGGGTTTCGAATGGCAGGAGTCGACCTACAGGAATGGGAGATGAGACTCCAAGCGGCGGCCATTAGAACACAGAGATGGGAAAGTGATTAAGTATCATCGGGTAATAGAGAGGAATAGAGGGGGCTAGGGTAAATGTAGAGGGAAACTGGGCCTTTAGGTAACAAGCCTTTGGGCCAACTAATATCAACAAATTTGAAAACTTTAGCGCATTTAAGTG
>NC_033797.1:48647943-48662943 GCF_001876935.1 Asparagus officinalis | reverse complement strand
TCCACGCCATTCACCTCCAGATCATCAGATCAACTCAATTATCTTACCCTTACCGCTAACAGAAGCAAGCCAAACCCCCCGATTCCCAGGAGAACTTCTAGAAGAAAACGCCATTGGGAATTCGGAGAGAATGAGAGTGAGAAGACGAAGAATCACTGCAGACTTAGATTGCGCCGGCCGCAGCCATGGCATCGATGCAAGAGAAAGAGGTTCTAATTTATACGGTAATTTCTCACTAATTTTTCGCTAATTTTTTACCAATTTTAGAAATGGGGATTTTAAAATGCATCGACTCTTATTCTTCCTCCACTGCCACGTCAGAAAACCGCGTTGAATTAAAATGCACGTGACGAGTTTCTCGTCGGAAAAGTGGTCGCCGACGAGGAAAAAGGATGCTACATTGGTATTTAATCATAAAATGGCCTTAACGCCGATTTTTAATTTTTTTATTTAAAATACCTTCTTGGCAAATGAGGTTGAATTAAAATACCAATATGGGTATTTAGCCGGAGAAGGAGGTTAGTGGTTCAAATTCTAACTACAACATATATATTTAAAAATCTTTGATAGGGCATTGGGGCTCTTTGAATTATACAATTATTTTTAATTTTGTTTATTTCTATAAATTCAACAACCCCTTTGATATTTACAATTATTTTTAATTTTATTTATTTTTATAAATTATATAATTATTTTATATTATTTTAGTTTTTATATTTTTTTATATTTTTAAATTACATAATTACAAATGATTAATAATATAATTTTTTAATCAAAATTGTGTCTATTTTTACCTTTTTTTCCTTTAAAACTTAAAAAATTAAAAAAAAAATTTCAAAACCGACCCGGCCCGGTGTCCGGCCCGCTTAGACCCGGGCCCAGCCCGGGGCGACCAGGCCTGGGTCCGGGCTCCAGTTTTGACCGGCCCGGGCCCGGTTTTTCGGGCCGGGCCAGCCCGGATGGACACCCCTAACCGGGTTCAACTTTGTAAAAAACCTGTTACGCTGGTAAACTATTGTTATCTATAAGCTGTAGTCATCATGTAACCAAGGAATGGTTTCGGATACTTACATAACACAAGAGAGGAGCGCATCAACCTAGCTTAATAAGAGGCGCTAACAGCACTGAGTGTATAATTTAAGCTTACAATTATATTGGTAACAGTGTTTACTGACCATTTAACGTTTTGCTGGTGACGATGAAGTTGATGAAACTCCAAGAAAATGCCGGAGCTCTTCCATTCTAGTTACTTGATACTTGATACAGTTCAGCACCTGGAATGACAAAAGGAGAACTGAGCTCTTCCATTCTAGCTATCGTGAATCCGGATTCAAGTTAATGACACCTGGAATCCCAGTCCACTGCCTGATTAAATATGTAAGCACATGCAAAAGTTGATAAGGTTGCGTTTGGATTCAATGATTTGATTTCAAATTCCAGAATTGAAATATGGAATTTCAAATTCAATTCCTTCGTTTGTGAAACATCCAAATTTGAATTCCAGAATTCAATTTGAAATTCATGTTTGGCAAACTTTAGAATTTTAATTTTAAAAATTTGAATTGAGTTGTTTGCTAACTAGTAGAATTCTAATTTCTGAACTAAAATTGTAGCTCGAAGATAATTTAGAAATAAGATACTCAAATTACATAAGTTTTGCATTAAAATTGGTGAAAATAAATTCCTCAAATAGTATATCACATATCCAACTAACTTGACATATAGATAAAATACCTGAAAATCTCAAATGCAGTAATATCAATAGTTGACCTAATAATCACTATAAAATAACCGAAATCATTCATCAATAAAACTTTGTAAACTCATCCACCACTAACCAAAACATGAAATAAAGTAGAAACTTCAAATTTGCATATAACAATTCAACAAACTAGAGATCCAAAATATCCAACAAATACAAACCAACAAAAGTTAATAATTTGCAGTTACACAGTGTCATGTTTAAGTTTTCTCTCGCACTAGTTTCTTTAAGACTTTTACATCTAATTCAAATGAGAGATTCTTTCTAATGCTTGTACACTTTCAATTTGTATTTCTTTTGTAGTTTCGTCCCCTCGGTTCAGAAAGTCTTGTTTTGCGAGTTCTTGAATCACCTGAAACAATAACAAGAAGACCAAAAGGGAGGGATGTTTTCAGCAGAGCTGTTCCGTATATAAAACCATGCCACCAACAAGTCCAAATACTACCTCGACCAAAAAATTACCGAAAGTAAGAAGAAAATGGAATGTTCGACAATCTCAGAAGAAAGAGCTGACTGATTTCAGGAACATTACAATACAAACCGAAAGATTAACCTTTTGATATAAGAGAACATATCCACTCAATGAAAACTAATGTCCATCTTTACCATAGAGCCGCTTGGTTGATTGCTGGAATTGTTGAAGAAGTTCATCTTAAGCATGTTTCTGTAATTTAGCACCAAAATTCTGTTTGATCGGACTAACCCTATTTTCTAATGGCCAACGTGACAGCCAATAGTATGAAAAAAGTTAAATCCACTTAAAGAAAAGCGAGAACCAACCTGTCGCATGGTGTGCAGTGAAAGGTCTTCCCGTATCAGTAGCTTGGTGAAAGTCTTCTTCTCCGCAGCATCCAAAACACGCCATACATCCAATTAAGGAAGTTTTTCCCTAAGACAGCAACTTTGCTACTTCACTAGTACAAAATAGGGCAGTCCAAACGGTTATTGAAACCGTTTGGGCAAGTCAAAATAGCCTAAACTGTTTAAACCGTTTGGACTAATTATTCCAAACGGTTTAAACCGTTTGGGCTATTGAATAATCCCAAACGGAGCTTCCAAACGGGTTAAACCGTTTAGAACATATCCGTCCAAACAGTTGAAACCGTTTGGGAGTTATGCTAGGGTTTAAAAAAAAAAATTTAGCCATCGTTTTTCTGACCCGCGCACGCGTTCTCCCCAAATTTTCAGCCAGCGGCGCCAAAAATTTCATCCCCAAACACAAAAAAAAAGTTTGCCATCGTTTTTCTGACCCGCGCACGCGTTCTCCCCAAATTTTCAGCCAGCGGCGCCAAAAATTTCATCCCCAAACACCGCACCCTCTCAAATTCCCCTCCGCCAAAAATTTCATCCCCAAGCACCGCACGCTCAAATTCCCCTTCGCCAAAAAACACCACACCCTCAAATTCCCCTCCGGCAAAAAATTCGCCTCCGCCTCCGCCTCATCTTCGCCGGCCAACGCCTGACCTTCTCCGCCGCCTCATCTTTGCCGGCCCTCGAGATCCTCCGCCGCCTCATATTTGCCGGCGCGCTCGATCCTCCGCCGCCTCCTCCACCGCCTCCATCGATTCCACCGCATCGCTCCTCCGCCTCCTCCACCGCGTGCCTCCACCAAAAATATGTTTTAAATGGAAGTTGCTGAAACGTGGGATATTAAGAATTTTGGTGCTCCCACCAAAATAATTCCTTCTCCATAAATTTTAACATCGTTAAATAACTGGTTTTTCTTAGGATTTTACTCGAGAATGGATCATATCAGGCATCCATTTAGGGGAATCATCAGTGATGTCAAAGGTAGAGCACCATGTTACCGTCAAGATTGAATGGCTGGGTTTCATTCAGGATTCAGGTACTTGTATTTGAAAAAAAAAATAATTTAAAGGCTTATGCAATTCTGTTAATTGTTTTGCTCATCATTTTTTTCAGGGTCTTGGCACCTACTATGTACATCTTTTTTGCTTCTGCTTTACCTGTTATTGCTTTTGGAGAGCAACTAAGTAAAGACACAGGTTGGTTTTAACTTGATTTTGATGATATATAATGATTTTTTAAGAGTTCACGATATCTAATGTTCTCCGTTTACAGAAGGAGCACTAAGACCGTTGACACTTGATATCTACTTGAAGGTCAGTGTGTTCCGTTTCTTTTTACTAATTGTATATATTTTTCACTAAGTTTAAGATTTTATTCATCTAAAAGAAAATCAAATACGTTTAATCATCCAGGCATATATACCTGGAAACATGGGAATACAAGACACTACAAGTATGTTTAAGCTTTGATTTAGTTTTTGTGCTCGTTACGTGTTTGACGAAATGCCCCTTTGGGATTTTCGCTTGTTTGTTTGGTCGATCGGTTTCTTGTTTAGCCTGGTTTTACTTCGTGCTTGCAACCTGTTTGATGAAATGCCCATGTGAATGTTTGGTTTGTAGCTGGAGGACATGGAGCTGGATGCCTCGTCGGAGGCGGCGGCAGTGGAGCTTTACTTTGTTAAATGTAATACTTTTAGGATTTTCCTTTATTATGGCTTTATGTTTGTTAAACCCCGATCATCTTAACATTCAGTGGGGTGATCTATTGTGCACAATGAAAGTAAATATACCTTACGATACAATGGCTGTTAATGTCTATTTGATACTTTTGGTGAAACAAGTATTTATCTTTATATAATTGAAATTGTTTTCGCGTGTTCAGCGAAAGTCACTTTTGGAGGTGATCAAGCAAACAGTGCTGGACCATCTCACCAAGAAATGCCCTCCGCATGTAAGCTTCTTAGCCTTGCTGTATCATATATTAAGCTGATGAAAATTTGGAACAAAGTGTGAAGTTGCTGATGTAAATTCTCTATTTGGAACAAAGTGTAAAGTTGCCCATGTTAATTCTTGGAGTTGCAGAACCTACTGTGTTAATGTACACATACTTGTACAACTTTGCCAAAGACCTAGAAGACTTGGGTGCACGCCTATTTTTGGCTTGGGCTGGATGGTTTTGTAGTTGTGAAGATGAAAAGAGTTTGGATCAGTTAGTCATGTTTCTTAGTTAATATGATTTTTGATTTGCAAAACTTTTCGTAGGGTTTGCATCTGGACTGCTATCATGCTGTTTCTTCTGACAGCTTTTAATGCTTCAGCTATAATTAGTAGATTCACCAGGGTTGCAGGAGAACTCTTTGGGATGTTGATAACAGTTCTCCTCTTTCAAGAAGCTATCAAGGTGATTTTTTATCTCTCTATTTCGAGTCTGGAAAGTAATCTTAGCGAGCAAAACTAGTGCTAATATTTTCATTTTTTTATAGGGTCTGGTGAGTGAGTTTAATGTACCCAAAGGCGAAGATTTGAGTCTAATGGTAAACCAGTTCCAGTGGCTTTATACGAATGAATTGCTGGGCCTCATATTTTCTGGTGGCCTTCTGTACACTTCATTAAAGAGTAGAAAGGCAAGGTCGTGGAGATATGGCACAGGTCTGTGATATTCTGGTTATTTACCGTGCCATTGATTAATTAACTCCCCAAGAATGATGGTAAGAGCTGTGATTACTGTTTGCAGGGGGGGTTCAGAGGTTTCATTGCCGACTATGGAGTTCCTTTGATGGTGGTTGCATGGACCGCGATATCGTATGCGACCCCTAACAACGTTCCTTCTGGGGTTCCAAGGAGGCTCTTCAGCCCCCTTCCCTGGGATTCCAAGTCGGTGCATCACTGGGCTGTTGCAAAGGCAAGAGCAAGCAAACCATTATTCTCATGAGCGCCTTGATCTTTGGTTTAGTTGGACCTTAAGAATAGTTCATACTTGTTTAGGGTCGAGAAGAATTCTCTCGTCACAGCAGGTTTTTCTTTCAGTCAAAGGTGAATGATTTTGTCGTGTTTCATTAATAAGAAACAATGAAGGAAGTCATATAATGCAATTCTAACGGATCCACACTAGTACAAATCAGATTATATAATTCTTAAATGTTTTGATCGTTTATACAACATATTTTTGGTGAATTGCAGAAATGTCAAATCATTGAGGATGGTGGCACACCTACAATGCTGAAACTATATTTGGGTATCCACTCGTCATCGGTAGATAAGATCACCGGAGAGTATACATATCCGGACAACAGCACTAAGGAGTATTGCGTAAGTGTTCTGGATGAAATTTTAACTGCTTTTATGTTATAATCATACTTTTATTTTGTTTTGAAAATCACTTAATATTCGTGTTGTCCTTAAATTTTATGAAAATGGGAACATATTATATGCCCTGTTGCTGGAAATGTTATGGAAGGAGATAATTAAGCCCATGAACTTTTTGCTGGAAATCATGAAGCCTTTGCTGTAAGAAGGAAAGAGGGTAGGGTATTAGTTGATATATCTCTATTAGTGACCAATTATGTGCTTTCATTTTAATGTCAATAGTTGACCTAATAATCACCATAAAATAACCGAAATCATTCATCAATAAAACTTTGTAAACTCATCCACCACTAACCAAAACAATAAATAAAGTAGAAACTTCAAATTTGCATATAACAATTTAGCAAAGTAGAGATCCAAAATATCCAACAAATACAAACCAACAAAAGTTAATATTTTGCAGTTACATAGTGTCATGTTTAAGTTTATATAGTGTCATGTTTAAGTTTTCTCTCGCACTAGTTTCTTTAAGACTTTTACATCTAATTCAAATAAGAGATTTTTTCTAATGCTAGAGATCCAAAATATCCAACAAATACAAACCAACAAAAGTTAATATTTTGCAGTTACATAGTGTCATGTTTAAGTTTATATAGTGTCATGTTTAAGTTTTCTCTCGCACTAGTTTCTTTAAGACTTTTACATCTAATTCAAATAAGAGATTTTTTCTAATGCTTGTACACTTTCACTTTGTATTTCTTTTGTAGTTTCGTCCCCTCGGTTCAGAAAGTCTTGTTTTGCGAGTTCTTGAATCACCTGAAACAATAACAAGAAGACCAAAAGGGAGGGATGTTTTCAGCAGAGCTGTTCCGTATATAAAACCATGCCACCAACAAGTCCAAATACTACCTCGACCAATAAATTACTGAAAGTAAGAAGAAAATGGAATGTTCGACAATCTCAGAAGAAAGAGCTGACTGATTTCAGGAACATTACAATACAAACTGAAAGATTAACCTTTTGATATAAGAGAACATATCCACTCAATGATAACTAATGTCTATCTTTACCATAGAGCCACTTGGTTGATTGCTGGAATTGTTGAAGAAGTTCATCTTAAGCATGTTTCTGTAATTTAGCACCAAAATTCTGTTTGATCCGACTAACCCTATTTTCTAATGGCCAACGTGACAGCCAATAGTATGAAAGTTAAATCTACTTAAGAAAAGCAAGAACCAACCTGTCGCATGGTGTGCAGTGAAAGGTCTTCCCGTATCAGTAGCTTGGTGAAAGTCTTCTTCTCCGCAGCATCCAAAACACGCCATATATCCAATTAAGGAAGTTTTTCCCTAAGACAGCAACTTTGCTACTTATAACCAAGAAAGTGATGCTGGAGGAGGGAAAACACAAATGAGTCACTAATAACAATATGGGAAAAACTCACAGTAGACAAATACAAATTTTATATCATAATTAGAATCTGTGACTAAGATAGACTAACAAAAAACTTACTTTTCAAACTGACAGTAAAAGAGAAAACTGATTTTGAATTGAAAACTAAAGTAGGGAAAAAAATCGAGACCACACATACTTGTCTCAGACCAACAATGAATATCCATGAAACAATAGCCTCTTATGGTGCACGATACATGGGCATTATAGTACTCCTGTTACAGGTTTCACTTTTCCAACAAGTTGTGGTGCATTAACAATCACAATAGTCTAGTCAATCGAATTAAAGGAAAAGTTTCTCCTTGCCATTGGACCTTTCAAAAGGGGAAAAACATAGTAGATACTATAATTTATAAAATCCAATAAGAATTTGAAAATTTATAACCCTTTATTAGATAAGAGCACAAAAGCATAATATTTCCCCCAAATAAAACTACTCTTTTGATTCACAAAGATCACTAATTCGGCTATCCGATCAACATTTCCCGCTGAACTTAAAAGCATTGAGTGATTTTTCTAGGTCTTGATCTAATCAGTCATCGAGAATCATAAGATCGACAAGTTCCGATCAAATATATAGGGCTGAAAAACTTCGCTTGAATAAATGACATACCTCGTTAAAGAAGGAGATTGATATTCTTAAAGAAGGCAGAGATCACAACCATCAAAACCTCACTCATAAAATGCCATACCTCGTTAAAGAAGGAGATTGAAATTTTTATATTAAGTTCAAGATATATGTCATCATCCCTATCAATGACCGCATCATTCCAAGTGAGCTGTACAAATAACCAATGACGCTAAATTTTTTGTACCTCATAATGCACACAAACAATCACAATGCTTATGATCCAAGCAGAACTAATGGTCAAAATAATTAGGTCTTGCATTGTTATTTCAATGATTGGGAGTTCGGAAATAGACTCCGTTGAATCCAGAGAATTTTCAACAAGCTCTCGAACTGTTGTGTACAGAGATTTTCCAGGCTACATATAACAAAAATCAATTTTCAATCAACAAATCTTCCAAAATCCAATGAACATCAACATTTCAGTAGAAGCACGCGCTAGACTTCACTTTGATAATATTTCTACAATAGTTGCTCAAAATGCTGGCCGCCCGTGACAAAATAAATGGGAAATATCAGCTTAATAAGAAGCTTCTAAGCTATCAGCCTCAACAAAACACTCATTTTCCACCCTCCGAATGCACTTCAAGAAACTCAAGCATGTCTAATGTCCATTTCTACAGATAATAGATATTCAAAGAACATTGGTCATCAATATTAGCTCAATTTGCACTGAGCAACATTCAAACATTCAACAAAACTTCTACTACCAGTTTCAAAATGGACAATAACACTAGAGAGAAGATTTCACATTATCGAATCCAGCAATGTTTTTGTTCTCGACGAAGAACTCCACTGGGGATTCTACAAGACAAACAGGTTCACCCTCAAATCACTACAAGTCACAGATTGATTAAAGAGAGACAAGTTGAAAAATGAAAGCTGAGGAGGAAATTACTTTGCTTTAGCACGCTCTCCTTGGCCTTTTTGGGCGTCTTCGATCGACCTTTCTTTGGCTCCTCCGGGCTCTCTCTGCTGCCCATCCAGAGATCGACCGCCAATAATATGATTGAGGTGCTAGGGTTTGGTGGGAGATCGCCGGCGGTAGCTAGGGTTAGGGTTTTGGCAGTGGATCGAGAGGAAGAAAGCTAGGGCTTGGAAAGCGGAGAAATGGCGGGCTGGGTTTTTCGCCGGCTGGGAGGGAGCTCGGTAGAGAAATCAATCAAGAGAATAGAGTTTGAATCTAGAATTTAAGGTTTCAGTAGAACTAGAGATAGAGGATCGAGAAGTTCTCACCATTTTTGATGATCGCCGTCGTCGCCGGAGGTGAAATTAGTGCTTGCAGGTGAAACTGGATCTCGTCGTCGTCGTGGTCGCCGTCACCATCGCTGGTTGAGAGCAGAAGTGGGGAGGGATATAGATCGCGAGGGTGGGAGGGAGGCGGGGGGAGATCGCGAGAACGGGAGGGAGAGAGAAGAAATGGGAATTGCAAATGACAGGCTATCCATCGGGATTTAGAATTATGGGCCTTGTATAGGTTTAAAATGTTAATGGATTTGGGCCAATATCCAGTATTCAAATTCTTATGGATCCAAACAATACAATTGAGTCAAATACACTATTTGAAATGAAATGCTGGTTACCAAATCCAGCTGTGCCACCAATGCTAATAAAATACGAATCGACGAATGCTTCACAACAGGAGAAAATACCTTGTTGTAATCAACGCCCTCTAGCTGTGCATATCCCTTGGCAACCAATCTGGCTTTGAATCTAATTTCCCTAATAAAAGATCCCTCTTTCTTTGCATATACCCACTTGTATCCAATAGCCTTCTTACCCTTCGGTAGTTTTGCAAGTTCCCAAGTGTCGTTCTTATGAAGAGACTGCATCTCTTCCTCCATAGCTTCCCTCCACCTATTTGAATCAGAGCTTGACTCTGCTTCCTTGAATGTAGAAGGAACCAAATCATCAACGACTTCTGCTGATAAAGCATATGCAACCATGACATCGTCATATCTAGCTGGCCGACGAATGTTTCTTCTTGGTCTATTAGCTACAATGGACTCCTGAACATGACCATGTTCCTGAGTCCCAATATCTACTGTATCCTCTAAATGCCCGACTGTCATCCTATCTCCTTCTAGTATCACCTCTGTAGGAGCCTCGATGGATACAATGCTCTCTGGAGTGAGTGGAGTCACATCATCCTCCACCTGTTGCGATATCTCCTGAATCTGATCTTCCTCCACCTGCTGAGGAACTTGAGGCTTCATCATGTACGCCTCATCTAATGTGATATTCCTGCTAATAACTATTTTCTTGTCCTGTGGATCCCATAACTTGAAGCCTTTAACTCCATCTCTAAATCCCATAAGGACTGCTTTCCTCGCTCTCGGATTCAATTTACCATCATTGACATGGTAATAAGCTGGACACCCAAATTTCCGAAGCGACTCATAGTCACTAGCTATCGAACCAGACCAACGCTCCAACGGAGTCTTCCCCTGTATCGCAGTGCACGACAACCTATTCACGAGGTGACTTGCATAAACCAACGCTTCGGCCCAAAAGGATCTTGACAATCTACTCTGTGTCATCATACATCGCACCTTCTCTAGTAAGGTACGGTTCAACCTTTCAGCCACCCAGTTCTGTTGCGGTGTCTCACGTACTGTGAAGTGTCGCCTAATGCCATGATCCCGGTAAAACTGCAGAAACGGATCAGTCTTATACTCTCCACCGTTATCTGAACGTAGAGTCTTCACCTTTCTACCTGTCTGCAGCTCCACTTTCTTTTTCCACTTCACAAAAATATCCAGGACCCGATGTTTATGCTTCATCGGGTATACCCAATTCCTCCTGGAATAATCATTAATGAAAGTGACAAAATAGTTGGCCCCACCAAGTGATGTGTACTTGGAAGGGTCCCAAACATCTGTGTGAATGTAGTTCAATATACCTTGGGTATTGTGAATAGCGGTGCCGAATTTCGCTCTTGTCTTCTTCCCAAGTATGCAATGTTCACACAGCTCCATCTTGCATGTCTTTGTACTCTTTAATAGCCCCTGCTTCGCCAATACCTGTAGGGACTTATCACCAGTGTGTTCTAATCTTATATGCCATAAGCTGATAGTATCTTCCTCTGTGGTAATCGAAGCTGTCAGACCCCCTGTTACTGTCTTGCCTTTCAAGTAGTAAATGTTGTTTTCCCTGACACCTCGCATCACAACCATGGATCCCTTTGTGACCTTCAGAGTCGTATTCTCCAAGATCACCTTATAGCCAGCTGCCTCCAAAGTTCCAAGCGAAATGATATTCTTCGTCAATTGAGGAACGAATCTCACTTCCTTCAGCTCCCGAGTTACCCCGTCACTAATCCGGATTCGTACTGTACCAATACCACCAATAGGGCATACATGATCATTATCCATGAGCACGACATCCCCTTTTTCCAACTCCTCAAAGCTGAAGAACCAATCCCTCCTAGGATAAATATGGTATATAGCATCAGAATCCATCATCCACTCCGTAGATTCAGCGTAACAAACTGACGGTAATGCAGAGCAAGAATAGCCTGAAGAATCCGTATCTGAATTATCGTTACTAGCCTTGACAACATTCACTTCCGAAGCTTGTACAACTTTTCCTTTATTCTTTCCAGCTTTATCTTTCAACTTTGGGCAGTCGTTCTTCCAATGTCCTTCTTCTTTGCAAAAGCGACATTGATTCCTACCAATATTTCTATGGCCACCTCTTGACTTCGATCTTGAGCGATCACCTGGACGATGGTTTGGACCACGGCCTCGAACTGCTAATGCATCTCCCGATGCCCTTGAGCGATCACCTGGACGATGGTTTGGACCACGGCCTCGAACTGCTAATGCATCTCCCGATGCCTTCTTGGAGGATTCGTCATTACTCTTCCTTAACTCATAATTCACTAAAGTTGAGGTCACCTCCTTGTAGCTAACCGTAGTTCTTCTATTTATCATAGTGAGAACAAACATACCAAAATCATCCTCAAGCAATGAACACAATAGTAGCATCGCCTTGTCTTCATCCTCAACCATGATATCTACATTGGCCATATCTGAAATTGATATCTACATTGGCCATATCTGAAATTAGCTTCGTGAAGTTGTTAACATGCTCCCGAATGGAAACTCCCCTCTTCATCTTGAATTGGTAAAACATCTTCTTCAAGTGAAGCCGATTCTCAATGCTCTTCGTCAGATACTTCTCATTGAGTGTTTCCCACATTCTCTTCGCCGATGTCTCATTCATTACGTCATAAATAAGATCCGGCATCAAGCATGACCGATTAACTCCATAAGCCCTACTATTCATCTTCTTCCAAACTTTGTCCTCCATATCAACGAGTTTCTCTTGTAACTCAAGAGTCTCCTTCAAATTCTGTGCATCCAAGGCGTCCATCACTTAACACCTCCACAATCTGAAATTAATCTTGCCGTCGAACTTTGGAACATCAATCTTGGTGTTATTGATGCTCAGACTCTGTATCGCCTTCGAAAGAGACGATCCCGATGTGCTTGTTTCTCCCATGTTGTCGATCTAATTCTTCAAATAGGAATCCTTCAGCGAATCCTTCGAACAAGCTCCAAATCCAACCCGGAGCTCTGATACAACTTGTTGTGCGCAGCGAAAATTTTGGCAGAACCTCCGGTGCGCAAGGTGTACAACAAGAGATTAGATCATATTAAGAATTATTCTCTCACCAAGGAAATAAGAATCTGAAGCGAATATCTCAACAAAGTGAGATATCGACTCTTCCTCTCATCAGTTCTAGGACTGACTTGTCGAGGGATCCTACAAGCTATTACAAATCATGAGACAACAAAGACAACTAATTTTTATGTGGTTCGACAAATCGCCTACGTCCATGGGGCAAGGAGGGAGGAGATCTACTACTAGAGAAAGAGAATACAAATAGGGTTTACAATCATACAATTAAACCCTCACATAAACTCTCAGATCCCTCACACAAATATTCTCTCAAAGGGATGCACAAATCAAAGAACAACTACAAAAAGACTTTGCTTCTTCTCTATGAATAGCCGCCAAAATCTTTGTTCTTTGCTACTTGCTACAGTTTTTTTTCTTGCGCTCAAAATCAGCCGCCAAAATTCCCTATAGCCGCAAATTCTCAAAACCCAGTCCTCTGCCTCCTTTTCACCTGCGCCTGCCGTCAAAACTCCTTTTCCATTGTGCTCACGAAACCCTAGAGAATTTATAGGCTGTGCGGAATCGGGTGGACCCACATAGTTTTCACAAACCGCATCATTTCATTTGTATTCACGTGCTCCCACTGGTGGTCCCAACACCGAAAACAAAACAACTCCTCACACGCTATCCAATAGATATTTTGGTAATTGACTATTAATGGTTAATCTAAACTTAACCAGAGTTGAGGGTTTTAGATGGAAAACTAACAGAGGGACTAATATCAACATATTATTACAATTTGAGAGACTAATATCAAAATATGGAGATTTAGGGGACTAATACAAAATACTAATGATTTAAAGGACTGATATCTAAAAAAACCCTACGATATTGTTAAATAATATATGTTGAGTTTAGAAGGGTGGAGGACACTAAGAATTATATTATTATTATTTCTCTAGTAGTACAACCCTCTATTCTCTCTTCAATGCAAACACTCTCTCTACAGCAAACTACTACACTACTACACTCTTTTACAATTACTCACTATATTCTCTCTCTTTCTCTCTCTCTCTCTCTCTCTCTCTATATATATATATATATATATATATATATATATATATACTATAGATATTAGGAAGTTCTTACCTATAAATAACCTCTTAGCCTATCAAAAACTAAACCTCACTTCCTTCATCCTATGGCTAGGATTTTAGTCAACAGTCAACAGACATACATTAATTACTCATTAATCACATGCATTTAATACATTAACGAAGTGAATCTCGCGATTCACTGCAGTGATTCGAGATACGTTGAGGTAGTGATCCTATTCACTTCACGTTGAGGTAATTAAATGAGGTAATTAAGTGCATGTTCTGTGACTGTTTGACTGAATCCCAGCCATTAGATTCATCTAGATCGCAATGGATGAAGGAGGTTGTTAGTTGTTTAGGCTAAGGAGGTTTTATTTAGAACCTCTCCTATATTATATATACATATTATTATAACTATATATATATATATAATATATAGGTATATATATATATATAATATATATATATAATATATAGTATTATATATTATTTTATTTTCTTTTTTGCTTAATGGGGATTGATGTCACGCCGAGAGATTTGGGGACTATCTTATAGGTGAATTATAGTAGGTGTACACTGTGGAAGTTATGTTACTACAATTGTGTGTTGGCTTTTTTGTTTGATGATATTTTAACAAACAATTTACAACTAATATTGTTTGTCTAGTGTTTGTATTTTTGTATTTGTTCTAGACAAATAATCAATTGGAGGTTGGATGGAATTACGCTATAACGATCATATCCAATGGAGAATGGAAGGAATAGTGGAATGAAGCCTTGCACATTCAAGTCAAAGATTCAAGTTCAAGCTTCATTCACAAAGTTTAACAAGAAGAGGCTCATTGAAGATCAACCAAGCTTGGGTAAATAAGTTTAGGTTTTGTATTATGTATGCTCAATACTTTAATATATATATATATAGTTTTGGTTTTCAAGTTTATATAAATATAAATTTGTGAAAATATTAAGTTTTTGGTTTATAGACTTAAGAACAATAGTTTATACTTTTTATTAAGTCTATATAATCATTTTATAAAATTTTAAAACATGGTTTAGCTAAAATGTCAAAAACAAGTATTATTCGTTTTCACGTTTTTGGACTATTTTTGCAAAATGATGAGATTTTACAAATGGGAAGTGTAATTCTAAAAATTCCTTTTGTAACATATTTATTATCATGTTTATAATCATTTTTCAAAGTTTTACATTTTTTGGAATTTGTTTGCTATTTTTAAATCAAGTTTAAAAATCAGCATTTCTATTTTAAACCTGTGTATGCCCATATATCCGTTTGCGGTCGACCGTCATGGTAGCCGCGGTC
>NC_033797.1:48630602-48647933 GCF_001876935.1 Asparagus officinalis | reverse complement strand
TTAGCCATTTGCGGTTGACCGGACTGGTCTCTGCGGTCGACCGCCAATATAGCCGTTGCACAGTAACGACTAGTTTTCAGTTTTTTATTTTAGTGTGATTTTGGGGTTTTCTTGGGTTGTTTTCTTCTACCATATATATACTCCATTGCATTTATCATTCTCATCTACCTAAGAGAGTTTAAAAACAAGTTTTAAGTGTGGTGTAAGTTTGTTTAAGTTTTTGTTTATAAAATTGGTTTTGTGAAGATTATTTCATAAAAAGAGGAGATCACCTTTGGTTTGAGCTTTCCATTTCACATCTTCATCTCTCTTGATCTATAGAGAAGTTTTTCTAAACTCAATCTAGCTTTATATTTATATATTTGTTTGATTATCATTTATTAAGCCAGAGTTTATATTGAGTTTAGTTTTGATTTATTCTCTTTGTTACACTCACCCACATTGAGCTTTTAGTATTTTCATACATAGTATATTTTGGGTTGTGAGATTGTAATATAGAGTTGGGCTTAATTGAGTTCTCATCTTGTATAGAGAACATTCATTTGTTGTTGAGCTAATTTGTGAGGTCACATTGTATCGCACAAGTACACCAAGAGGAGTGAAGAAGTGAGAGACGTGGTCGGTCCCAAGAGGAGTAGCATTGGTAGTAAAGCCTAGTGAGAGGTAGTAATTCCGAGCACTTGAGGGAGACACGTGAGATGCCAACACTTGAGGTAGTAGTTGTGTAGTTACATTGTGAGTGATTGTAAACGTTGATTGGTGAGCGTTGAAAACCGATATTGTGTGGTGTAAACGTTATTCGGGTGAGCGTTGAAAACTTGGTTGTGTAGTGGATTCTCCCTAGGAGTGGGGAGAGAAGACGTAGGACGGAAGGTCCGAACTCCGTGATTATTTGCTTGTGTTTGAGTTTGCATTGGCGTTCATTTATATTTGTGCTCATTGCTCATATCGCCATTATCTTATTATTTAGTTTGTCCACTATATTGTTTATATTTGTTTGTTTCATCCTTGTGTTATTTTATATCCTTGCTCATATATCTTATTATATATATCATAATTGCTAGGATATTGTTAATTAGTTTTATTTAATATTAAATCGGATTAGATTAGCATAAACCCTATTCACCCCCCTCTAGGGTTCTGTCCTAGTGGCATTAGGGTCTAACACAATGTCCTTACAATAACAGTTGGTGGGTCTTGTGGTTGGTGAATACAGTAGATGGGTAAGTGTTACTGTTGAAATGGTAGTTGAGGTAGGTAGCTGCTGACATTAACACTCCCCCTCAGCACCGACTTCTCTATCCACAAATCCAAATTAACTTTGAAATTCCACAAACTTTGAAGAACTCAGTGCTTTGGTGAATATGTCAGCTATTTGTTCGTTTGTCCCAATCGGCTTCATTATGATCTCCTCCTGAAGAATCTTCTCTCATAGAAAGTGATGATGTACTTTGATTGTTTCGTCCTAGCATGAAAAACCGGATTATCTTCCAATCATATTACAGACTGATTATCGCCTATGATGCACGGATACGGATACGGGACACGAATACGACACGGACATGGATACGAGATACGATAAAATCTAAAAAATAGGATACGAGGATATAGCAATGGTTTTAAAAAAATATTATTATATATAAAAAAATTTATAAAATTCAACTAACAATCTAAAATATGAATCTATCACAAAATAACAAGTTTGTAAACAAAAAGTACCTCAAGATGAAGTGGAAGCTGAGAGATTGAGAGAGGATTAGGGTTAGGGTTAGGATTTTTCTTATTTTCTTTCGTTTGAGTCAGCTGAGGATCGAATCAAGCGGGAGATTTGAGAAATAGGGATGGGTTTTTTAATCGAACGGTTTGGGTTGGATTTTAACAACTAAATCCGCAACCCGAATGAATCGGCCTTCGGCGAATCTGAGCCGTATTCGAGCTCTTTTGACCGTGTCCTAGCCTAATTTGACCGTTGACTCGTGTTGGACACGGATTGATCGTGTCGACATGTGTCGTGCACATGTCGTGACGAATCCGTGTCCAATTCGAGTCGGACACGGATTTGTGGCCTCCGGGGATGAATCCGTGCTTCAGAGATTATCACATGTAAAGATATCGAGTAGTCTGTGGACTGATGTAGATCTCTCATTAACTGAAAAAGTCACGTGCTTTCCTAAGCTACCTGTTTGTAACACCCCTGATTTTCACACTGGCTGTAATCCAGGGTGAACCCCAGAGATGTTAGGACCTGTTGTACACCCATCCACTGTGCATAAGCAAGCTTAACATGACACTGCTGCTATTACTCTAGTAAATGCCAAACAACAATAGGGAGACACGCAAAGTCTAATCAAACAGTCTTAATATCATGGCAAATCTCAGAAATAAGGGTACACAATAGGTATATAATGATTTATAATATTCTCAAGCTGAAATTTAGGCACAACACAGTTCGGAGCTGAAAAGTAAACATATATCATATATGTGAGAACTTCTAAACAAGAACAGAAATCTAACAAACTTTATATAGATATCCAAGTACCACTGATATCGAACACTGTATCAAAATATACATATCCATAGGAGGCTCTCTGCCTTTAAAAAGGTAAAACTTACACAGGTACGGCCCGGCTCCGGCTACAAGAGTAAAGACAGCAAAAACTATACTATGGAGTACTACCTAGCAAAAGTAAGATCGGCTACTACGAGCTAGTCTGCGCCTCTTTGTGCTCCTGAAGATCTACTAAAATAGATTTAAAACAACGACGTTACACGTCGGCAAGAACATCTCAACCAAAACTCGCACAAGTTTTAAAACCGGCTGCACAAATGTGGCTGCCTACATACTCTCTCTCCCAAGGGATCAAGCCGCCCGTAGTTCATCCAAATGGTCACGAACGACTTCAACAGACACAAATTTGCAATAAGCTTCTTGTAACAACTAAAGAAAAATAACTTCCTGAGCACTAACGTGAAACTCATCGCATAACAGTATAGGTTAAGGAACATAGGCATTCGACGGCCTATCTCATGCACATGATTAAGTGGTTCACAACCAAATATAAATTTTCATTGGAGTCACTCGCTGTCCAACTCACATTTCTGCTAGGTGGCTCATAGGCCTAACCCAGACAACAATCTGCTGAGTGACTCATAGGCCTAACTCAGGCAACAATCTGCTGAGTGGCTCATAGGCTCATCCTAGGCAACAATCTGCTAAGTGGCTCATAGGCTCATTTCAGGCAACAATCTGCTGAGTGGCTCATAGGTCTAACTCAGGCAACATGCTTGTGTTATCATAAACAAGCTCTTATCAACATTTATTAAACTTATAATGTCAATAATGAACATCACCCCCATCGTGATCATCAATTTCCCAAATGTTACATGCTCTTACGTATCACGCAATTATCAAAATTAAACTATGAGAGCTCTATGGTTAAGCACGTGTACCATGCATGGATCTCGTGTAACGTATTTCCATATATATATATCTATATCTATATATATATATCTATATATATCTATATAATAAACTGTCTTATTAGTAAACTACAAGCCTTAGTAGTCGACTACTAAAGGTATTAGCCTTATGCAGTAGTTTTTTGCAGAACATGTCGTTAGTAAATTAAACATATCTTTCTCTAGACAAACTCTTTTTAAGAATGGTTTTCTGTTTTGGAAACTAGATTCACACAGCTTTCATTCGGCACTGGTTTGGTTCAATTTGGAGTTTATTTGTTATCTCAATTTTTTAGTTAAAGATTATGCACGTGCACTGAAAAGATAATCCCACCCCTCTTGGATTGTTTTGCATGTAGCTTTGTCTCTTGATGCAAAATTCTCATCTTTACATTTCAATTAGTCAAAATATATGTATTTGATCATGAATCCTACTCAAGAACACAACCAAATACAACCTATTAAAAGAGGGTGAAGATTGAAGGAGATGAACTTGCCTTGAGAGAGATTTGATCTCCGAGAATCGAGAATTAGCGGATCGGCCTTCACAAGAGTTGTAGATCCGCTCGATGCCAATCTTTTCCATTCACGAAGTTTTCTCAAATTCTTCAAAAAAATTCCTGCCCAACATGGTCATGGGTTCACGGTTGTTTGGGGAGAGGAAGAAGATGATTAGAGAGGAGAGAGAATGGAGGCTCATGGCAAAAGTTGACCAAGTCAACTCTCCATAATAGATAACAACTTAAGTCAAAGCATATAAACACACACACACACACACACACACACACACACACATATATATATACGGGCATTTTACTAGCTCGAAGTTCAGCTGATTTTCTCCGGTACCAGAATAAATTACCGATTTACCCCCAATATGGTCTCAATGTTCTGAGAAATATGACACTGACCGCGCATCCATCCGAGTTACAGATAAAATATTAAAAATAAAAAACTACAGGTTTCGAGTTGTCTCGCGACACCGAGACCGAAACTACAAACGAAGTCTAAATCGAACCAAACTGGGCTCGTAGCACAAAGACCACATTATAAGATTGATGGTGCCATCCAGAGGCCCATCTGATCACCAGAAATAGCTAACTGTTGTATAACGACAGACTCGCGGTACCGTAACCCGAGTTGCAAACAAACTCCAAATAAATTCTAACTAATTCCATTCGTCATAGAATAGTAAGCACACATCATAAAATTTATAAAAGCTTAAATAAATTATCAAATAAATTTACAAAAAAAATTCTAGGATTTTACATTGTTAGGCTTATTAGGTCTCATGTTTATGAGCCTACTCCCTAATCTTGTTTTGATGATTACAAATAATTCCTAACAACATTTGTCAAGTATTTATATTTGATTGTTAGATAATCTATACAAATATCTAAGTTGGATATTAGATGGATTACGTCATAACGATCATATCAAATGGAGGTTGGCGGAAAGAGTCTATGCACAATTCAAAGATTCAAGTTCAAGCTTCATGTGCAACCAAGTTGAGCTCAATGAAGACCATATCAAGCTTGGATAAATAGTTTAGGTGTTATATTATGTGTGTTCAATACTTTAATCTCATACACACACACGCACACGTATTTGGATTTTATAGTTTTCAAATATATATAAATATGTAACATATATACACGTTTCATATTTAACATTTTTGTTTTTGAAAACTATGTGTTTAGTCACATATACATTAATCGAATATGCGTATATAAATACATATTCATGTTTATATGTGCTTGTTATGATTTCATTAAAATCAAGTTTTGAAATCATGTTTATTATTTTGAAAGATTGCAAAATATGTGTATTTTCGATGAAATATTATATTCTTGGTTTATGGACTTAATAACACTAGTTTACATCTTTTCCAAAGTCTATAAACTCATTCAAAAGTTTTCAAAACATTGTTCAAGTCAAAATGTCAAAAACATGTGTTGTTTAGTTTTCATGTTTTTGGACTATTTTGCAAAATGAAGAGTTTTCACTATTAGAAAGTGCAATTCCAAAATTTCTTTTTGTAACATGTTGATTATTATGTTTACAAGCATTCTCCAAAGTTTCATATTTTTTAGAATTTATTTGCTATTTTTTAAAGATGTTTAAAAATCAGCTTTTCTATTCATTTCAGGCTAATAAACTCTCATCAGTCGACTGATGGATTTTATCAGTCGACTGATGGATTTTATCAGTCGACTGATGAATTTGCCTGGAATTGCTAAAAGTTTTTATTTTTATGACTGATAAACTATCAGTCGACTAATGAGATCATCAGTCGACTGATGAGTTCTTTAGTCGACCGATGAGTTGTGAGCTGCCTGTAACGGTCAGCTATCAGTTGACTGATAAACAATATCAGTCGACTGACGCTTATAACGGCTAGTTTTTCCAGCTTTCTGTTTTTTTGTCTTTTTGCTGGGTTTTCTTGGTTTTTAGGCTTTGGTTTTCATCCTATATATACCATTTTATCATAACTATTTTCAACAACAAAAAGGAAGTGTTTAAAACAAGTTTACAAGAGTTTAAGATTTGTTTAAGTTTGTTTTAGTGTTTGTTTGGTTTGTGAAAAAATTTTCACAAGAGCTAGAAGAGATCATCCTTTGGTGTTTGAGCTTCATCTCATCTCTCTCTCTCTCTTGTTTATTTATTGGAGAAGTTTTCTAAACTCAAACTCTAGCTTTACATTTATATACTTGTTTGATTATCATTGTTATTAAGCCAGATTTCATATTTGAGTTTGGTTTTGATTTATTCTCTTTGTTACACATACCCACTTAAGCTTTTAGTATTTTCATACATAGTATATTTGGGGTTGTGAGAGATTGTAATATTGAGTTGGGCTTTATTGAGTTCTCACCTTGTTTAGAAAACAATCATTTATTGTTGAGTGTTAATTTGTGAGGTGCACTTTGTATTGCACAAGTACACTAAGAGGAGTGTAGAGGTGAGAGACGTGGTCGGTCCCAAGAGGAGTGACGTTGGTAGTAAAGCCTAGTGAGAGATAGTAATTCTGAGCACTTAAGTGAGACACGTGAGAGGCCAATACTTGAGGTGGTATTTGTGTAGTTACAAGTGTGAGTTGTAAAGTTTTCGGTGAGCTAGAAAACCGAGTGTGGAGGTGTAAACGTTTTTTGGGTGAGCGTCGAAAACCCGATTGTGTAGTGGATTCTCCCTGGGAGTGGGGAGCGGAGACATAGGTCGGAAGGACCGAACTTCGTGATCATTTTATTGTGTTTGAGTTTGGCTTTAACGTATTTATTCTTGTATATTTTCATATCGCCATTGTTGCATGTTTATATCGCCCTTGTTTATATTGCATATCCTTGCTCATATATCTTGTTGTATATAATAATTACTAGGATATTGTTAATTAGCTTTAATTGGCATTAATATCAAATTAGATTAGCATTCACCCTATTCACACACCCCCTCTAAGGTGCTTTCACTACCATCGCTGCTAATCTATACTCCGCCTTTGTAGTTGATAGTGACACCATTGACTATTTTTTGCTACACCAAGATAGAGCAGCTGAACCGAGACTAAACACGTATCCAGTAGTAGACCTTTGAGTGTCATAATCTCTAGCATAGTTAGCATCACAATACTTATAAATCTCACGTTCTTCTCCTTTCTTATACATGAGACCATAGTTAATTATACCCTTGATATACCTTAGGATCATTCGGATTGTTTCTAGGTGAAACTTCTTTGACTTCTGCATGTATCGACTCATCACACCAACCAAAAATGAAATATTTGGTCTTGACATCGTTAGATAGATCAAACTTCCAACTAGTTGTTGATATATAGTTGGATATTTTAAATCTTTTCCTTCGTGTGCACACAATCTCAAGTTTGTTTCTATTGGTGTTGAGATTGACTTGTAGTTGAACATCCCATACTTGAGCAACATGTCCTTCGCATATTTTTCTTAGAAAAAGAATAATCTATCCTTCCTTCGATCGACCTCCAATCTGAGGAAATGCTTGAGCTACCCAAGTCCCTTCATTTAAAACCTGACCGAGAGATTCATCCTTGTTCTCTGGATTTTCGCTTCATCATCTCCAGTTAGAATTAACTCATCCATATAGACCAACATGATTGCTAGCATACTGCCAGTCTGTTTGAAAAATAAACTAGAACCTATTGGAGCAAGAAAATATCTACTTTGAATTAAGAGCTCATCAATCTTGCCATACCAAGCTCTCGGAGTTTGCTTCAGTCCGTAGAGAGTCTTCTTTAGTTTGCAAACATATCTTTCCTTCTCCTTGCTCTTAAATCTGATGGATTGCTCCATGTAAATCTCTCAATCCATCTCACCGTGTAGAAATACGTTCTTCACATCTATCTGCCAAAGCGTCCAACTCTTCCTGACTTCTAGAGCTAGAAAAATTCGAACTGTTGTTATCTTGGCAACTGGATTGAATGTCTCATCATAATCCAGTCCATAATGTTGAGAGAATTCTCGAGCCACCAAAAGTGATTTGCATCTCTCAATGACCCGTTCGGTCGAGTCTTAACCTTGTAAGCCCATTTGTAGGAGATAGGTTTGACATCCTTGTGCTTCGGCACCAACTCCCAAATTTGGTTCTGCTGCAGAACTTAAATTTCTTTCTCCATTGGTCGTATCTATTTAGAAATTTTGTATGCTTCCTCAAAGCTAGATGGCTCCTTCACATATTCCATAATGGTAGCATTAGCATACTTAGGATTCAGTTTCCTAGTCTAGTTGATCTTCGAAGTTGTTTAACCGATTCTTCTTCAATATCTTCTATCTGGCTCGGGCGCACTTTTTCTGGTGTTGTCTAATAGACACTAGGTCTTCCATGGATTATTTTCCTTTGAGGATATTGAAGAACTTGATTCTATCTTTTTTGATTGACATAAGTCTTCTTCTTGACTTCGCTCCCCCACCTTCTCTTGTAGTCGATCCTCTATATCTTTAGAATCTGGTAGCGCAACTTCTTGTGAAACTTACTAAGATGAGGCTTCGTCAAACACAACATTCCTTAATATGTAGCGTCGTCTGCTTGTGGGATCACAACATCTCCATCCTTTTCTTTCACTGTCATACCCCACAAAAATACACCTTACAACCTTTTTGTCGGACTTGCTGCATAAGTGATCAGGCACAAAGACATAACATACACAATCGAAAACTCTAAAATGACTTACGATTGGGTTGGTATTCCACAACTTCTGAAATGGTGACATAAAATCTAATTTTGGTTGTGATAACTAATTGATCACGTGTCGTAGTTTTCACTCAGCCCAAAAACATCCTGACACGTTCTTGACATGAAGCATGCTTCGGCATATCTCCGTAATATGATGATTCTTCCTTTCAACAATCCCATATTATTGCGGAGTATTTAGGCACATTAGCTGTTGGCGAATCTTGTACTGCTTCAGGTAGTCATAGAACTCCTTTGATGTATACTCTCCCCCATTGTCTGTGCGTAGGCAACAAATTTTCTTGTTAAGCTCTCCTTCGACTTCTTCTCCAAATTGTTTGAATTTGGAGAGTGCATTGGATTTTTCCTTTAGAAAATAAACCTAGACATATCTCGAGTAATCATCGATAAAAGTGATCATGAATCACATGCCATTCATTGGTTCCTGCTTCACTCGGCCGAATACATTTGAGTGCCCAAGCTTTAGAGGTTCCTTTGCTCTAAATTGTGACTACTGGTATGATAATTGATGCGCCTTATCATACTCACAACCTCCGCATACGATCCCTCCTCGAATCTCCAAGTGTGAAAGACCCTTCAACATTGACTTTTCCATCATAAACTTGAGCTTGTGGTAGCTCATATGGCCAAGCGAACATGCCACAAATCAGCCATCTCATTCTTCCGAGCTTTATCCATGTATGCTAATTCTGCTAACATTACATACATAGATTCAACTCTTCGTTCCACCATGATAGGTTCTACTGGCAGCTTCAAGTTTCGATTGTCTTTTACATCTTGTGGCCTAAATATTACATAGTTTTTAAAAATTAAAAAACAGACAGAATGTTCATTTCCATACCCGGTATATAGTATACATCTTGTAGTTGTATCCTATTCAAGTTGTAGCATGGTGTAAACAGTCTTTTCGATGCGTGTGACAGGTAATCTTGAATTATTCGCAATCACAACTTCTCGGCCACCTTTATACTCCTTCATATTGACAAGCTTCACCTTGTCTCCTATCATGTGATTGGAACAACAGGAATTGACAATCCAATCTTTAATGTAGCTAATTTCTTCCCGATTTGAAACCGTTGTAAGTGCGGATTCAAATTCCTCCGCAATCGAGGTTTACTACCATATTAACGACCTCTCCTTTGTCAACTGATACATCTTCAATGATGGCCACGGATCCTTGGGCATCCCATTCATCTTCATTATTTTGATATCTGCGCGATGTTGTAGCATTGCCCTCTGCAGGTCTTCTCTTATAACAGCAGTCTTTGGCGAAGTATCCTTTCTTTCCATACTTGTAGTAGCTACCGTCAGGTTGCCTCGCTCGACGATCACCTTGCTCCTCACTTTGTTGTGTTCTACTAGTGTATGGTCGTCCTAGCTGCCTCCTTGAGCTAACCTTTTCATACTCCTCTTTGCTCGTGTATCTTGGTTTGTCTCTCTCCTTGCTACTGAAGAGTGTTTTGTCTTTACTTTTTATTAAAACACCGACCATTTGTTTGGCTAGGGTTTCCTGTGTAGCGAACAAACTCTCAAACTCTAATAATGTTGGTGAAGTCTACCAGCCGTGTGTAGCAGCAACCAACCTATGGTACTCCGGTCTTAAACGCCTAGATGATTATTCTTCACATTCTTGCATCCGACACTCTAAAATCAAGACCTAATTGAGCAATATCTAAACAAAATGATTTTATTTGCTTGAAGTACCAACTGATTGTTAGATCCTTTTGTTGCAAGGTCATCAGTTGATTCTCAAGGAGCTGAAGTCAAGCATCATTCTTCTTTGAGAAAATTGTGGTGAGCATATCCCATGCCTCATTTGGTGTTCGGCATCTCGCATATAGTCTACGAGATCTTCTTCTACTGTCGTCTTTAGTACATACATAGCCTTGACGACTTTGATATTCTACTTCCTTAGTTCTTCGCCAGCTTCCTGAGGTGTTATAGTTTCAGCATTTCTGATGACCTCCTAAGGGTCTTGTCCTTACAAATAAGGTTTCATACAAGTCTCTTAGTAGCTGTAGTTGTTGCCATTGAGTTTCTTAAGTGTACCAATAGTACTTGTTAAATCCGCCATCATGATGTGGTACTGCTTCAATATCTCAAAACAAATCTGGTCCTTGACCAACCAAATTCACAGTCCCGTACTGAGTATGAGCTTCGGCCTTCAATAATGTCGATAGGATCACTGTAGGAGAGAGCCGGTCCTTGACCGCCTGCTCTGATACCACTTGTTGAGAAGTGTGGTGGATACTAAAAAATATTTTATCATTATTTTTTTAGTAGTACAACCCTCTATACTCTCTTCAATGCAAACACTCTCTACTACGAAATACTACACTACTTTACTCTTCTACAATCTCTCTCTCTCTCTCTCTCTCTCTCTCTCTCTCTTTCTCTCTCTCTCTTTTTCTTGCTTCTGGGATGATGTCCACCAAAGACTTTGGGGACTATTTATAGGTGATATTGTGGTGAGTGTACACTGTGGAAGTTAGGTTGCTACAATGTCCCTATAGTAACGTTTTGTGGGTCTTGTGGTTGGTGAATATTGTAGCTAGGTAAGTGGTTACTATTGAAATGGTGGCTGACGTAGGTAGCTGCTTACATTAACAATATACATACTGTAACGTGATAAACCAAGGTGTAGTTTGATATGCACATCAAATAGTCAACAAACGACTTCAATGTAAATTATCAAACAGAAGAATACAAATCTATTATATACAATCATCATTATATTGCTTCGAGTTTCTTCCAAACTCCAAGTAGAAGCCTCTGTAGAAAAAGGGGAAAACTATGTAAAATGAGTAAAAACGATCCAGCACTAGCGCTTTGGTTCGCTGTAGACTGCTTTTCGACCACTTTGGGTTGCTTTTAGACCCCTTCGTCCGCTTTTGTCTCGAAAGTGTCTTTGGGAAGTGACAAGGTGCCGCTTCTGCTTTTTTCACCCATTTCCCCCGCTTTTTATAAAATTTCAAACGGTAATGTTCTGTACAAATTTACAATACAAAAAAGATGTCAAAATTGTTTATATACCTCCCAGATCTAACCTATTTTCAAATTTACCTCTAATCTTTGTATTTGCCAATTTACTCCTACATTCTCCCTCGGAGGAATTTTTATACCCCTCAGTTTTTTTTTCTTCTAAAGGAATATAACCAATATAATTCTGTAAAAATGATAAAAAAAATTCTTCAAATATGAATATACTCTAAGTTTCAGTTGTCTTTCAACTATTGCTTCTCTGTTCAATGTTAAGCAGATTGGAGGAAGAACCATATCCGTTGGAATTTTGAACAGCCTGGACCACGAAAAAGCAAAAAAAAAAAAGGAACTCCTCTCACTCTAAAGTTCAAATTTGCTGATATCAAAACTTATGTTCTTCAATGTAGGAATCATTATATAGTCATTTCAATTAGAATCATTGTCTAGTCAGTAATTACCAGTAGCAACTACAAACAACCTGGAGTTAACACATAACTAAGATTCAAGTGATCTCAATTACCAAAGTGGACGACGGAAGGAGAAGATCCACCATCAGAGATGATGCCTGGAGATCAGGCGCTTCTTTTTTCACCCATTCGAGTAGGTTTTCACATTTCTTTGAACTTCTCTACTTCATAACTGCAAGCCTTCACAGAAATGAAGAGTTGACACTACACCCAGGAATCAGGAGGAAGCGAAAATGGGGTATGTTTCTTCCATGAATAACAGTAATAACAGTAAACTCTTTATCCCAAAGTCTTGGCGTCAGATTTCATGAATCCTGTATCTTCTGTCAGTTTTGAAACATATAGAATGTTGAGAGAGGGATTTGAAACAAGACCCTTCCAGTCCAGAACCTTAACCTGACGCCTTGATCAACTCGGCGATCTCAACATTTATTTCTTCCACCAGTAGTAATGTAATTACTATGAAACATTTCAAACAGAAGGTGGTTAGGAAGCACACAGATCACGAATGTGGTGATACTACAGAAAATCAATCTTCAGAAAACTCAGACATGATGTCACTTATAACTATTAAGAGAGAAGTTGAAGATAAGTTGCAAGTGTGGGAAATCCTGAGCAGAAAAGTGAATACTCCCTCTCTGTGGTTTTATTATTTTTAGTACTATTATTATAACTATCAGCAGCAGCAGCAACGGCATCATCATCGTTGGGTTTATTTCTAGTTTGGGGTGGGGTGGGAAACTAGGCAAATTCCTTTATAACCAGATTTACGAGAAAGCGAATATATGCACAATAAGAGGACACACAAAATTTATGTGGTTCGGCACAAAATTGCCTACGTCCACGGGCTGCTGCAGATCTTTCACTAATGGAAGAAATATTACAAGCACTCTGAAAATTGCCCTGAATTTTCTCTCCTGAGTACTCTCTCTCTTAGATTTTTCACTCACTGAGTTCTCACCCTCTTAGCCTCTCTATATTTTCTCACTGCCTTGATTGTATCTTAGTAGCTGGAGGATGATGAGTTAAGGGAAGAGGGGTGTGAGTTTTATAGCCTGAGTACCCCCATTTTTTCTTCCTGACATTTGACAAAGGCATTGTCCTTTCCTTTCCTCTTTCAAAAAATACGGCTACTAAAAGTCCTCCCCTTTTTGATCACCGAAGGTCCTCCTCCCCTTTTTGACTAACAATCTCTCACTTGAAGACAAATTTGAATTTATACAACAGCTCTTCCCTGATCTTGATATTATTGCAGGCCAACTGAAGCTGCGGACAGCTTCAGTTTGTCAGTAGTCACCGTCTTTGTCAGCATGTCTGCCAGATTTTGAGCTCCACTGATCTTTTTAAGTTTCAAAATTCTCTTCCAGAAGTGACTGGATGAAATGATATCTCATCTGTATGTGCTTCGTTCTGGAATGAAAAAATATATTCTTCGCTAGATGAATAGCACTTTGACTATCGCAATATAAGACATTGTCTTCTTGTTTCTTGCCTAATTCATCCAAGAAACTTTGAAGCCAAACTATTTCCTTGCTGGCTTCTGTAACAACAACATATTCTGCTTCAGTTGTGGAGAAAACAACTATCTTCTGCAGTTGAGAAACCCAACTCACTGTAGTACCTCCTAGAGTATAGACATACTCTGTAGTGCTCTTTCTGATATCAACATTGTTGACCTTCTTGTTTTGATGATGTTTAACAAACAATTTCCCACTAATGTTGTTTGTCTAGTATTTGTGTTTTCGTATTTATTGTAGACAAACAACGTTGTTGGAGGATGGATGGAATCAAGCCTTAATGTTCATATCAAATGGAGGTTGGCGGAATGTCGGTGAAGCCTTGCTATTCAAAGTTCAAGATCCAAGTTAAAGCTTCATCCGCAAGATTACCTAGAAGAGCTTATTGAAGATCAAGATCAAGCTTGGGTAATTTAGTTTAGGATTTATATTATGTGTGTTAAGTACTCTAAGCTCAATTATCTACACACACGCATTTATTGGTTTCTATATATATATATATATATATATATATATATAGTTTTATATATATACATACATATGTTTTTGGGTTTTCATGTTTATAAATATGAAATCACATATTTCATATTTACAATTGTGTTTTTGAAAATATTGCACAGAATATGCAATTTTTGTGAAAATATGGTATTCATTATGTTAACAGTTTTTCAGAAACTGTAAATTTGTGTTCAAATATTTATTTCTCTCAATTGGGAAATGATTTTTCAGATATTCTTTCTCTGACATGTTATTCTACATGTCTAGAACATTCCCACAAAATTTCATAATTTTTGGAGTTCATTTACTATTTTAAATTGATTTTACAAAACAGCTGTGCACTGCTACAGTAACTCCGGTCGACCGGACCGGTCGACCGGAAATGTCTCTGGACGTTTCTCAGCTTTGCATATGCCTCTCGGCCGACCGTACCGGTCGACCGAAGCACTGTAGCAGCCGACCGTTGCTACAGTAACAACTAGTTCTGTTTTTTTTTTATTTTAATGTTTTGGGGGTGTTTTTCTTGGTTTTTGGACTTGTTTCATGAGCCTATATATACCCCATGCCCTCATACTTCTAAGGGTACTCAAGAAATATTTTAAATAAGTTTAAAGAGTTTTAAACAAGGGTTTAAGTTTGTTTAATGTTTGTTTAGAAGCTTTTAAGCAATTGGGTGTTTGAGTTTGAGAATTCAATTCCACAAGAGCTTGAGGAGATCATCTATTAGAGTTTGAGCAATCAACTATTCTCCCTCCATCTCTTGTCATCTATTGAGAAGTTTTCTAAACTCAATCTAGCTTTATATTTCATATTGTTTGATTATCATTTTATTAAGCTAGTATTCATATTGAGTTTAGTTGATTTTATTTTCTCTATGTTTATACACACAACCATTTGAGCTTATTGTATTTACATTCATAGTATAATTGGGTTGTGGGATTGTGTAACTTAGAGAGTGAGCTTATAATTCGTTCTCATTCATTGTAGAGAACAAACACTTTGTATTGAGCCTAATTGTGATGATTCACTTGTAATACACTTGTACACCGAGAGAAGTGTGTGGTGAGAGACGGGGTCGAATCCAAGAGGAGTGGCGTCGGTTGACGTGCCTAGGGAGAGGTTGTAACCGAGCACTTGAGGAGGAGGACACGGGCTAGGACCAACACTTAGTGTGTGAGGTGTGATTGCATAGTGATTGTATTGTGAGGTGTAAACGTTGTTCGGGTGAACGTAGAAAACCCGGTTGTGATAGTGGAGATCTCCTCGAGGTGAGGAGCGGAGACGTAGGTCGTGGGGACCGAACTCCGTAATCATATTGTTTGTTTGTGATTGCATTGGCGCACTTCCTTTTATGTTCATATCTTATATCGCCTTTGTATATTGCTTGTTGATTATATTGCCCACTATCTAGTTTAGATTGTTTACTCTTGAGTTTATATATCCTTGCACATACATTGCATATATCTCTTTGTTAGGATATATCTTGTTGTTCATATTGCTTATCCTAGCTCATATACATTGTTGTATTTCATACTTGCTAGGATAACTTGTTAATTAGTTTTTAATTAGCATATAATCGGATTAGATTAGCATAAGACCCTAATCACCCCCCTCTAGGGTCTAACAATTGGTATCAGAGCTTGGTGCTCTTTGATTTAAGGTCTAATTGCCTTGAGTTAAAGATCCAAGTTAGCTTATTGTGCTAATCTAATTTTGAGCTTTATTTGTATCTTGCTTGCCTTTTATATTATGGATATGCATGGTTTAGGTTATGCCATCAATATTGCTCCTAGATTAGATAATTTCCCCTATGCCCAATGGTGTGTTAGATTTAAACTTTTTGTTCAATCTAAACACTTTGATTTATGGGAAATTATAGATGATGCTTATATTGTGCCCACTTTGGAGAAATCCAAGTGGAATAAGAATGATCATCGTATGTTTACAATGAACAATATTTTGTTAGAATATTTGCTAAATGCTTTTAATTCATCTATGTCTAACAAGTTTGTTCATTTTGATAGTGCTTACAAACTTTGGAAATTTATAGAAGCACATCAAGGAGACTTGGAGGCGATCCGACAAGCTTTGCAGCTAACAAGATTTGGAGGATCCGACTTCAAGTTCATATGGAGCATCATGCACACGGCCACTAGGCGATAGCCCTAGTGAGGTTTGCGAGTTTGAAACCACTAATGATTTATCTAGTGATGAACTTGCTTGTGCTAGTAAAAAATTATTACATGCCTATAACTTATTGCATAAAAATTTTATTAATTTAAAAAGCAAGCATGAGGATTTGGAATCCGATCATGAGTTGTTAGCATCTAAGTTTGATACTATTTCTAATGAAAATATGATCCTTAAAGAAAACAATGAAAAATTAAAATTGGATCATGATTCTTTGCTTTCAAACTTTGCTAAGTTAACTCATGAAAGAGATAATGTCATGCTAGAAGTAGTAGCTATTAGAAATGATTTTGATAACCATACATGCTCTACTTCTATTATCAATGATGTTGTGCATAATGATGATTTGAATCTTGTTAAGGAACGCATATCATGCTTAGATTCAACTTTAAAAACATGCATTGATAACCATAAGATACTTATGGACAAGTGTGCTAAATCTAGTGCTACAAAATCACCTACACACTATGCACACTTGTATAGCAAAGTTTACAAGTGCTCCATTTGCGGTCGTAAAGGCCACATTGCTAAATTTTGCTATGATGCATACAAACCTAAGATTGCTAATACTCCATGTGCATCTCACAAGGCTTCTTCATCATCACATGTACACACACATGCACCCATTGTTCATCATAAGCATGGTAATGTGTATCATTGTGATTATTGTGGTAGATTTGGTCATTTGGCCAAATTTTGTTTTGATTTAAAGAAAGTTTCACATTTGCAAAACAATTTTAAAAGACCATCCATGTTTGCAAATGTTTCTAATGTTTCCCGTGCACAACCGTTTGGTCAACATAAGCAAATGCTTCCTTTCCATTGTACATATTGCAATCGGAAGGGTCATTTGAGTAATTTTTGTTATGACCGTGTTCGTGCACCACATGCGCCTAAGAGGGTTCATAACCCTAAGGCTTTGAGCTTTAATGATAGGGGTCATGTCCCTAAACAAACCGGCACCAAGAATACTTGGGTACCAAAACAAATTTGATTTTAAACCA
>NC_033797.1:48596884-48630277 GCF_001876935.1 Asparagus officinalis | reverse complement strand
TTTGTACTCACCTATGCTTATTGATAGGGGGAGCTTTCGCTCTCTTATTCTTTTGTCCCCTTTTTGATGTTGTTAAAGGGGGAGAAATATTGTGAGTATATTCTTTTTTGTTTATATGCATGTGAATTATAAATTATATATTCATTTCCTTCATGCATATATTTCTTTTTGTAAATTGTTTGTCATCATCAAAAAGGAGGAGATTGTTGACCTTCTTGTTTTGATGATGTTTAACAAACAATTTACCACTAATGTTGTTTGTCTAGTATTTGTGTTTTCGTATTTATTGTAGACAAACAACGTTGTTGGAGGATGGATGGAATCGAGCCTTAATGTTCATATCAAATGGAGGTTGGCGGAATGTCGGTGAAGCTTTGCTATTCAAAGTTTAAGATCCAAGTTAAAGCTTCATCCGCAAGATTACCTAGAAGAGCTTATTGAAGATTAAGATCAAGCTTGGGTAATTTAGTTTAGAATTTATATTATGTGTGTTAAGTACTCTAAGCTCAATTATCTATACACACACATTTTATTAGTTTCCTTGTATATATATGTAATCACATATATATACAACACAAGTTTTGGTTTTCATGTTTATAAATATGAAATTACATGTTTCATATTTATTATTGTGATTTGGTTTATCTACATAGATATGAAACAAATATATTTTCATATACATACTCATAGGTTTCATTTTCTATTGTATTTGTGAAAATACTGTATTCTTAGTTTATAGACTTCAATATCAGTTTATACATGTTTTACTAAGTCTACAAAAACATTTCACAAAGTTTCAAAAGTTGGTTTATGTCAAAACATCAAAATTCAAGTATCTCATATTTTCATGTTTTGGACTATTTTGTAAAATGATGATATTTTTCATTTGGGAAGTCCTTTTTCGAAACCAGTCGTTGTAGCATGTTTATTATCATGTCTACAATCATTCCCCAAAGTTTTACATTTTTTGGAATTTATTTGATATTTTTAAACAGCGTTTTAAAATAAGCAAAACAGTTTTGAATATGTCAGTTTTCGGTTGACCAAACCGGTCGACCGAACCTGAGTTCTCGTGTTCACTGGGCGAGCTTCCAACGGCTCTTTTTATTACCGTTGCTTTGGGCTATTTTTGTCTTTTTGTTTGGGTTTTTGGCTGAGTTTTGAGAGGGTATAAATACCTCATTGCCTTCAGCTCTCCAATAGAACTAATGAGAGTTTTAAAACAAGTTTAAGAAAGTTTTAACAATGGTTTATGTTTGGTTTAAGTTTGTTTAAAAAAGCTTTTAAGCATTTGAGAGTTTGGTTTTGAGAAATCAATTTCACAAGAGCTTGAGGAGATCATCTATTGGTGTTTGAGCATCCAACTCTTCTCCTTCCACTCTTGATCTATTGAGAAGTTTTCTAAACTCAATCTAGCTTTATATTTTATATTATTTGATTATCATTTTATTAAGCTAGTGTTCATATTGAGTTTAGTTGATTTTATTTTCTTTATGTTTATACACACAACCATTTGAGCTTATTGTATTTACATTCATAGTATAATTGGGTTGTGGGATTGTGTAACTTAGAGAGTGAGCTTATAATTCGTTCCCATTCATTGTAGAGAACAAACACTTTGTATCGAGCCTAATTGTGAGGATTCACTTGTAATACATTTGTACACCGAGAGAAGTGTGTGGTTTGAGACGGGGTCAAATCCAAGAGGAGTGGCGTCAGTTGACGTGCCTAGGGAGAGGTTGTAACCGAGCACTTGAGGAGGAGGACACGGGCTAGGACCAACACTTAGTGTGTGAGGTGTGATTGCATAGTGATTGTATTGTGAGGTGTAAACGTTGTTCGGGTGAACGTAGAAAACCCGGTTGTGATAGTGGAGATCTCCTCGAGGTGAGGAGCGGAGACGTAGGTCGTGGGGACCGAACTCCGTAAAAATATTGTTTGTTTGTGATTGCATTGGCGCATTTACTTTTATGTTCATATCTTATATCGTCTTTGTATATTGCTTGTTGATTATATTGCCCACTATCTAGTTTAGATTGTTTACTCTTGAGTTTATATATCCTTGCACATACATTGCATATATCTCTTTGTTAGGATATATCTTGTTGTTCATATTGCTTATCCTAGCTCATATACATTGTTGTATTTCATACTTGCTAGGATAACTTGTTAATTAGTTTTTAATTGGCATATAATCGGATTAGATTAGCATAAGACCCTAATCACCCCCCTCTAGGGTCTAACAAACATTTCCTACTAAATCAGCATCCACATAACCTGTTAGTGTTGTATCTCCACCTTTGAAATAAAGTGTTTTACATGTGGTGCCCCGTAAATATCTGAGGATCCATTTGACTGCTTTTCGGTGTACCTTGCTCGGATCATTCATGTATCTGCTAACAGCTCCCACTGCTTGAGCAATATCTGGTCTTGTACAAACCATGACATACATCAGACTTCCAATTACTGAGGTCCATGTGTGCACGCTCTTCCTCTGTCTTCGGTGACTGCTCTTTGAAAAGTCTGAAATAAAAACCTAAAGGTGTACCCACTAGTTTAGCATCTTGCATATTGAACCTAGAGAGTACTTTGTTGATGTACTCAGCCTGTGATAACATCAAAGTCCCATACTTTGTGTCTCTCTTGATCCTCATTCTAAGAATCTGCTTTGCGGCATCAAGATCTTTCATTACGAATTGCTTTTATAATTTTTGCTTCAAATTTATAATTTCTTGCATATCTGAACCTGCAACGAGCATGTCATCAACGTATAACAATAATATAATGAAGCTATCGTCAAACCTCTTGAGATAGCAACAATGATCTGCTTGGCATCTAGTGAAACCGTTACTGCCCATAAAGCTGTCAAATTTCTTGTACCACTGTCTGGGAGCTTGTTTTAATCCATACAAGCTCTTCTTCAAACGACATACTAGATTTTTCTTACCTGCTTTTGTGAAGCCCTCTGGTTGCTTCATATAAATCTCCTCCTTCAAATCACCATGAAAAAAAACTGTTTTTACATCTAACTGCTCAAGATGTAGATTCTCAGTAACTACAATTTTCAACACCAGTCTGATTGTATTCAGTTTCACGACCGGAGAGAATTTTATTATAGTCAATACCTTTCTTTTGCTGAAAGCCTTTGACAATCAATCTTGTCTTGTAGCGTTTGTTCCCATCATGCTCTTCTTTGATCCTATAAATCCACTTGTTATAAAGAGCTTTCTTACATGATGGTAATTCAGCTAAGTCCCACGTCTGATTTGACATAAGCGAGTCCATCTTAACTTGCATAGCAGACTCCCACTTGACTGAATCCTCCATCTGCATTGTTTCATCATAACACTCTGGTTCACCACTGTCAGTTAGCAACAAGTAGTGCAAAGAAGACAAATAACCCTGGATTGGCTTAGGAATTCTGGAGGAGCATCTCACTTCTGGCGTGCTTGGTTCTTCTTGAACTACTTCACGACTAGTCTGAACATCATTTTCAGAAATCTCCTCAAATTCAGCAAATTCATTTGTTTCAACTTTTTTATTGAAGCTACTTGATTCTGCAATTGATTTGTCTTTGTACATCATATTCTCATTGAATATGACATCTCTGCTTTTGATGATCTTCTGATTTTTATAATCCCAAAACCGGTAATCGAACTCATCACCATCATAACCAACAAAAACACAATTGTTTGATTTGGCATCAAGTTTACTTCTTTCAGCAGAATCTATGTGTACATAAGAGATACAACCAAAAATTCTTAAATGCGAAAAGTTTACCTCTTTTCTGATCCAAACTTCTTCCGGTATTCCACCATCCAAGGGAACTGAGGGCCCACGATTCATTAGGTAGGCTGCGGTATTGATAGCTTCAGCCCATATGAACTTGGGCAAGTCGGCATGTATCCTCATTCTTCTGGGACGTTCATTCAAAATTTAGTTCATATGCTCTGATACACCATTCTGTTACGGTGTCATAGGAACAATTTTCTTCATCTTAATCCTGTTGTTTGCGCAAAATTCTTTGAATCTATTGTCTTTGTACTCTCCTCCGTTGTCTGACCTCAACCGATTTATCCTCAAACTAGTTTCATTTTCCACCATGACCTTCCATCTTCTGAAGGTATCAAAGACTTCTGATTTCTTCTTCAGAAAATAGACTCACACCTTCCTTGTAGAATCATCAATGAAAGTGACATAGTACAGTGAACCTGCAACAGATGAAGCTGGAGATGACGCCCATACATCGGTATGAACCAACTCTAACTTTTCTGCCTTGGGTGTCTTGCCAATCTTTGTAAAACTAACTTTCTTCTATTTGCCAAAAATGCAATCCTCACATAGACCAACATCCACATTCTTCAGATCTGACAGCTTCCCTTTTTGACAGAAGTGTATTCATCCCTTTCTCGCTCATATGACCAAGCCTTTGGTGCCATAGGTTTAATTTTTTATCTGCATCTGTTACTGTAATAATATTCTTTAGGTTAGAGGTTACATAGAGAGTACCATTTTTCTTACCTCGGGCAATGACGAGTGCTCCTTTGGTAATCTTCCATTCATGACCTGAGAAGGTTGTACAGTAACCCTCTCCATCAAACTGTCCTACGGAGATCAAATTTCTTTTAAGGCTAAGAATATGTCTCACTCCTTGCAGCTTCCATGTGGTCTGAGTTGGCAATTTTAATCGGATGTCTCCCTTGCTAACGATCTTCAAGGTTTCATCATCTGCTAGATGTACCTTTCTAAAATCACCGCTGACGTAGTTCTCCATAATTTCTCGACATGGGGTGAAATGAAAGGATGCACCTGAATCAAGAATCCATGATTCAATCGGACTGTTGACGCTTAGAATCGTAGCATCACCTTCTTCTTCAGTCACGTTGGCAGACTCCTGTGCGTCAGTATTTTTCTTCGGTGCTCGACACTCCCTCTTGAAATGACCCTTCTTGCCATAATTGTAGCACTTGAAATCTTTCTTTTCCGATCTAGATTTGCTCATTCTAGATTTTAATCTGTCGTGATTTGAACTTCTTTCTGAAGTTCTTCCCCTAGACTCCGTGTAAAGCTGAGGAGGTTGAAGCTTCACCCGATTCTCTCCGTCAGATCTCTTCACTGAGAACCAGATCACGAATGTCATCGAACTTTAACTTGTTGCTTCCCGATGAGCTACTCACAGTTGTGACTGTAGTGTTCCAGCTTTCTGGTATGGAAGACAAAAGGATCAACGCTCGAACTTCCTCATCAAACTCAATCCCAATTGAACTCAACTAGGTTGTGACTATGTTGAGTTCATTAAGATGTTGAGCTACCGATGCGCTTTCCGTCATTCGCAAATTGAACAGCCGCCTCATCAAGTAAACTTTGTTTGAGGAAGAGGGCTTCTCATACATGCTGTAGAGAGCCGCCATAAGACCCGCCGTGATCTTTTCATTTGCTATGTTGAAAGCAACATTTCGGGATAACGTCAATCGGATAACTCTAAAGGTTTGTCTGTCGAGGAGAGCCCACTCTTCATCCATCATGTCATCTGACTTACTTCCTGAGAGAGGTTGATACAGCTTCTTATGGTACAGATAATCTTCAATCTACATCTTCCAAAAGCCGAAGTTTGTACCATCGAACTTCTCAATTTTCACATTTCCTTCGTCTGCAGCCATCGCTCCCACTCGAATTTGACTTCCTCTGGATCGTTTCTGATAATTTCTGCGAACCACCGTGTATTAAGACACTTCTGTTGATAAGTCGGTACCGTCGGTAAAATTTTACTATTCACAAAATTCACTATTCACATGAATAGTAATCTTGCAAAAAAATTGACAGATTTCACAACCAGAGCTCTGATATCAGTTGTTGGAAAAACTAGGTAAATTCCCTTATAACCAGATTTACGAGAAAGCGAATAAATGCACAATAAGAGGATACACAAGATTTACGTGGTTCGGCACAAAATTACCTACGTCCACGGGCTGCTACAAATCTTTCACTAATGAAAGAAATATTACAAGCACTCTGAAAATTACTCTCAATTTTCTCTCCTGAGTACTCTCTCTCTTAGATTTTTCACTCACTGAGTTCTCTCACCCTCTTAGCCCCCCCCCCCTTTTTTTCCTTCCTGCCATTTGACAAAGGCATTGTCCTTTCCTTCCCTCTTTCAAAAAATGCGGCTACTGAAAGTCCTCCTCCTCTTTTTGATCACCGAAGGTCCTCCTCCCCGTTTTGACTAACATATATTGTATACCAGGGATTATGCAAGAGTCTTAGACCAAATACATAGTGATATCTATATATGATGAACTTATTCATTCATGATACATCTTAAATCAACACTCTAAAAATCAGCACGAATCGAAGATCCCACTGACTGGTATACTCTATCCTACAAATCAAAAGAAACAAACAAACAGATTCGGATTCACAGACAAGAAATTTGCAACCTATGAGATTTTGGGTCTACGTGGCTTTAGAATGTGTAGAGCATAATGAATGATTCACCATATATGATCTTCAACAAGCTTCGTGGCTATTGGCTAGGAATAAACTCTTATGTCAAATCATTTTGTGTATGACATTTCCATATATACACATGCTATAAAACTTTGCATGATTTCTCATCCATAGAGACATTAGGAGCTGGAGATGCAAGAATGGAGCTCATTTATGCGATGTTATCATTATCTTTAGGGCCTCTAGTTAGGGGTTATTTTTAGACACTAAAACACACACCCTCTCTTGCACGCACAGAGAACAAAAAACTGGCACATTTCTACTTTCTAATGTAAAAGATTAATATGCATTCTTTTAAAGCAAATCAAAAGAAAAATTGGAAATTTTATGACCGATGAAAGAAGTACTAAACGGACAGAACAAATGCATGTGTGCTAGAGTTGGTGTCTCGTCTTCTTTTAATTGTGTGTGTGTGGCTAAACAGATGCACTAGATTAAAATACAACACAACTGGACAAAAAAATGAACAAAATAACTGCTTTACTTGCATAAATATATAGCTATAATTTATAAAGGAAGAAATTGCACAAGGAATTGATGCAAAAAAGAATAAAGCAATAACGAGCTTCCAACATAACAAACCAGTAATTACTCAAATATTCCAGATACATTTATCTAATTTTGGAAAATTATGAGCTTGTTGTCATATCACGAGCAAACATTGTGAATTAAGTCGATAGCCTCTATAATGAGAACCTGGAAATTTGTCATCTCAGACCCACTTCATGGCCTTTGTCAATCCAATATGCTTCCCGCACGGGTCAGTCGGCTCCACTAAAGTATCTAAGAAAACTTGAGTTGGAAGAGTATATAAATACTTGAAATGGGAGTATGAAAAACAAATTTGTTATACAGTACTGGACATAAAAAATGGCAGCTCATAGGAGATGAAATACTCAATTTTTTGTTGATTTGTGAGAGTGGCTCGGATACAATTTGTTGAGTTTATAAGGGTGATGGACACTAAGAAATATTTTATTATTTCTTTAGTAGTACAACACTTAATGCTCTCTCTTTTACAAACTCTCTTTACTATGGACTACTGCACTACTATGATGTATTACAAATATACTACACTACTCTTTCACTCTCCCTCACTTTATTTCTTACTACTTTTTTTTACTTGCTTGCTACTGGGATGACTATCTCACTGAAGCATTGAGGGCTTTTTATAGGCCTTGTGAAGTGGTAGATGTACACTGTAAGAGGTGGGTGGCTATAGTGTTGATTAGTGGGTTATGTGGCTACAATATTAGTTGGTAGGTCGGTGCTAAATTTAATACGCCCCCTCAGCACCAACTTCTCTATCCATGAGTTCAAGAGCACTTCGAAATTTGAATGTTGAAGAACTTAGTGCCTTGGTGAATATATCAGCTACTTGTTCATTCGTCCCGATCAATTTCATTATGATCTCATACGAAAGAACTTTCTCTCGCAGAAAGTGATGATGTACATGGATATGCTTTATCCTAGCATAAATAACTAGATTCTCTGCCAATCGTATTGCAGACTAATTATCGCAATGTGAAGCTACTGAGTAGTCTATGGACCGATGTAGATCCCTCATTAACTAAAAAAAGTCATGTGCTTTCCTGAGCTGTCATCGCTGTTGATCCGTACTTCGCCTCTGTAGTTGACAATGACACCGTTAACTACCTTTTGCTACACCAAGATATAGCCGCTGAACCGAGACTAAAGACGTATCCAGTAGTAGACATCCGAGTGTCATGATCTCCAGCATAGTGAGCATCACAATAGCCATAGACCTCACATTCTTCAACTTTCTTATACATGAGACCATAGTTAACTTTACATTTAACGTACCTTAAGATCCTTCGGATTGCTTCTAAGTGAGACTTCTTTAACTTCTGCATGTATCAGCTCATCACACCAATCACAAATGAAATATATGATCTTGTTATCGTCAAATATATCAAGCTCCTAACTAGTTGCCGATACATAATCGGATCTTCCAAATATTTTCCTTCATGTGCACACAGCCTCAGATTTGTCTCCATTGGCGTTGAGATTGACTTACAGTTGAACATCACATACTTGAGCAACATGTCTTTCGCATACTTTTCTTGGCAAAGGAACAACCCATCCTTCCTTCGGTAGACCTCCAATCTGAGAAAATGTTTGAGCTCCCCAAGCTCTTTCATTTGAAACCTGACCGAGAGATTTGTCCTTGTTCATTGAATTTCCGCTTCATCATCTCCAGTGATGATTATTTTCGCTTCATCATCTCCAGTAATGATTAAGTCATCCACATAGACCAACACGATTGCTAACCTATTCCTAATTTTTTTGACAAATAAGCTAGAATCTGCAGGAGCAAGAGAGTAGTTATTTTGAATTAAAAACTCACCAATCTTGCTGTACCAAGCTCCATTGAATTCAGCACCGACCCACCAACTAACACTATAGCCACATAACCCACCAATCAATATTATAGCCACCTACCTCCTACAATGTACACCTACTACTTCACAAGGCCTATAAAAGGTCCTCAAGGCTTCAGTGAGATAGTCATCTCAGTAGTAAACAAATAAAAAAATAGTGAGAAATAAAATGAGGGAGAGTGAAAGAGTAGTGTAGTGTGTTTATATTACATCATAGTAGTGCAGTAGTTCATAGTAAGGAGAATTTGTAGAAGAGGGAGTATTGAGTATTGTACTACTAAAGAAATAATAAAATATTTCTTAGTATCCACTACTCTTCTAAACTCAACAAATGGTATCAGAGCAACTCTCACAAATCAACATTTTTGAAGCAAGTAGATATATGTGTTGTGGACGTGTGCTATGCAGGTACTATAAAATACTATAAGTTGGCCGTAAGATCATTTTCTTATGCATCTTGATTGCCATGCGTGTGACATAATATAATAGATATCAGTGTGGTTAATTATAGGTAAGTTACAAATAGCAGGTTGTGCCCTTCTAGCAAGTTACATGGCATACTGCTTATAAATACTTTCATGAAGTTATGTATGACATGGGTATAAGTTTCTCATACATACTTCTCCATTTGTAATCAGTTTACACATAGCAACTTGCCTTTTGTGTTCATTTTATGTGTAGCAACTCAGGAGCCCTTCGAAACAAGTTGTTCTTCTTTCTCAATGTTCACTTCTAAATAATTTACTCCTGCGATCATAATTTTCGTCTTTGAATAAGTCTAAAACTTCTAGGAACCAGAAAATGATCTTCATGGAAAACTTCTGAGCCATACAACAAGTTTAAATATCAGTTGTTATGGTGTTTTCAATCACCAAAGTACAACCATTTGTTAACAACAGATAGGTGTATTTCTACATGCAATACCCAATTAAATTGGTGGCCAAGACCAGCAAGGATCCTGACTTAGCCGACTTGTCGAGTCGACATCTTCTAGTGTCGACTTGAAGGGCGATACTTGTTGGTCTTCTTGTCGAAAGCGAGTCGCTACAAGCCTGCTCGACCATTTTTGATGCCTCGCGTGATCGATTCGAAAGGCGTTACTTCTCGGCTAAGCCAAATGACGACTTCAACCTCGTGCCTCTCCCGCTGACACCACGTCAACATCACATTTAATGCTTCGCATGTGTCATTATACCTCTAGCCCTGATAGTCTTCATGACTCATCGGACCACTCCCGTACCGCCATACCTCCGATCACCTCCACTCGCCGAGCGACACCTGTAAAGTAGGTGTTGACGCAGCCGCAAACCCATACTTCTTTACTGCCATCCTAAGCTCGGCCACAATGATCATTCTATCCTTATACCATCAGTATAAATAGAGGTACTATTCTAACCTGGAGGGGATTCGTTTCTGTATCTCTGATCTGAACTTTTAAGCAATATCTGTAAATTATACTATACTACACACAAAAACTCACATAGTTCTTCATTTCCCCACTCAAGTTCATCAACTGACTTGATCGTCAGAGGAACCACGGGAGAACCAAGCCCCGTCCTCTCATGAATTACTACTTGTGCAGGTTGAAACTCTTCAACTCAGAACTGGATATTCGGAGAAGTGAACGGCCCCTCATCAACCTCACCATCACACATATTGACTGTTTGGTTACTTAACATTAACATCAGTTATTTATTAATAGAATACTACCACATTGCATCTTATAATTAAAAGCAGCATACACAGTTAAGAAATAAAAAAAAAAGTGATTACACTAAAAAAGATCCTGACCAAAGAAATATACCTGAAATCAGCCAAAAAGCGCTGCTTTTTCTAGCTGATGAGCTTTGGAGGCAGCGCATCAGGTTCAAGATGCAGCAATCCTTTCGGAATGTCAGGATGTTCTATCCCAATCACAGTGAATGCTGGGACTCGATGAGATAAGCTTAGCAATTCTAACCTCGAGATTTGCTTTGTGAGCTGGAACTCATCATGCATCTGCCTCTGGAAAAACGTCAAACACCCTGGCACCTGAACTAAGCTGCATATCATTCCCACGCCATTCTCCTCAGAGAAGTCTGACAGGATCTCGACCATTCGACATTTATACCCATCAAGTGAAGAAGTTTTCCAATCGATGTCCCAATTCCTGTACATTGCCCAGATCTCACCCTTCCTTGGGAAAATTCTGTAGAAAGTTTTCTTAGAGCTCCTATCACAGTTAACAAGGTGCGAGAACTTGTACATTTCTAAGTTCAATATGGTTTTGCTAGCTCTAAATATCCCACATACAAATGGTAACTCCTCCTCCACCCATCGTATCTCTTTGTCGAACCTTGGGTGTGGTTCTAAGATCGTGACAGATACTTTGGTGGGTGATACCACATTGTTTACTTTGACATATGATCGAGGCATTGCATCCGAACAATTATAAACTGCCCAAACTTGATCGTGCGCGAAGTCATTTTGTGCCAATTTTACTTTTCGATTCCAGAACCATGATTTTGATCCCCCAATATTTACCATGCTTGTGGAGGGATTCATGAGAAGGGTAGTGCTAGCATCATCACTGCAGTCTTTTTCTTCATCTGATTGGGAGGTTAAATCCACAAGTCCAACAGCAGAACATGAGAAATCTTGAACCAAATTATCTGGTATGGCCAATGGGTCCAACTCTAACATCCCATTTGATATCCCACTTAGTTCTCCACCGATGAATCTAAATGCTGAGATCCTGTGGGAGAACATTAAAAGCTTATCAGCAGGGATTTTGAAAGATAGCTCAATCCCTCTCCTCGAGTACCTCTGAAATACATTTTTAAACCCATTAACCCTCACTAAGTAGGCAACATTAGCAGCAGAATCTTTCAAACAATCATCAAGAATTTCAACAATGTCAAACGTAGAATTCTTCCTCATCCCCGGGTTAGAGCACCAATCCATGTTCCGATCTCTATAGATAGCCCAAACCTCACCCTTCTTTGGGTAAATCTCAAGCGTCTCTTTAGTCACTCCATCAGAAAGTATGTAAGAGAGCATAGAAGCGTCAGTAAGAGTCATTTTGTTCGGCTCAAGAGTGAAGGTTCCACAGGCAAATGGAAAGCCGGCATCCTGCCATTTCTTCTCAGAGGATTGGCACGGGCAAGCTTTGTACCATGTGACATAGATTTGAGGTTTCTGAGCTATGACCTTATCAATTTTGCAATAACGCCGAGGCATTATTTCTTGATCATAAGCTGCCCAAATTTGACCCACGGAAAAGAGTTCGGCCTTCTTACTGTTCTCGAAGTCGTAAAAGTCCTTCTCTGGCCGTTTTCTGGATACAAGATTTCCTTCTAAAACTCCCAAAGCCTTTAGGGGATTGTCATTATCTGAGGAGTTCACTTGATGTGTAACCCAACTTGCTTCCAAATCATAAATTTTCCTCTTCTGTTTATCACCAACATCTCCATTTCCACTATAAACCCCACTTGCTGCTCTCTTAAGCCTAGAAGGGTTCACCGTATTGTGATCCTGAGACAGGTCTTGAAACGCATTTCTCTTGGAATCAAATGCTGCCCTCTTTATAGGATCTGAAAGCACAGAGAAAGCATCAGCTGCAAACTCAAGGGCGAACTCAGTGCCAGGGAAGTCATTCTTAATTAGATTCAGCTGGCTTGCAATCTTTTGATACTGGGCCTTGATCGCATCGGGAGTAGCTGAAGCAAAGAGCTGAAGCACCCAGTACCAATCAATTCCTGAGCCCGGCAGCTCCATTTCTGCAGAGCAAAGGATTTCACAGACTGTGAGCATCTCCGATGCTCGATCAAGTGTTGGGAAGACCTTCAGAGCTTCAAGAATTAAGGTCCTTGCAGCAGTGTAATCCCCAGCTCGCATTTTTTGCTTGATAGCTTCTCTTGCACGACGAATCTCGACAGTCTGTTCACCCATAGTCCCCTCCCGGAAACGAAGTCTCAAAAACCTATCGCTATTATATTTCTGAAGAAGACCCAATAATTATCAGTACAACAATGGAAGTTCCATATCAGAGGTGAGGATAAAAACTCTAAAACTGAAGAAAATCAGTTGTGGGCTAGTATTAAAATCAGTACACATAAATATCAAAATGGAGAAAAGACAGATAAATTAGCTTTGCCAAAGGATACCACATAATTTCTGAGCTAATAGCTCCTACTGGAGACAAAACGTAGGTTATAATTAAGAACTAACTAACAATAAACAAGTAAAAGTTCTTACTATATAGATTCTAATAGTTGCATTGATTATGCCTCAGCAGTCTTTGAACAAGAAAAAAATGCTGGAAATTTGAAGAAAATGCAGAACAATGTAATGCATGAGCTCCAGTAAATAACGAAGGCACAATTTCCTAGTTTCAAACAAAACTGGGTTTAAATGAGGAGAAACGTATATTGAGCAAAAAACAAAATTTGGTGACTACAAAAAAAAAGAGTAATTTTTCACATTTCATCAATCAAATATAGAAAGAGAAGAGGGCGAAACGAACGAGTGGCCAAATATAGAAAGCTAGGTTCCTTTTTCCATTATAGATTTGATGGAAGGTTTGAAATGAAATAAACGTGGGTTGGGAGGTGAGAGTCTGGTCCAGCACATTAATCCATGATTGCAGTTCCAACATAGAAAGCTTTGATTCATGTGCAAAGAAAGTTGAAGAGCCAGAGGGAAAATTTACGGAAAATTGTATTTTATCCAACAGAGCATAAAAAAATTATGTGATGCTCTCCTAATGTAAAAGTCATGTACCCAAATTCAAATAAATTTTCGTTGGTAGCCTAACTAGTGTGCACCCCACGGTCCCCTATTTTTTTAAGCAATGCATTTTAAATTTGTCTCTCTCTGAGTTTTAATACATTTGATTTAATTATTATATGCTTAAAATTAAAAATCATACCTACTCATTTATATTTAAAGAATGACCTAAGTTCTAATATATTTGATTTAGAAATCATATCTGCCCCTCTATACTTAAAGAATGATCCAAGTTTTAATACATTTGATTTGCTTTATTTTTTATGATATAACAAATTACTGTAGCATAAATAGTAACTTCAAGTATGGATGAACATATTTGATTTACTGTTATGTTACAGTAAATTACTATAGCATAAACAGTAGCTTCGAGGGCAGAGGACTAGATTTGATTTACTATTTATGCTACAATATTACTGTAGTATTACTGTAACATGAACAGTAATCCTTTAGGTTCTCCTTATAAGTATTGAGGAGTAGACATCACGCTTTAGACTTCCTCCTCTTTTTTACCTATTTACTTCTTTTTTCCTTCATCCTCTTCTTCTTCTTTTTTTTTCTTCTAATTTCCCCTTTATGTTCTTCTTTTTCTCCTTCTCTTCACTGTTTCTTTTGCTTATTCCTACAGTGCTTTCTTCTTCATCCTTCTGCTCTTCCAACTCCCTGGCTATCCTTCCTTCAGTTCTACCCACCATCTCTCTCCTCCTCCATCCTTCTTTGTTATCGTCTCCTTCCCTTTTTTTCTTCTCCTTTCTTTCCCCAACCATTCTTTCTCTTTGTGTGTCATTGTCACATTTCTTTATCATGTTAGTGAATGTATCAATCTATATCTATTACTAAAAACTCTTATCTTTGCACACGTCACTTGGCAATTTCTTCTTTTTTTAAAAATTTCTTTAAAAAATTCTTTTTAATATTCAATGACACCCTTTCTTCAACTTCTAAGATCATTAATCTGTATCTATTACTAAAAACTTTTACCCTTGTACAAGCCACTTGACAATTTCTTTTTTTTTTAATTTCTTTAAAAAAATCTTTTTAATATTCAATCTATATCTATTACTAAAAACTTTTATCCTTGCACACGCCACTTGGCAATTTCTTCCTTTTTTAAAATTTCTTTAAAAAAAATTATTTTAATATTTCTCAGAAATAATCTAGACAACCCCAAATCGTCTCTTCGTCTCCCTCAATCCTGCCCTCTTTTTGAAATCCCTCAATCTAAGCCTCCTTTTCGATTGAAATCCCCCAAATCTCTTCGTCTCCCCTCAATCTAAGCCTCCTTTTCGATTAGGTCTCAACAGAGCCAGAAGCTCCTGCTACGCCGTCGCCGACGGCAGCCGAGGCCCCGAAAGATGTGGCGGATGAGAAGGAAGTGATCCCATCTCCGACGACACCACCGCCTCCGGCCAAAGAGAAGGCTGATGACTCCAAAACACTTGCTGTTGTTGAGAGTAAGCAACTTTTTTCCCTCTCCTTCAGCTGAGCAGGTTTTTTCTTTTAATCTAAATTTGTTAATTATAAAGCTATTATGTTTAATTTGTTTAAATTTTTTCTTTTCTTCTTAGTTCATGGTAGTTCTTTTTCTCTGCAGTACAAGAATCTCTTAAAGGGAACTCTAGAATTAAGAAGGGTTTGCCTTGGATTTTATGAATTTTTGTCTTTTAGGAGGAAACTTATGTGCATGGAGAATTAATGTTTGTAGAATTTTATGAATGCTCAAAATTGATCAGTAAAGTTCTAACAAGCTAAAATTATGTCAATTTTATTTTATGAATATTCAAAATTGATCAGTAACGCTCTGTTCTTGTGGTTCCTAAACAAATTTAACTAATTTTAGCATATTTGTCTGAGATAAGGTTTTACTTTGTTCATAGCTAGCAATTTCTGTTATATTCCTTGCAGATCTATGTACTTTATTGGGTATTGAATAAAGAAATATATTTAATTTTCACCTATTCATCTTTATCCAGTGTCGATTAGATTTTACTCTCAGAGAATGTTCTCTGTTGGGTATCATGCTTTTTTTTTGTACTCTCTTTTTGTGTCGGCAGAAGGAATTTTTTACTGTTATAAACTTTAGTTATTGTTCTTATTTTACAAAAATAGATAGATACAACTATCTGGCCCCAGCTTTGCTTCTTTTATTCGGTTTTAAGTAGATATGATCTTCTCAGTGGTGGGAATAATCTGTCATGCTTTGTATTATACTTTATATTAGTACTCTTTGAGTTTTTTTCATTTTTAGCTTGCCTTCTGATGGAATTATGCAAAGCCTTTTTCTACCACTAATTATGATAAGCTTAGAGGAACTCAAGAACTAATAAAGTGCCATTTAGCGACACAAATAAATAATTATTACTCCAATGTTATGCATACCCCTATCTTAAACCAAGTTGTTAGAGGATGCATAAACATTCGGTTCCTATCTTGAATATGACATTCTTTCATAGAAGTTATTCATAAGCCACTTGACAATATTAGGTTAGAAATATGATTTGTTTCACATACTCCATCAAACCATCTACTATTTTGGTTGGCAATTTTAGTCTTTCTTATCTGTCTTTACTACTACTGATTTCAATAAGCTCAGTTTGATGATGATGGCTTTTCATAGAGCAAAAGTTTGTTGTCTTGTGTAGAGAAGCGGATTGATAATTTGATAATTGATATGATTCTTTTGTTATCTTTTTAGAATTGCCACATAGTATCAGTAGTAGATTGATAATTTGATAATTGATATGATTCTTTTGTTATCTTTTTAGAATTGCCACATAGTATCAGTAGTATCTTGGTGCACGCAACGCGCACTTGACTCTTTTGTTATCTTTTTAGAATTGCCACATAGTATCAGTAGTATCTTGGTGCACGCAACGCGCACTTGACTCGAAAATGGGTTATTTGTTAGTGTTTTTTTCTTTTTTCGTTTGGGATTTCCCTAAATGTGTGGGTATTGGTTTGGTTTTTCAAATTGTGAGAACATTTCCTTTGGTTTTCCAAGTGTGAGGCTATTTTTGTGTTATTATTTTCAAGTGCGAGGTGTTTTGAGTTTTTGCCTCTATTAAGTTTAATGTACTCTTCCTGTAACTTGCTTAAAAAAATTAGATTCTAATTATTGCTGAAATTAGGTTGTAAAATATATTTCTTAGTTTTTGAATAAGAGAATTAGTTTTGTAGTAGTTTGAGATTAATTAGTAGATTTTTGAATAAATTCATGTGTAAGATTTTCACCATTCCTTTGGACACTGCAAAAGTTAGGCTTCAGCTTCAAAAGAAAGCAGTTTTAGGAGATGTAGTGACTTTACCAAAATACAGAGGCATGTTAGGCACTGTATCTACAATTTCTAGAGAAGAAGGTGTGGCAGCACTTTGGAAAGGTATTGTGCCTGGATTACATCGTCAATGTGTATTTGGAGGCCTACGGATTGGACTGTATGAGCCGGTAAGTTTATACTGTTTATCAAATGGGATTTTTCTTGATATTTATATTCCTTATTTGTCAGTTGTTGGCTCTTTTGTTAGGTTAAATCCTTGTATGTTGATGATAATTTCGTTGGAGATATTCCTCTAACCAAGAAAATACTTGTTGGCCTTACAACTGGTAGGTCTAGGTCTATTTTATAGTTTAATTCATAATGTCTATGTCAATGAAACTGCATCTGTTTGACCAATTTACATTTGAGTTTTTTAATTTCTAAGGTGAGATTTCTTCTTTGGGCTACTCCTGACAATTTTATAACAATTTGTGTTATAATTTTCAAATATGTGCTATAGCAATAACAATCGCTAATCCAACCGATTTGGTGAAAGTATGACTTCAAGCTGAAGGCAAGCTTCCAGTGAGTGTACCAAGATGTTATTCAGGAGCTCTGAATGCTTACTCTACTATAGTCAGACAGGTTTTATATTAAACTCTAATTAATTCTACCTTTTCTCGGTCATGTTATTTTACTGAAGTTGTCAAAGATTTCAAAATGTTAGGAAGGAGTTTGTGCTCTGTGGACTGGGATTGGTCCTAATGTTGCACATAATGCTATAATAAATACTGCAAAATTGACAAGTTATGACCAAGTGAAATAGGTTTATATTCTAATCATCAAAGAATATTCTCATTGGATATTTTTGTATCCTTTTATTAGAGCATTACGTGTATGTAGTGGTGCATGCTTTGTGCATGTTTGACAAACTAAAATTTTATTTTTCAATTCATGTATCTTATTGAATATAAGTGTATTTTTCTTTTCTTTCTATATAATTATATTTTTCTATTTCAGATCTGTTTGTTTCTTTGTTTATCTTTACTATTGGTAAGTGATGAACTCAATATAATATTACTAGAATGTATTTCTCTTATATTATGTTTTGTTATTTTTCTCCAATGGTAATGCATTTCACTTTAATATTTTTGTTCTTTCTTATGTTTATATAGAGTATGTGAAAGTTACATTTTATTTAACTAATTAAGTACTTCTTATGCCGTATTCTTATGGTTTGATGATATTCTTAAATTACAATCATATACAATTTTCTTACACTGATTTTATTTGATTTATGTATTACATTGTCTCTTATTTTTGTCAGGTGGATGTCATACACCCCTTATATGATATGTATTATATTTTCTTTGTTTTTTAACATTACACTTTTATTTTACCAATTTATTTGGAAAGTTATAACAGTTTAAATTGATATGACTCGCACAAAATGTTCAAAAATTATTTTCCCATGTTTACATTTTTCCAAACCTTTCATTTTTTCAATTTTTTAAAGTTTACCCATTTTTGGTACTTTTTTGACATTTTACTTTAATTTTGAATTTTTTCTACCTTCTAAATAATAAAATAACTCCCGCCATATTTCTAAATACCGTTTTTACACAATTATAATTTTCAAACTATATATGATCTTAAACTGATTCAAGTTTTCCAAACTTTCTAATTTTCCAAACTATATATGCAACTTAGGTTGTATCATTTCTGACTACTTATATATTATTATTGTTTTACTTTGTATTCTTTTGCTACATTAATTTTTATATATTAAATAAATCCGTGCATCTTGTGGGCCTGAAACTAGTACTTAATAAACATCATAGATGACAAATAAATGTCTCAAACGCAATAGTCGCAAAACTCCAATAATTGTTACACTCAATCAACAAAATGTCACATGTAACAAATAAATGTGATAAATGATTTAGTTTTATGAAATTTATGAAAGTGCATTAGGTCATTTGCTGTGAATTTTGTAAGTATTGTATCATTGTATTGTGATGTTTATTTGTTACTTGTGATGTGTATTACATTTATTGATATTTTGTGAACGTATTGATTATTTGTGGCATTCGGCAAATAAATGAACAAACGTGACAACAATTGATGGAGGAGGATAAAAAGAAAGGATGGCTGAGGAAAGATGAAAAGAGGAGGACATGAGGAGGGGAGGTGGGATGAAACTGGATGTGGAGGAGAGAAGTGAGATGGAGGTGGAGGATCAAGAAGGATGAGAAAGGTGAGGCATAGGTAGAGGAGGGATGTAGGATGAAGATGGATGTGGAGGAGAAGGAGAAAGGAGGGAGGCAGAAATTAAGGAGGTTGAGGAAGAAGGTATTTTAGAGATATATATGTTGGATCTGAGATGCAAGTCTAAAGGGAGGGTGAATAGGTTTGCTATATATTTTCGCTTAAACATAGAATTTACAGCCAAAATAATATCAAAATAAAAGCAAAAAAAAAAAAAACAAACCAAAAAATAAACTAAAGAACAAGCAAGATTTTATACTGGTTTAGATAGAAATCCTACGTATGTCACTCCTCCTGCTCACAAAGAGACTTCCTCATTAGGATCAGAGTTTATCTGAATCACAACCCGATTTAGTAGGCTTACAAAGACTGCATCCTGGAATCTACTAAAAATCAGTTGTCCAACATAACTCCTAACAGATGAGTAAAACACATAGCCTTAGGTAGTCCCAACTCTCAATTATCACTGGTTTGAGTACGCCTAATAAAATAATATAAAGAACAAACCAACCAAATTATTTAAGTTCTTCAAAAGATATAAGCGAAGATCAATGAAGAAGTGGTGATGATGTTCAATGCAAAGGGCAACTCTCTTCGCTGAGATGATCCTTAGATGCCGAGCATGACGAGCAAGAGTTTAATTAATGAGGCTCTGGAGATTGAAATCACAAATTAAATTCTCTCAAAACCCTAGAATAAATCTCTCTATTTCTCAAAGCATGAGTCTCTTCAAAATATAACTTCTTTCTACCTTATATAGTCTTTAATAATAAAGGAAAGAGATATGAGAATCATGTTGGATTTAAATCTAATTAAATCTATTTAAGGGCACATATGTTAAATCAGTGTGTTGCTATCTTTTAGCTGGCCTGCATAAAGTGATCAATCGAGTAATTTGGGTTAATGGGTATTTAAGTAAATCATGGGCTAATTGTGTAAATATCGGACTACAATTCTAATTTTATGAGGGGCTAAATTAGAAAATTGCAAATCTATATAAAGGGGTTATTGTGACGCCCTAGGTTTCACGTGAGGCTGCAGTCCAAGGCGAAACCCGGATTGTCAAACCTGCTAAGCACCAAACACCATGCTACAGCATGTTTCACCATCACAGTAACTATCTCTCTAGTAAAAATAATAAATAGGTGAATGTACCGACAAGCAAATAAAAGAAATAGAACAACAGAAGCAAATAATAGAATAGTCATCAATGAGCCCAACAAAAATAGAATAGAAGTATCTCTGAGTCTGAAATAAACCTCAAATATAAAGAGTCAAATAAAGTATCACTATGGCTCTCAGCCTCTACAAAATGAATTACAAGTCTAGAGTCTGAACATAATCAACTAACTGTGGAGTTCTGACTAACTACTACATAAAAAATAGCTAGGTGAGATCTATGCAGAAATCTCATCAATCTGGGACTCTCCATGCGCTAGACTCGCTGCCTGAAAGGGGGGGAAACAATGAGCGTCAAAGCGCTATAGCGAGATCATCTCCACCTCTCCCCAAAGGAAGGGGTAGGAGTATATAGAAAATAGAGTTAGTACATATACATATGAAATCATTCATAAAATTCTAACTGAAAGTTAATATTTAGGAAATCACAACACGAGAGTTAGTACGTCGAGCGAAATAATCCAAACAAGGAAACCCTCATGTATATACCATGTCTCAAATTGTGACTCCCTAAATACTAACTCCAAACCCTATGAATGAAAGCAATAAACCAAAAGGAAAACACTCCAAACCTCAAACATGTAGAACAAATATCTCATCCTGATCTACACTCGGGTAGATGGATCTAACATAAAAGGAACTCATCCAAACAAAAGCCAACCAAAAACCATGTTGTGTAAGTCACGGTCTCAGAGAAAGCACCCTACTCGCGGGTATTAAAAAAAATGGAAACCAATTTATAATTTATAACTTACAAATGTGCATCTCTTATACATTAGCGATACTCTTATAATATTCTTACTTAATCGCTCTGTGGTAATAGGTTTTAACTCCCTATCCCTAAAATATAATATGACGATACATTTGTAATACTCTTACTCAATTGCCCTGTGAAAATAGGTTTCATCTCCCTATTCCGAAAACATAATATGACGATACTTTTGTAATACTCTTACTTAATCGCCCTGCGAAAATAGGTTTCATCTCCCTATTCTGGAAACATAATATTTGTGTATTTTTCTTATTTATCATGTTAACACATTATATTTTAAACATACGTGTACATATCTTAGTGTACGTGTCCATATCTAGTGTTTACTGACATTTCAGATGTTAAACAGCTCATAAACATTTTATCATAATAGTACAAGGTCGAGAGACTAGCTCGAAAACTCAACAGTCGAACAAAATATGCACAGGGCCACAGACTGTGTGGCAGTCGACCGCATAAGAACGGCGGTCGACCACGACGGGTTCCAAAGCCTACTCAGGCCTCTGTCCTGCACGATGTAGACCGCTGCTATGGCGCGGTCGACCGTCGGCTGATATTCCAGATTCTCAATCTGGTTGTGTGTGTCGTGTTCATGCCTGTTTAGGTGATTCAAACATGATAAAAACAACATAAAACTTGCATGAGAACATGTCTACAGTAGATAAAAACTTCTGGAAACAAACTCAACATAATATAGCATGATTATTTGCATAAAATTTATATTCAAAACCCTAAGTCATGCATAAAAACTCGAAATGAAGAACAAATCATCTTTCTTCAGATTAAACCATGTTTTAAATCATTTTCAGATCTTACATACTTCTGTAAATTTGTTCTTAAACTTTTTAACATGGAAAGACCTAGTCTTTATACATATAATACAAAAGAATTGACTTTTATTCATAAACTAGTTAATTTGGCTCAATGAAATATGTTAAAAATTCTTCAAAAAACATTTTTTAAAACTAGGAGGGGGATTAGCAGAGATGAACTCGCCTGAAACTTGTAGAAAAACATTTTAGGATTCCAAGCCAAAGCAGATCTCCAATCCAAAAGCCAAAAATCACCTGAAAAATCTACTTGAAAGCCTCCAATATTCTCCAAGAATAAAATTAGCATTTATAGGGGTTTGGTGGATGTTAGGGTTCTTAGAAAACTGAGAAAATTCGTGAAAGTTTGATATATAAACCAGGGAAAACGAATATGGGCTTTAGAAAACCAAAACCAACTCAAAACAGGAATCTGACTTCTGCAGGTTTCGCGGTCGACCGCGGCGGTCGACCAGACTAAAATTTTCTAGTTACACATATTTGTCCATTATGCATGTTTTGACTCTTTTCTTTCTCATGAATGAACTTGTTTATACTCAAAACATATGGTATACTACTCACATACCATTTAACTGTATTTATCAAAATAAATATTCATAAATCATAATTAATCTCATATTAATTATATTAACATAAATTTTCACGATTTTATAGTTATGGACCCTAATCTAAAGGTTATGTTCTCTATTCTCTAATCTCCATCAAAGAGATATTCAAGAGAAACCTTTCAGATTAGAAGATCAAACCCTAATTCAGATCCGTGCTCAAATAGTTATGGATTCAGGTATTACTTCCGCATTCTTGTGATTATTCTCTTTGAATTAATCATGGTTAAATTTATAACAAGTGGTATCAGAGCAGACCATGTTTAATTCCTTGAGATTTATGTTTATGATTAAGAATTTGGGGTTTTTGATCTTAATTTGGCTTTATTAAGATCTGTTGCACGTTTGGATCTGTGCAAATATGATTTGTAGCATGAAAATTTCATTTTTTTTCTATTTGCTTTGGAACTGTAGCACGCTTGAACAGTAAAAAAAAGTTAATATTTTTGTTTTAATTTTCTCTTTCGGCTGTTGAATCTGGATCAAACTCTTGATCCAGATTGTGAGAAAATCATTAATTTCATGAATTAAGGATCAACTCATTGATCAAAATTGTGTGCAATCAAGTTCATAATTGACAGCAAAAGAAATTTGGATTCAGCCATCATTCACTTAACTCCTCGACGGCGATGTTCGCTGGCGACCCCGCTGTCAAAAGAAGACAGTGGCGGCGACATCAGGAAGCCCTAGGGTTTCAAAACCCTAAGGTGCGGGAGCTTAAGCGACGGCGGCGACGGTTAACTTTCAAAACCCTAAGGGGTGGGAAAAGATCATGTGTGAAAACGTGTGGAAATTAAGGAGGAGATTACCTCAATTTTAGGCGAGTTTCAGGACTTGAAAGCTTCAGCGAACTTTGGTTCAATCCAAACGAACCCCACGTTCATTCTCAAGTCAAACCCTGCGTTCGTTCTCAAGTTGAACCCTTGTGTTCATTCTCAGGCGAGCCTCGTGCTTGATCCAAACGAACCCCGCGTTCGTTCTCAAGTCGAACCCCATGTTCATTCTCAAGTCGAACCCTGCGTTCATTCTCAGGCGAGCCTTGTGCCCGATCCAAACAAATCTCGCGTTCGTTCTCAAGTTGAACCCAGTGTTCGTTCTCTTCAAACGAACCTCGCGTTCATTCTAAAATGAACCTCGCGTTCGTTCTCTGGCGTTCTTTTCATTCCTGACGGGTGAAAGAGGAGGAACTGCAATGATAACGAGCTTCTTTGAGAACTCGTTCAAGTTAGGGCACAGACCAAAGCATTTGGGCCTTGTTTAAACATTGGGCCTTGTTTAAACAATTAATTTGAAAAAGTATTAAGCATTTAGGCATGTGATTAGCGTATGAATTATTTGATTTATCAAATAATTTTTAAAAGTTGTAGTCCTTCAACTATTGGCCTCTCTATGCCTAATTAATAAGGAAAAGTAATTAGGTTCAGATTTTGGCTTAATTTAAATTAAATTATTTAATTTGAATTAAATTGGGAGTTAATCAATTTTTAATTCAAATAATATGACACTAAGGTATTAAGGTTATCTCTCATTCTAAATGATTAATTGAAACAAGATGCTGCTAAAGTAACCTCTCTTGTTTATATTGTTCGTGAGGAATGTTAGATGGTTGTGTGTATATTTTCGTGTAAATATTTAATCGGCCCAAAGGAAGATTAATATTTATTTAGACTGCATGCACATATGCGATGATAAACATGTGATAATTATAAGGTATACATGTGGATAATGAATCGATCCAAAGATAGTTTCATTATTTGACATGAGTTATTATTAGTGTTTGATCATTATAACAAGGTATCACTTATAATTAATATTACTGTCCAAAGACTTGATATTAATGTTGTACTAGATATCTTAAGATGAGGTTTGACATTATTTGAATTTTATTGATTACTAATTATGGTTAATAATGTGAATATCTTTTGTTTGTTTAAGCTAATGCATCTGCTGCATCAATTTATGCTAACATCAATTCAATTCACATGCTCAATGTGACTAATTTCAAGGTTTGGAAAGAGAACATATTAATTGTTCTTGGCTGCATGGATCTATATATTGCATTAAGAACTAAACAACCACAACCTCTCAATGCAGATAGCACTCCTGATGCAAAGAAGGAGTATGAGAAATGGGAGCGTTCAGATCGCATGAGTCTCATGATCATTAAGCGCGGCGTATCGGAAGCCTTCAGGGGCATAGAATCCGAAGGGATTACTAAGACCAAAGATTTCCTTACCGAAATTGAGAAGGATTACTAAGACCAAAGATTTTCTTGCCGAAATTGAGAAGGATTACTAAGACTAAAGATTTCCTTGCCGAAATTGAGAAGCATTTTGTGAAAAATAATAAGGTAGAAACAAGCACGCTCTTAGCTCGCTTGATTTCAATGAAGTATAAGAGCAAATAAAATATCAGGGAGTACATTATGGAAATATCTCATATTGCTTTAAAACTTAAGGCACTTAAACTCGATCTTTGTGATGAGTTACTGGTGCATCTGGTTCTGTTGTCTCTTCCTGCATAATTCAATCAATTTAAAGTCAGTTATAACTGCCAAAAGGAGAAATAATCTCTGAATGAGCTCATTTCATACTGTGTGTAAGAAGAAGACAGGTTGAAGTAAGATAAGACAGAAAGTGCTCATCTGGCTTATGCCTCTAAGGATAAGGGCAAAAAAAGAAAGAATAATAATGAAGCTGCTAAGGGTCATGTTCAAAAGAAACAACATAAGGATGGTCAGTGTTGTTTCTTCTGCAACAAGTTTGGACACGTAAAGAATGATTGTACCAAATATCACGCCTGGCATGCTAAGAAGGGTACGTTCCTTACTTTGGTCTGTTCTGAGGTTAATTTAGCTTCAGTACCTAGAAATACTTGGTGGCTTACTTTGGTCTGTTCTGAGGTTAATTTAGCTTCAGTACCTAGAAATACTTGGTGGTTAGACTCTGGTGTTACTACTCACATAAGTGTTTCTTAATTTAGCTTCAGTACCTAGAAATACTTGGTGGTTAGACTCTGGTGTTACTACTCACATAAGTGTTTCCATGCAGGACTGCCCGAGCTACCGAAAGCCAAGTGATGTTGAAAGACACATCTTTGTGGGTGACAGACAATCAGTAGACGTGGAAGCAATTGGGCACTTTAGGTTGCTATTAGGAACTGGTTCATATTTGAACTTAAAAGATACTTTTACAGTACCGTCTTTTAGACTGAATTTAATTTCTATTTTTGTATTGGACAAATCAGGTTATCATTGTTTATTTGGAAACAGACAATTCAGTTTATCTTTTAATTCAAATATTGTGGGAACTGGTTACTTGAGTACTTATGAAAACCTATATTTGCTTGATACAATTGCTTCTTATAATGAATCCTTACATGTGGAATCGTGTAGTACTAAGCGTAAATTAAATAAAGAAAATTCGGCGATATTATGGCATAAACGTTTGGGTTATACCTCAAAAGGTAGAGTTGAGCGTCTTGTGTCTGATGTCATTTTAGATTCTCTTGATTTTTCAAACTTCGACGTATGTGTCAAATGTATCAAGGGAAAACAGACAAAAGTTAAGAGTTTAAGTGCCAAAAGATCTCCAGACGTCTTAGAATTGATACATACGGATATTTGTGGGTCATTCCCTACGGTATCTTAGAATGGTCAACAATACTTTATATCATTTATAGACGATTACTCACGTTATGGGTACCTATATCTCATTCATAAAAAATCTGAGTCTCTGGACATGTTCAAAGCCTATAAAGCTAAAGTTGAGAATTAACTCAACAAAAGAATTAAAACAGTTAGATCTGATCGTGGTGATGAGTACTACGGTAGATATGATGGTTCAGGTAAACAACGTTCAGGACCATTTGTTAGATACCTAGACGAATGCGGTATCGTCCCACAGTACACCATGTCGGGTTCCATAGCATGAACGATGTAGCTGAAAGATAAAACCAGACTCTTAAGGATATGGTAAAAAGTATGATTGCTCATTCTTCTTTACCAGAATCACTCTGAGGAGAAGCACTAAAGACAACAGCTTACATTCTGAACAGAGTACCAAGTAAAACAGTTGCTAAAACACCTTATGAGCTTTGGACTGGTCGAAAGCCCAGTTTAAAGCACTTACACATTTGGGGATGTCCAGCTGAGACAAGGCCTTACAGGCCAAATGAAAAGAAATTGGACTCCAAAACAGTTAGCAGCTACTTTATTGGTTATTCTGAACGCTCTAGAGGTTATAAGTTTTATGATCCCACACTCAAGAATATTTTTAAGACGGGAACAACAACATTCTTTGAGGATGTTGAGTTTGGGGAGAGAAATAAGGTTAGAGATATTGCTTTTGAGGAGAAATTGGCTTCAGACCCAATCCATACAGTCATTTTTGACAATATTCCGGTTCATATACCTGTCGTTGATCAAGAAGTGAATTCGGAACCTCAAGATGATAATGTTGAATAACTCCCTGTTCCAGAAGAATAAACTCAACAACCTCAAGAGCTAATGCCATTAAGGAGATCCATGAGAGAAAGAAGAAATGCTATTCCGGATGATTATATTATATTTCTCCAAGAACATGAGAAAAATAATAGAATGATGTAAGATGATTCAATCAACTTTTTTCAGACCATAAAAAGTTCTAACTCACAAAAGTGGATTGATGTCATGAATAAATAGTGCAAGTCTATGCAAGACAATAAGGTTTGTGAACTTGTCACATTGTCAGAAGGTGCAAAACCAATTGTTTGTAAATGGATTTTTAAAACCAAACGGGATATAAATGGTAATGTGGAGAGGTATAAGGCACGTCTTGTAGCTAAAGGCTTTACTTAAAAGGAAGACATTGATTATACAGAAACTTTCTCTCCGGTTTCATCAAAAGACTATTTTAGAACAATCATGGTACTTGTTGCTCATTTTGATCTTGAGTTACATCAGATGGATGTCTGTATTTCTCAATGGCATCATTGATGAGATGATTTATATGGTGCAACCAGAAAACTTTGTGTTAGGAGACCCGAAGAATATGGTTTACAAATTAAGAAAATCCATCTATGGACTCAAGCAAGCTCCTCGTCAATGGTATTATAAGTTTCAACAAATAATTATATCATTTGGTTTTGAGATGAATATTATTGATGACTGTGTATATCACAAGTTCAGTGGGAGTAAGTATATTTTCCTGGTCCTGTATGTCGATAATATATTGCTTGCCACTAATGATATAGGTATGTTGCATGAAACCAAGAGATTTCTATCAAAGAATTTTGAAATGAAAGATTTTGGGGATGCCACTTTTATATTAGGAATCCAGATACATTAAGATCGTTCTTGCGGTATACTTGAATTATCACAAAAGAGCTATATCGATAAAATACTCAAAAGGTTTGGCATGCAAGATTGCAGACCATAAGACACCCTTGTTGCTAAACGAGACAAGTTCAGTCTCAATCAGTGCCCTAAAGGTAACATTAAAATTTAGGAAATGCAGAAGATTCATTATGCTTCGACTGTAGGAAGTCTAATTATGCTCAGGTGTGTACGCATCCTGATATTGCGTACATTGTTGGGATGTTAGGCAGATACTTAAGCAACCCTGGTATGGATCATTGGATAGCAGTCAAAAGGGTTATGAGATATCTTCAGAAAATAAAAGATTATATGCTCACATATAGAAAATCAGAATAGTTAGAGGTCATTGAGTACTCTGATTCTAATTTTACTGGATGCTAAGATAGCAGAAAGTCTACATCAGGCTACATTTATATGTTAGCAGGAGGAGCTATATCATAGAAAAGTATCAAACAAACACTCATAGCTTCCTCCACTATGGCAACAGAGTTTGTAGCTTGCTATGAGGCATCCAATCATGGAATATGATTGTGAAATTTTGCCACTGAACTACGTATTTTGGAAAATATTGAAAGACCACTAAGGTTATTTTGTGATAATAAATCAGCAGTTATGTATTTCAATCACAACAGGAGCTCAACTAAGTCAAAACATATTAACATTAAGTTCCTAATTGTGAAAGAAAAGGTGCAGAGTAGACATATATCCATAGAGCATATTGAAACAAACTTCATGATAACAGATCCTCTTACTAAAGAATTGTCACCTAAGGTCTTTCATGAGCACACTGCACGTATGGGTGTGGTGTTATTTGAGGATATTATGATTTAGTGGGAGTTTGTAATTTTATTTTGGTGCTTTATGTTCGATTGTATTGTCTGATCAGAATAAAGTATTCAGTTCATACACTATGTTACATTATGTTTGGTTTTGACCTAACTAAGATAGGACTAGTTGAAAATAGACATGTACAGATTACATGTACTGATCACATTGCATGTAATTTTTATGATGCACATCCATGATTGATCTATGTCGTTTGATTGTATTGGTATATGTGACCATTGATGGATTTAGTCACGATAAATGTGAAGAAGACCGCTTTGATCCTATATTGATATAGTCAATGGACGAGATTGTTTGGAAATACCCTTATTTGTGATAGCAAATTTTGAGCTCATAAGGTTATACACACTTTAAGGAAGCATATGGTGCCCAAGTAGGAGATTGTTGGATTTAAATCTAATTAAATCTATTTGTGGGCACATATATTAAATCAGTGTGTGTTGCTATCTTTCAGCTGACATGCATAAAGTAATCAATCAGGTAATTTAGGTTAATGGGCATTTAAGTAAATCATGGGCTAATTGTGCAGATACCGGACTGCAATTCTAATTTTATGAGGGGCTAAATTAGAAATTGTAAATCTATATAAAGGAGTTATGGTCCCTAATCTAAAGGTTATGTTCTCTATTCTCTAATCCCCATCTAAAGAGATATTCAAGAGAAACCTTTCAGATTAGAAGATCAAACCCTAATTCTGATCCGTGCTTAAATAGTTATGGATTCAGGTATTGCTTCCGCATTCTTGTGATTATTCTCTTTGAATTAATCATGGTTAAATTTACAACAAATAGTAGAAGTTAGAGATGAAAGGGGTCGACGAACAGTTGAGATTAAATTACTAAATATGCATATCAGCATCATCACCATTGATGATAAATAACAACCATTGATGGTCCCCAGCTCATCATCGATTGTTACCCTACAGTTTATTGGTGCTTCGAATTCTTGTTTCTAGAATTTATCGAATGTTCATTGTAGTCCATCGATGATGTAGCCGATAATTCATGGGTCATTGTAGTCCATCAATGTTGCTGAATCTAGTATCTATATTTCTCTGATTGTGCACTGTAATCCATCGATTGACTATTGACTATCGATGGTTGCTTCATGACCATCGATGGTGTGAAGGCTGAAATCAACATTCATGTTAATTTTCGCATCATTTCGCCTCATATCTCTTGTATACATTTTTATACCAGAAATATGTCATATCAAATAATCATCAATAACAAATAAGCGTTTGTTATTATGCTAACAAGAGATATTGTACTAACAACATTATAACAATATAAAAAAGGGGAAAGGGGGGGGGGGGGGAGAGAGAGAGAGAGAGAGAGAGAGAGAGAGAGGTGGGGAAAAGAAAATAAAAGGTGAGGTTGACTTAAAAAAGAGGATATAGATTAAAAAAGTATTTAATTCATAGCCAACAAGTCATGAACTTATATATACTAGTTGGATTGCACGTGCAATACACGTGGTAAAATTTTTAATATTATTTTAAATTATAATTATATTTAGGTAAAGATTTGGTATGAAAGATTTGGTATAAATTTATTTAATGTACTCAATATTGCCAATATATGAACAGAAGCTAAAAATTCTAAATGTTTGAACAAAAATTTTATATTTAGGGATTAATTATGTCATAGTAGAGTTGTTGTATCTATAAGGTGATTGATCAATCAAATACTATAACAAGAATATACATAAAAGTAATTTTTGATGTGGATGTAAATCCAAGCTTATGATATTATATCCTTTCTAAGTCATTGCACTAATTTCTTTCAAAAGCCTTGGATTTTCATTTCATCTTGAAGCTTATGAATGCACTTTGTGTTTCCTATGTATTTGCCAGAGGTCTTTTCCCTTTGATTGGCTATCCATTGATCATTAACTTTGCAGTGTATCGGTTTGCTTGGCTTGGTTGCCTTCTCTTGACCGTGGTGTTCTTTTGTACCAAGAAGTTTTGTGTTTGGTTCACTAATCTCCACAACTCCATTAGAGACGATTGATATCTCATTGGAAGGAGATTGCATAATTTTGTCTAGGACACGGTCGATAAGCGTAATGAACAATCAACAATCATTCCCTAAATACAAGTCAATGTGAACCCTATATATTTTCCTGGATTGATGCATCTTGAGCAAGTAGCAGATGCTTTGATGAGGCTCAGGCAAAGAAATAACTCACATCTTCAACATCAGAATGTATGTATAGTATTGTTAATTTCTTTGAAAATGTTTTGTTGAAAATTGGTTCATACCCAAAACGCAAGCTCAATAAATATAATGCAATATGTATAGTATTGTTAATTTCTTTGAAAAATGTTATGTTGAAAATTGATTCATACCCAAAATGCAAGTTCAATGTTATACGGAGTCATGGTTTTTGGGTACGTCAGATTTAATGCAATGCTCCAAAGCACACCCAGTTGATCAATATTAGTTGTTGGGTCAGGGGTGGTTACTGTTTGTGCTAAAAAATTATTACGCTTTCCCATCAAGTTCCCTCTAATCAGACATTCTTTTGCTTTAAGTCTACTGCATATAGACTTGATAGGTTGTCCAGATCACTGTGTAGCCTGCAATTACAAAGAAACAACAGCTCAAATTGACTATACAAATTTAAAAGTAGCCCACATCACAATACCAATCGCCTTTTTAAATCAAAAACTGAAACCCAAACGCTCATCATATTATCCCATATGATCAAAACTAAAGTCTTGTTAAACCTTATTCTGCAAAATTATCAAAGAGTAACCCTTAGTCAGTGAGTTATGTCAGACACTCGATAATCTACTGCAAAATTCTCATAATTTGATTCTTAATTATTATAGATAATAAACACACATGCACACACGCACGCGCACCACACATATATAGTCATGTCCCCGTATCCTACATTTAACAAATTTTTCATGTTTGCATTCGTGTCCGTGTCTGTGTCCGTGTCCACATCCGTATCCATGCTACCTAACATAGCATGTTGCATGTGAGGAAGAAGAGGGACACATGATTGTTTTTGTCAAAAGTTGTCTTTTCCATTGCTTTCAAACCTGTTACACTGTTTATCGATTACAAGCTCGAACTGAAAGAAAACTTGATCTTTTTATAAGATCTTCTTACAATAAAAAATAAAGATTATAACTTTATCAAACAAAACACAGCAGTAGTTTATCTCCCGCTGCTTTGTATGGGATTTTTGCCTGTGCCGGGGACGCGTTAGTCCGTGGACCACAGCAGATCAAACCCGATTGATAGTATAACTACGCTCTTGTTTCACAAAGGAAACAATTGCGGAAGCGACAATCACGACCAAGCGAGATTGTGGCTCTTCTCGAGATTAAAACTAAGTTTAATCCGGAGAAAAGAAGGGGAAAGAATCACAAACCTTTCGAAAGACTTTCTTTATGAAAGTATTCACCAAGATCTGATGGTTCTCCTCTAAAATTCATGGTTAGCTGGATAATTTGACAGCACCTCGCTTTCAGATTTCAGATCCTCTTGAAAGAAGACCCTAGGCTTCTATTTATAGGCCTTTGGAGACGTCCTTTTGGATAAGAATTGGTGTTTAAACGTCATCTGTAGTTAATAACCGTTTAAACACATTTAGGGATAACCTTAAAACAGTTAGGGAGGTCCTAGGACGAATGAATCCTTAAAAATCATCGAAATCCGCGTTTTGGGAGGTTTAGGAGTTAAAAAGAGTCGTGATGGCTCGGGACTGTGCGTGTGGGTGTGAGCCACCATTTGGTGGCTCGAGCTTCTTACGCAAGCCTCCGAGTGGTGTTTTGTTCATCTTTTTAACATTTTGGCGATTCGTGACCCCTCAAGTTTGCTTGTTTTGCGTACGGTTCATCATTTCGCTGACTTGCACATTTTACTAATCCACTTCGTACGCTTACTGGTGTTGGATAAATTCCCTTAACTTGGATAATAACATTTATCGTCTTCTCATTGTCTTGAACTGTGTTTGGGAAGTTATAGGCAATTTTTAACGCCTACAGATACCCCCTCCAAAGTGTTTCAGTCTCGTTTCTTTTATAGAAAAGTCTGAAATACTTTGGATGTGATAGGCCCTACCTTCAATCGGTGTAAAAGGACATGTAATTGGCTTCAGCTCTTGACTCCTTCAGTCTTCAATCTACTCAGCGTTTTGTTGAATAGATGAAGTTTTTACGGTTCTTCTTTTATCGTCTGACTGCTATCGAAGTCTCGGATTGAAACTCGTGTGTTGATTAATCTCATTGAGTTGACGTTGAACTGACTATTTTTGTCGAGAATTCATTTTTAACGACATCTTGATAGGCATTGACCAAAAGCTACACGTTGGAGCAGGGAGGACCAGTTTATACTCGTATACCCTTAAGAGTTTCGGGAATTAGTTTAGCCTCATATACCCATCGGAGGTCGCCGGGTTATCCTTAAGAATATTCCACACGATATTCTCCAGAAACTTCACGTCGAGGGTGGAAAACAGTTTAAACTCATATACCCATTGGAGTATGAATATGGGTACTATATATGTCGAAAATACTCGAAAATGGGTCAGAATATCCATAAATTGGCCCAATAGCTCGCCACGCATGCGAGCCAGCAAATGGTGGC
>NC_033797.1:48594376-48595884 GCF_001876935.1 Asparagus officinalis | reverse complement strand
CGGATCTTTTCCTCCGTTGAAGCACTGGAGAAGATGAACAGGAGCCCTGTTAAGAAATCGAGTAAAAAAGGAAAAAGTCGAATGACCTTTTGATTTGACCTTAGTGGCCCATTTATAAACAGCTGTAGCTGTCAAATCAGAGCGGGATTTTAGGCAAATCTCACCCGAAACGTGATTCTCGCGTTTTCAAAAAAGGGGGGCTTTGATTTCTGAATGCACCCTCACGTTTAAACAGTCGAACGCATGATTTGGACATGCGTTCTGGTGATCAACCTCAGCCAATCATACTAATAACCCTTTTTAAAGGGGTTAATATTCCAAGTAATGGCGATATGATCAGGAGAGAAGATAAATCTTTCTGAGGACCATCTTCCTGACTAAGCTGGGGATGAAGTCTTTCTGATACAGGCTTGTGGTTTTCTCCATCTATGACGACAGATCTGTCTTAAACCCAGAAAGGTCCAAATCCCCTGAAGATGATGAAACTAGTCAAACAAGCTAAAGCCCAAGTCATTACGGGTGAACCAAAAGAGAATGAAGAAGTCAACGAAGATGCTCCATTCCATCTGCGATAAGATACATTTGATCAACAAAATTTTTGGGTTCCAAAGTGTTTCGAAAATTCGTCCCAGTCAACCGCGAACTTTCGAAAACTTTGGAGGGGGTTCTGTAGGCTGTCTAAAAATAATAGAAGATAGCTGATTCCCCATCAAACACTAATGATGGAAGTTATAATCGGACGACTTCCAGAAGGCTACAATTTGAAGACTTTCACATGTCAAAGAGCTAAAGCAAAGATTACAAAACGACGATCTTTAGCAACACTCTGATAGAAAGAGATTACAAATCGACGACCTCTTCAAACCAAGACGTAGAAGCCCTCTCTACGTACTATCTTCAAGACACAACACCAATTTGATCACCTAAGCAGCTTCAACCACTGCAAACAAAGATACAGCTGCTTATGTGAAATGATTGATCTTGATGGCTGCGACAACAACGTGATTAATATTATATTAACAACTATTAGAGATGCTGATGAGCAGTGTAATGATATTCGACACACTGAGGAGCACATGGCTAAACCATGCAAAGAAATCTCAGTGGAGATCGTGACCTGCAGTTGATAGAGCGTTATTGAGATGCCTCAATTGTCACAAATGGCCTGAATAAGACCTTCTTTACTGGTCATTGGTGTCATCCATATATAAAGACAGAGAAGCTCAAACGCAGCTCCAATCATTGCCAATCACAGCTCGAACGCGGCTTCAACAACTCTCAAACGCAGCTCATCATCGCTGCCCAACGCAGCTCATCATCGCTACCCAACGCAACTCATCATCGCTGCCCAACGCAGCTCCAACCAACATCGAACGCAGCTCTATGCTGCTGCCAAACGCACCTTCAAACATCGAAGAACGCATCTCCAGATGCTGCGTTCAAACACAGAATTTAGACCAGAATGCATGTCAAAGTTCTGACCAGTTCAAACACGATCCAGACAGTTT
>NC_033797.1:48579927-48594288 GCF_001876935.1 Asparagus officinalis | reverse complement strand
AGAATTAAACAAAGGAGAGAATCCAGATCATTCTCTTCTCTTTTGTAATCAGGAATTCAAATTGTAATCGAGAGTAGAGAGAATTGTAATCATTCTTTTTCTAAACAGTTAGAGAGAATAAAGTCAAACGCAATTCTTTTATTCATTTTCTTATTACAAAATTTCCGACAAATAATCATCAATGAATTACATGGTCTAGATAAGCAATTATCCATTCAAGAGATGAACTACAAGATACTTCGCTCATTGACTCCGGCATGGGAGCCCAAGGCTACGGCCATTGAGGAAGCTCATGACCTCACTACCTTAGCTCTTGATAGTCTCATCGGAAAGCTCAAAGTGCATGAGAAGAAGCTCAAGGGGAAGGAGAAGGAGGAAGTACCATCACGAGAAGTTGAGGAGCCGTCACCAAAGTTGAAGACCATAGCTCTCAAAGGAGCTAGTGACAACTCATCTTCGTCGTCGGAAAGTGAAGTTGATTTTTCTAGAGAAGTGGCTCATCTCTCTAGAAGAATCTCTAGACTTATAAAAATGAACAAAAAATTTAACCCTCGATCTAACAACAAGTTTTCCTCTCGTGTAGGTAAATGTTTTGAATGCAATGAACCGGGTCACATCGCTAAGGATTGCCCCAAGCTCAAAGAAAAGTACATGAAGTACAAGAAGAAGAAGGCTATGTATGCCGGATGGGAAGAATCCGAACCAAGTGACTCGGATAGTGATGAAGAAGGAGCCAAACTTGCTCTTCATGACCCAAATGTTTGTTTCATGGCAAATGAACATGAGGTAATATCCGAGGCCGAAAGTGAATCTTTTTATATGCAATGTGACATAGCTATGGCTTTAGAAGAGTTGAACTTTGAATTTAAAAGAATGTCTAAAGAATACTCTTCTTTCAAAAAATTGCATGCCTCTTGTGATATTAAGCTAGAACAATTAACAACCTCTCTTGCTCTAAAAGATGAATTGCTTGGAGATCTCGATTTTGAGAACAAGCAATTAAGATCAAAGATTGAAAGACTAGAAATTGAGGGTTGTAGGACTAGACCCACTCATGCTTATGCCAACTACAATCACCATGGTAGAAATAGGTTTCGTGGTTCTAACATTCGTACATACAAAAGAAATTTTGTATGCACCTATTGTATGAGACATGGACACATTTCTACTCATTGTAGAATTAAAGACAATGAAGATTTTTATGGTTTGATATGGGTACCCAAAGGTACCAAAACTACTAACCACCAAGGACCCAAGACATGGGTACCTAAAGCTACTACACCTTCATCTTCTTCTTTTGTAGGGAACGTCACGGCAACGACGTAAGGAGATGTGGTACCTTGATAGTGGTTGCTCACATCATATGACGGGCAACAAAGAGTTATTTGCAACCCTATCAAGGATTGAAGGAGGCAATGTCTCCTTCGGTGGTGGTGAGAAAGGTAAAATCATTGGTATCGGTTCTATTGGTAAGAAACCCTCACCCATTATTGAAGATGTCTATTTAGTAAGTGGTTTGAATCATAATCTTCTTAGTATTAGTCAATTGAGTGATAAAGGTTTTGATATTTCTTTTAAACCGGATAAATGCATCATTAGTATGGATGGAAAAATTGTTTTTATTGCAAATCGCAAGTCTAATGTTTACATTTTTGAGATGAATGAGTTAGTGAATCAAGATGTGAAGTGTCTTGCGGCAATTGATGAAAATCCTTGGATTTGGCACAAGAGACTTGGACATGCAAATATGGAGTTAATATCAAAATTGTCTAAGAAGAATCTTGTGAAAGGGCTACCTAGCTTGCACTTCATAAAAGATACAATTTGTGAGGATTGTGCCAAAGGTAAACAAACAAAGTCTTCTTTCAAATCCATCCATGAGGTATCGACTTCTAAACCCTTGCAATTACTTCATCTTGATTTATTTGGTCCTATGCGTGTTACCTCTCTTGGAGGCAAACACTATGTTTTTGTGATTATTGATGATTTTTCTCGTTTTACATGGACAATATTTCTTGCAAAGAAAAATGATTGTTTTGAAGAATTTGCTAATCATGTTAAAAGAATTGAAAATGAAAAGGATTTGAAAGTTGTTAAAATAAGAAGTGATCATGGTGGTGAATTTCAAAATGAATTTTTCTATGATTTTTGTGCTCATCATGGTATAACTCATATGTTTTCCGCTCCTAGAACACCACAACAAAATGGTGTTGTTGAACGGAAAAATCGTACCATACAAGAGATGGCACGCACTATGTTAAACTCATTTGATTTACCAAAATACTTTTGGGCGGAAGCTGTCAATACGGCTTGCCATGTTTTAAATCGTGTTTTGATTAGACCAAAGCTTAAGAAAACTCCTTATGAACTTTATTATGGAAAAACTCCTTTCATTGGTTATTTTCGTGTCTTTGGTTGCAAATGCTTTATTTTAAATACAAAAGATCACCATGATAAATTTGATTCCAAAATTGATGTTGGTATTTTCTTGGGTTATGCACCTCGAAGTAAGGCTTATAGGGTCTTCAATAAACGAAGCCTCGTTGTTGAAGAGTCTATAAACGTTACTTTTGATGAGACTAATGTTGGCTCTCAAGTTGTGTTGCCTAGGAAAGATGATGATGATGATATTGAGGGAGGATTGGACTTGTTGCAAATCAATGACACTCCCTCTATAGAAGTTCAAAAGGATGTAGATAGCACCAATGCTCAAGAACAAGTTGAACCACCTAAAGCTTGGAAATTCACATCAAACCATCCAAAGGAACAAATCATTGGGAGCCCTTCAAAAGGAGTTATAACTCGCTCAAAAGCCTTGAGTGAATGTGGTAATGTTGCATTTCTATCTCAACTAGAACCTAAAAAGGTTAATGATGCTTTAAATGATGAGTTTTGGGTTTTGGCTATGCATGAAGAATTAAACAATTTTCAAAGAAATGAAGTTTGGAAGTTAGTTCCTAGACCTAACAATGCTAGTGTTATTGGTACAAAATGGGTTTTTAGAAACAAACTTGATGAACATGGCATTGTAACTAGAAATAAAGCTCGTTTGGTTGCCCAAGGATACAATCAAGAGGAGGGCATAGACTATGATGAAACCTTTGCACCGGTTGCAAGGTTGGAATCTATTAGGATGTTTTTGGCATTTGCTAGCTTTAAAAATTTCAAACTTTTTCAAATGGATGTTAAAAGTGCCTTCTTAAATGGCTTTATAGAAGAGGAAGTGTATGTTGAGCAACCCCCCGGTTTTATAGATCATGCTTTTCCTAATCATGTTTACCGGGTACAAAAAGCTTTATATGGGTTGAAACAAGCTCCTAGGGCTTGGTATGCTCGCCTCTCTAGTTTTCTTATTGAAAATGGTTTTTCAAAAGGAACAATTGATAACACACTTTTTGTGAGAAAAAGGAAAAATGATTTCATTTTAGTTCAAATATATGTGGATGACATCATTTTCGGTGCTACTAATGAATCCTTGTGCAAGGAATTTTCTAAAGTAATGCAGGATCACTTTGAGATGAGTATGATGGGAGAGCTTACATTCTTTCTCGGGCTCCAAGTCAAGCAAACTAAGGATGGGATCTTCATTTCACAAAGCAAGTATGCGAAGGAATTGGTGAAGAAATTCAAGTTGGAGAATTCTAAGCATGCGCCTACTCCCATGAGTACTAGTGTTAAGCTTGATGCGGATGAGAGTGGTGAAGATGTGGACCAAAAACTATACCGAGGTATGATAGGTAGTCTTCTTTATCTCACCGCTAGTAGACCCGACATCATGTTTAGTGTATGTGCATGTGCACGTTTTCAAGCCTCTCCCAAAGCGTCTCATTTAATTGCGGTTAAAAGAATCATTAAGTATGTTAATGGAACTTTTAACCTTGGCTTATTTTATCCAAGAAGCACCTCTTTTGATTTATATGGTTTTTGTGATGCCGACTTTGCCGGATGTAAGGTAGATCGCAAGAGTACTAGTGGAACATGCCAATTCTTAGGAAATTCCCTTGTTTCTTGGGCTTCCAAGAAACAAAATTGTGTTGCATTGTCCACTACGGAAGCGGAATACATTGCCGCCGGCTTATGTTGTGCTCAAGTTTTATGGATGAAACAAAGTTTAGTTGACTATGATTTGAATTTTCAAAATATTAAAATCTTTTGTGATAACACAAGTGCTATAAATATTTCCAAAAATTCGGTTTTGCATTCTAGAACTAAACATATTGATGTACGCCATCATTTCTTACGCGATCATGTAGAGCGACAAGATGTATCCCTAGTATTTGTTGACACAAAATCTCAACTAGCGGATATATTTACTAAGCCTCTTGGAGAGGATGATTTTTGTCGCATAAGAAATGGTTTGGGCTTATGCACTATGTGAAAGTTCTACATTGCTTGCTTGACTATTTGTTTTTGCATTTAGTATTTCTCTTTACCCCATTTTTTATGGTGACAAAGGGGGAGAGAAATCTCCTCATTTGTTGCATATATTTAGGGGGAGCTCATAGATAGGGGGAGCACCTATCTATAAGCTATTTTATTTTTGCTCTTATATAATGGTTGGTTATCATCATCAAAAAGGGGGAGATTGTTAGCCCTTATGTTTTGATGATGTTCTTACAACCACCATTATCGGTACTAATGGCTTATTGAGTATAAATGTAGTAAATTCATTTGTCAAGCTCGTTAGTGCCATCAACGGAGGATGGATGGAATATACGCTACAACGAAGATATCCAAAGGAGGAGGAGGCCAAGAGATGAAGCAACGTTATTTTAAGAACGACAAATTCGAATACAAGCTTCATCCGATTCAAGCTATATCAAAGCTCAAGTATTGTTCTTTATATATGAGGATATTAGCCTTCTTTTGTTTCTCTCTCTAGTGCTAGAATGTAGGCAAAGAGTTACTGATTTTACTTGAAGCTATTGGGAATCACACACACGTTTTCATACTTGTGTTTTTAAGCGTTTTTCAAAAACTACTAATTTTCACAAGTATAAGGACCTATCTGCAAAATTCTTTTTCCAAGCAGTTTGTTTTTAGTATCAAAAACATTTTACAAAGTTTCAGAATTTTCAGAGGTCAAATAAATATTTTGCAAATATTTCAAGTTGGTCAAAAATCCTTTTTCAAGAAAATATCAGAAATCGGTCGACCGGTACGGTCGACCGATCCTATGACCTTTCATCAGTATTTTTCCAGAGAGTCGTCGGTCGACCCTGCTTGATTTCTAAGTTTTCAAGGTTGTTAGCGGTCGACCGAAATTTTCGGTCGGTCGACCGAAGCATTTTTTCGGTCGACCGGAATTCCCTTTGGTCAACCGATTTGTGTCTTTGGTCAGCCGCGACTTTTTTAAACGGTTGGTTTTTGCCTCGTTCGCTGTGCTTTCACGTAATAGTGTTTGGCACAGTCTGAGCTGAGAGTCTGAAAAGAAGATTGTCTTCCTAAATAGGAAGATTGGGTTTTTGTTTTTAATTGGTTTAAACTCTTTTATAAAAAACCCCCAGACTTCTTCTTCTTCTTCAGCCCTAACGTTTGCAAAAACCAGAGAGAGCTTTCTGTTTCCTGAGAAAAATTTTCAAAGCCTGTTTTCTCTCTGTTTTAAGTGTGATTCACTTCCCAGCTTCAGTAAACCTACTCTTTGCTATAGGGGCTGTGTAAAGAGAGGTTCTTGCATCTTTTCTTCTGCTGTGTGAGTGAGATCTGTGTAGATCAACTGTGAGGGAGTGTGATCTGTTGAGATCAAACTGTGTAGTGAGAGAGATCGTGTGGGATCGTTGTGTAGACGAAGTTCCAGCTTCCAAACCGGGTCTGTAGTGGATTTCTCCTCGAGAGTGGGGAGCGGGGACGTAGGCCAGAGAGCCAAACCTCGTTAACACATCGCGCGTCAAGGATAACGAACCCCTAACTGTATTTCTCTTACTTTAATTGCTTCACTGTTTTGTGGTTTGCTTGTGTTTGATTTTTATTGCATATTAGAGCCTCTTGACCCTAATCCTAGACAAACAACGTTGTTGGAGGATAGATGGAATCGAGTATTCACGATCATATCAAATGGAGGTTGGTGGAATTGTGAAGTGAAGCCTACGCAATTCAAAGTTAAAGATTCAAGTTCTAGTTTTATCCGCAAGTGTACCAAGATAGAGCTTTGTTGAAGATCACAAGCTTGGGTAAATTTAGTTATAGTTTTATATTATGTGTGTTAGTACTTTAAGCTCAATTATATACACACATAAACGCTTTGGTTTTGTATATATATAGTTATATATATACATATATGTTTTGGTTTGATAGTTTTCAAGTTTTAATATGAAACAATTGAATATAATTAGAAAACATATTTTTGTTTCATACTTATATGCATATATATGATTTCATCAAAATCAATTTTATTTAGTTCAATGAAATCATGTTTTAGTGCATTATATGTGTATTTTGATAAAATACTATATTCATTGTTTATAGACTTAATAACAATAGTTTACATCTTTCTTCAAGTCTCTAAAATCATTTTGTATTGTTTCAAAACATGGTTAAGCTAAAATGTCAAAACTCATATGTTCACATTTTTATGTTTTGGACTATTTTATAAAATAATGATATTTTTCATTTCGGAGGTACTTTCTGAAAACCAGTTTTTGTAGCATGTGTATTATCATGTCTACAATTATTTACCAAAGTTTTACATTTTTCTGAATTTATTTGATATTTTTAAACAGGGTTTTAAGATCAGAAAATAGTTTTCAAATCTATCAATTGCATGTATCTGTTTGCGGTCGACCACCACGGTCGACCGCCCTTGAGTTCAGAAACTCAGTAAGTTTTTCAGAGGCTCCCCCCCCCCCCCCCCCCCCTTCGCGGTCGCCCGCCACGGTCGACCGGCTGTTGTTCCAGAGCCCATTTTTGCTTTTGGGTTGCTCGCGGTCAACCTCGAGTTTTCCACGGTCGACCGCCGATCGCCCAACGGCTATTTTTGGTATAGAATCAGATTTCTGATTCTTGGGCTTTTTGGTCTTTTCCTTTGGGGTTTTTGGCTGAGATTTTAGGAGGCTATATAGACCCCATTGCTCTCATCTTTCAAACTACCCAAGAAGTTTTTAAAACAAGGTTTAATAAGGGTTTAAGTTGGTTTAGTTTGTTTTAAGTTTGGGGTTTTACAAACTGGAGCTTACATCAGTTGTTGAAGAGCTCATCTTTAATATTTTATCATCCTCTCTTTGTCTTTACAGAGAAGTTTTCTTAACTCTATTTCCTAGCATTTTTACTATTGTATTTCATATCAATTTTATTGCTAGTTCTTCTTGAGTTAAGTCTTATTTATTCTCATTGTTATACACACCCACATTGAGCTTATTGTATTTACATTCATAGTATAATTTGGGTTGTGGGATTATATCATTGAGAGTGAGCTTACATTGTGTTCTCATCCATATTAGAGAACAATCATTTGTTGTATTGAGCTTATTGTGAGATTCACTTTGTAATACACTTGTACACCGAGAGAAGTGTGTGGTGTAAGTCGGGGATCATCCCAAGAGGAGTGGCGTCGATTGACGAACCTAGGGAGAGGTTGTATCCGAGCACTTGAGGGAGACACGTCTAGGTCCAACACTTGAGAGGGTGTAGAGTGGGATTGCAAGAGTGATGATTGTAAAGTTTTCGATTAGCTAGAAAACCAAGTGTGAGGTGTAAACGTTGTTCGGGTAAGCGTAGAAAACCTGGTTATGATAGTGGATTTCTCCCCGGGAGTGGGGAGTGGAGACGTAGGACGGAAGGTCTGAACTCTGTGATTATATTGTGTGTTTGCATTGTTTATTTGCACACTATCACTCTTGTTTTGTTTATGTTTATTTCACCCTTGTGTTAATTTATATATCATTGCATATATCTCATAGTATATCTCATTGCTAGGATATATCTCTTTGTTCATATTGCTTATCCTAGCTCATATATCTTGTTGTATTTCATACTTGCTAGGATAACTTATTATTAGTTTTAATTGGTATAAAATCGGATTAGATTAGCATAAGACCCTAATCACCCCCTCCCCCCTCTAGGGTCTAACAATTGGTATCAGAGCTTGGTGCTCTTTGATTTAAGGTCTAATCAGCTTGAGTTAAAGATCCAAGTTATCTTATTAGTGCTAATCTAGTTATGATTGTATTTGTCTTGCTTGCATATATTCACATATATATCATGAATATGAATGTATTTCGTTTAGGCTATAATCCAAATATTGCTCCAAAATATAAAAATTTCACTTATGCTCAATGGTGCTCTAAATTTAAAATATTTGTTGAATCTAGAAATATCGACTTATGAGAAGTTATTGATTGTGCTTATATTGTGCCCATATTAGAGAAATCCAAGTGGAGCAATCATGATAAGAAAATATTTACAATGAACAAGTTAATGTTAGAACTCTTGCATAATGCTTTTGAACCATGTATTTCTAACGAACTTGCTCATTTTGATAGTGCTTACACGATTTGGAAACTTTTTGAAGCACATCAAGGAGATTTGGAGGAGATTCGATGCATTGTGGCGGAATCGACTTCAAGTAATAGTGGAGCAGCATGCACATGTCTACTAGGGGATAACCCTAGTGTGGTAAGCAATTCGGAATCCGATAGTGATATATCCATCAATGAACATGCTTGTGCATATAATAGATTAATGCATGCCTACACTAAGTTGTAAAATAATTTTATAGATCTAAAAAGCAAGCATGTAGATTTGAAATCCGATCATGAGATACTAGTATCCAAATTTGATGTCATTGCAAAAGAAAATACTATGCTTAAAGAAAACAATGACGTGTTAAATTTGGAAAATGAAAAATTAACCTTATCCATGTCTAGTTTATATCATGCTAAAGATAATGCCATGTTAGAAGTAGAATGCATTAGAAATAAATTTGTTTCTTTTAAGAATAACCACCCATGCTCTACTTCTATTTCCAATACATGTATGCAAAATTATGAGTTGAGTCAAGTTAAACATCGCATATCGTGTTTAGATTCAACCTTGAAAACATGTATGGTAAATCATGATAAGCTTATGAACATGTGTGCTAAGTCTCATGCTACTACACCTAAACATATCACACATCATGCACACTTGTATAGCAAAGTTTACAAATGCTCTATTTCCGATCGTAAAGGCCACCTTGATAAACTTTTCTATGATGCACACAAACCTAAGATTGCTAATACTCCATGTGCATCTCATAATGTTTCTTCTTCATCACATGTACACACAGCACCCATTGTTTATCATAAGCATGCTAATGTGTATCATTGTGATTTTTGTGGTAGAGTTGGTCACTTAGCTAAGTTTTGTTTTGATTTGCGAAAAGTTTCTAAATCGCAAAATATTTTAAATAGACCAACATTGTTTCAAAATATTTCATATTTGCAAAATAATCTTAAAATACCATCTATGTTTGCAAATGTTACTCGTGCAGGAGCTAATGGTCCACAAAAACAAATGGATCTCTTTCATTGCACAAATTGCAATCATTTGAGTGATTATTGCTTTGACCATGTTAGTGCATCACATGTGCCCAAATGGGTTTATAACCCAGGGCTTTGAGCTTAAATGATAGGGGTCATGTCCCTAAACTTTTTGGTACCAAGAATACTTGGGTACCAAAACAAATTTGATTTTAAACCAAGAATTTTAGTGTTTTTTTCTTGGTTTTAAAAATTATACTTTAAATTTTTTTGAACATGAAAACAATTCTTCTTATTGGTCAAATTCTTTTGTTTTTATAATTATTGATTTTGCTTTAATGAGAGATTTGTAGTTATATACCCTCTGGGTTTATTGGGTGTTTATTTTTAAATCTTGTTTACCGGATACTAAAATGTTTATATGGGTTGATACTAGCTCAAGAGCTAGATATAATTGCCTCTCTTGATTTTTTTTGAAAATCAATGATTTGGTTTTATGTTCTTATATGATTTACTTGTGATTTATGATTTCATTGGTTGATTTGTTTTTATTTGAAAACTTTTTACATGATTCTCATGTCTTCTTTCTTGTGATTTCATAAATCTATTTTATACCATGTCTTCTTTCTTGTGATTTCATAAATCTATTTTATACATTGTTTTTATGTTTGTACATTTGAGATATTTTTTCATATTGATATATTTATATGTGCTCTCATTATCCTCTTGTATGTGAGTGATATTTAGCATATTTTTTTTATGCTTGCTTATATATTTGCCATGATCTTTTATTGCATATATTCTATAAGGCATTTCGATAGGGGGAGCAATCCATATACTTGTTTTATACTCATTCGTGCATATTGATAAGGGGAGCTTTCACTCTCTTCATCCTTTTGTCCCCTTTTTGATGTTGTCAAGGGGGGGGGGATATTATGAGTATATCTTGTTTTGATTATATGCATGATAATTCTAATTTACATATTAACTTCCTTTCATGCATATATCCTTTTTGTAAATTATTTATCATCATCAAAAAGGGGGAGATTGTTGGCCTTATTGTTTTAATGATGATTTACAAATAATTTACACCTAATGTTGTTTGGCTAGTATTTGTGTTTTCCTATGTATTATAGATAAACAACGTTGTTGGAGGATAGATGGAATCGAGCATTCACGATCATATCAAATGGAGGTTAGCGGAATTGTGGAGCGAAGCCTATGTAATTCAAAGTTAAAGATTCAAGTTCTAGCTTCATCCGCAAGTGTACCAAGATAGAGCTTCGTTGAAGATCACAAGCTTGGGTAAATTTAGTTATAGTTTTATATTATGTGTGTTAGTACTTTAAGCTCAATCATATACACACATACACGCTTTGGTTTTGTATATATATAGTTATATATATACATATATGTTTTGGTTTGATAGTTTTCAAGTTTTAATATGAAACAATTGAATATAATTAGAAAACATATTTTTGTTTCATACTTATATGCATATATATGATTTTATCAAATCAATTTTATTTAGTTCAATGAAATCATGTTTTAGTGTATTATATGTGTATTTTGATAAAATACTATATTCATTGTTTATAAACTTCATAACAATAGTTTACATCTTTCTTCAAGTCTATAAAATCATTTTGTATTGTTTCAAAACATAGTTAAGCTAAAATGTCAAAACTCATATGTTCACATTTTCATGTTTTGGACTATTTTGTAAAATGATGATATTTTTCAAAACACATTTTCATGTTTTTATAGCATGTGTATTATCATGTCTACAATTATTTCCCAAAATTTTACATTTTTCTGAATTTGTTTGATATTTTTAAACAGGGTTTTAAAATCAGAAAATAGTTTTCAAATCTGTCAATTGCATGTATCTGTTTGCGGTCGACCACCACGGTCGACCGCCCTTGAGTTCAGAGACTCAGTAGGACGATCGGATGAAGCCCAGACGAGCTTGCGGTCGGCCGACCGGCGACGGCCTGTTGTTCTAGAGCCTATTTTTGTTTGAGTTGCTCACGGTTGAGTTGCTCACGGTCGACCGCGAGTTTTTCACGGTCGACCGCCGATCACCCAACGGCTATTTTTGGTACAGAATCATATTTCTGATTCTTGGGCTTTTTGGTCTATTCCTTTGGGGTTTTTGGCTGAGATTTTGGGAGGCTATATATACCCCCTTGCTCTCATCTCTCAAACTACCCAAGAAGTTTTTAAAATAAGGTTTAGTAAGGGTTTAAGTTGGTTTAGTTTGTTTTAAGTTTGGGGTTTTACAAAGAGGAGCTTACATCAGTTGTTGAAGAGCTCATCTTCAATATTTCATCATCCCCTTTTTGTGTTTACAGAGAAGTTTCCTTAGCTCTATTTCCCAGCATCTTTACTATTGTATTTCATATCAATTTTATTAATAGTTCTTCTTGAGTTAAGTCTTATTTATTCTCATTGTTACACACACCCACATTGAGCTTATTGTATTTACATTCATAGTATAATTTGGGTTGTGGGATTGTATCATTGAGAGTGAGTTTACATTGTGTTATCATCCATATTAGAGAACAATCATTTGTTGTATTATGCTTATTGTGAGATTCACTTTATAATACACTTGTACACCGAGAGAAGTGTGTGGTGTAAGTCAGGGATCGTCCCAAGAGGAGTGGCGTCAGTTGACGAACCTAGGGAGAGGTTGTATCCGAGCACTTAAGGGAGATATGTCTAGGTCTAACACTTGAGAGGGTGTAGAGTGGGATTGCAAGAGTGGTGATTGTAAAGTTTTTGGTTAGCTAGAAAACCGAGTGTGAGGTGTAAACGTTGTTCGGGTAAGTGTAGAAAACCCGGTTGTGATAGTGGATTTCTCCCCGGGAGTGGGGAGCGGAGACGTAGGACGGAAGGTCCGAACTCCATGATCATATTGTGTGTTTGTATTGTTTATTTACACACTATCACTCTTGTTTTGTTTATGTTTATTTCACCCTTGTGTTAATTTGTATATCCTTGCATAGATCTCATAGTATATCTCATTGCTATGATATATTTCTTTGTTTATATTGCTTATCCTAGCTCATATATCTTGTTGTATTTCATACTTGCTAGGATAACTTGTTATTAGTTTTAATTGGCATAAAATCGAATTAGATTAGCATAAGATCCTAATCACCCCCTCTTTAGGGTCTAACACGTTGGTGTACACCCTTCTTTACAACAGGGAGCCATCTAAATCCTGGGGTATATTAAGGATTTGATGATGAGTTGTTGGATGAAAATAATATTTTATTAGATATTGTAGATGAGTTGTTGGATGAAAATAATATTTTATTAGATATTGTAGATGAGTTGTTGGGTGAAAATAATATTTTATTGGATATTGTGTGTGAGTTTTAGGGATAGAAATGGATGAAATTGCACTTTTTGAGATTTCCACATTTTCATTTCCATTTCTTGGTTTTTAGGAAATCAACCAAACAGACCCATATTATTATAATGTATATATCTGTCTCTTCCCTTTATACTTATTATAATGTATAAATATGTAACTTAAATATTTCGTTAAAAACCGACTTCCTACTTATAAGTCTAACCAAGTTGTTATTGTTGTTATTATAGAACTTAAAGTCAAAAATTAAATTGATAATTATAAGATTAATTTCAACTAAACGGTAGGATTGGTAAAAAGAATTAAGATGAATAGAGTTTAAAATTTTTAATTTTAAAGAACTAAAATGTTGATGTCTGATATCACATAGCCGATTGAAGTTGCAGAGTTGTTGAGTCGTCGAGGGTTTGAACCATCGAGGGGGACCGCTTCCTACTTCGACTTTATGTCTGGTTCTTAGAGATCGGGGCAGGCAGATCACCTGCACATACAAGAATCATAGGAGTACAGGGCTCGTTTCCCTCGTGGTACCTCCGACAGTCAAGTCAGCTAGCGGACCTGGGTGGGGAGAAGGAAGAATGGTGTGTTCTTCCAATATATGTTGTTTAGAGAGTTTCTTTTTATTGCAAGAAAATCCGAACCTGTTTTTATGGTGAATAGCGTCTATATTTATAGAGGATGCCAAGGGTAGAATAGACACTTCGTAAGTGTGCGGTTTAAGATGGTGGTGAGGGGTGAGATGGAGGCTAAGTCACCCTCTGCTCTATACGTGTCGATTTGTGAGAGATGGAAAGTCACTTCAGTGATATGAGGAACCAGCAATTGTCAAGGCTTGTCGATGAGTGGCGAGAAGTCACTTCAGTGATGTGGGGAATCTACAGCCGACAAGGTTTCAGACGGCTGAGGACGGAGACATAATGATGATCATAAAAGGTTAAATAATACTGAGAAGAAATGTTCTGAGTCGTCCTCGGGAGGAGTGCCGGCTAATTGCTAAGTAGCAATCTTTTGTTATGAAGAGGTTCGACTGAGTCCGCATTTCGAGTCGCTTTTGAGGAATGAAGCCAACTCGACTGGGGGAGTGACGGCTCACGGGATATTATATTTGTGAAGAATAGGGGGTACCCCATTACAGTTAGCCCCTTTCGCTTGGATGTGGCTGTGGCCGGATCCAAGGGAAAAATAAGTGAGCAGAGACTGAGTAGAATTGATTTTGACAGTGAGATGACGGCGAGTCTTCAGACGGCGCGGATAAGGAAACGACAATTGTCATTCCGCTAATGGAAAGGGGGACTGAAGCCCCTGTGATGCCTGCTCCTCCTGCTGCTGCTGGTGCTCTGGGCCAAGAGACTTCGGCAACTGCTGATGCGACCGCTCCACCTCCAGAGGACCTCGTAGGTCAAGAAAATGAGAACTACTTATATTTCCTTCCTCCCCTTTTTGTCATTGTAAATGTACTTTTGACTTCGTAAGTGAGGGGTTAATGAAGAAGTAAATTTGTCTTGAGTGTTTAAAACTCTTAAA
>NC_033797.1:48535020-48579902 GCF_001876935.1 Asparagus officinalis | reverse complement strand
TTTTATGGATATTGTGTGTGGAGTTTTAGGGATAGAATGATGTGTATGGAAATGCACTTTTTGAGATTTCACATTTCATTTCCATTTCTTGGTTTTTAAGGAAATCAATCCAAACAGACCGCATATTATTATAATTGAATATTCTGTCTCTTCCTTTATACTTATTATAATTGAAAATATGTATAATAATATTTCGTAAAAATATATCTCGACTCCTACTTATAAGTCTAACCATAGTGTATTGTTGTTATTATAGAACTTAAAGCAAAAATTAAATGATAATATTAATATTAATTTTCATATATTCTAAACGGTAGATTGTGTTAAAAAGTTTAAGTATGTTTAATAGAGTTTAAAATTTTAATTTTTAAAGAACTATATCTATTATGTATGTCTGGAGTTGATCAATAGCCGATTTGAAGTTGCAGAGTTGTTTGGGTCGTCGAGGGTTTGAACCATCGAGGGACCGTTCCGGGGTACCTGTCGACTTTAGTGTCTGTGGGTTGGTGGCTTAGAGCGATCGCAGGCAGTCAGCGCTGCAGGCATACAAGGAGATCATAGGAGTAGTATTCATGGTGTCCGTCGTTTTTCCTCTCGGTTTGTGTTGACCTCCGACAGGTCAAGTCAGCTAGGCGGGACCTGCGGGTGGGAGAAGGAAGAATTGGGTGTGTCTTTTCCAATGTCTATAGTGTTTAGAGAGTTCTTTTTATCTGCAAGAAGATGCGAATGCCTGTGTTTGTGATGGTGTTGAAGTAGCTGTTCCGTATATTGTGTGATTATGAGGATGCCAAGTAGAATAGTGACATCTTCGTAAGTGTGCGTTTAAGATGGTGGGTTGAGGTGGAGATGGAGTAAGTCATCCTTCTGCTGTGTATACCGTGTCGATTGTGAGAGACCTGGAAGAGGCACTTCAGTGATATGAGGAACGCCAGCAATTGTCCAAGGCTGTGTGGATGAGAGTGGCGAGAATTCAGCGTTCAGTGGATGGTTTGGGAATTTCTCACAGCCGAGCAAGGTTTCAGACGGCTGGAGGACGGAGACATTTAATGATGATCATACAGAAGGTTAAATAATACTGAGATAGGAAAGTGTTCTGAGTTCGTTCCTCTGAAGTGCGCTAATTGCGAGAGCAATTTGTTCTCGTACCTGAAGGAGGTGTCGACTGAGGTCCGCATTGTCGAGTCGCTTTGTGAGAATGAAGCCAACTCGACTGGGAGTGACGGCTCACGGGGGATTATTATATTGTGAAAGAACCGTGAGGGTAGACCATCTACAGTTTAGCCCCTTTCGCTTGGATTGTGGCTGTGCCGGATCCGAAGGAAAAAGTAACGTGAGCAGGACTACTCTGGCCGGAGGTTATCTAGAGGGAGAGGGCTCTCAGAGTAGCCGCTGAGGAAGTCGTTCAATCGAGTTGCCTCTCAATCGATCAGCTGAGGCGGGATATTGAGAAAGAGCAGTCACCATAGCATAGGGCGAAGATAGTTGAAGACTGACACCATAGCGCTATTGGAAAACTTGAGGTAGCCTTGGCGTGCAAAGCCGAAGTTGATTACTTTGCCGCTTTAGTAACCTCCAGCTCACATCCTCCTTCTAGGAGCTTTTACCCCTTGCAAGTCTCTTGTTGTCTTGATCTTCTTAGGGATTTCGAGGCGAGAGAAGGGATATTGTTGTCAGGTGATGACAACGAGTCTTCAGACGACGCGGATGAGGAAACGGCAGCTATCATTCCGCTAATGGAAGGGGGACTAAAGCCTCCTGATGCCTTGTAGGCTGTCTAAAAATCACAATGGATAGCTGATCCCCATTAAGCCCCGACAATAGGAGTTACAATCAGACGACTTCCTAATCACTGTATCTGCAACTCTGCAACCACTATAAACACGGCCTCATCTCTGAGATGATTGATCTTGATGGCTGCGACAACAGCATGACTAATATTATATTAGCAATTGTTAGAGATGCTGATGAGCAGTGTAATGATTTTAGAAATAAAAGGTTGGACTTAGTTGGTGAGTTGCTTGGTAGAGAGTTGTGGACAAATATTCGTCTAAAAGTCACTATGGATGATTGATTCTCGTCAAGTTCTAACAATGAAAGCTACAATCAGATAGCTTTTATGCCTACAAACGAAAGCTGCAAATGGAGGACTTTTCACATAGATCGAGAAGAGTTACAACACAATGACGCTTCCGACAAACTGATGAAAACTCTATTCAGCAGTCTCCACAATCTACAGTGAAGGTTACAATCTGACGACTTTCACACCCTACAACAGCTAAAGCTAGGATTACTGAACAACGGTCCTTGCAACGCTCTGTAGGAGAGGTTACAAATCAACTAACCCCTTCTAAAATGCGGAAGTCATCCCCGCGTCATAATTTTGGAAATGCAGGCGACCTCCACGTTTCCAAGCTATAACAAGCCAAACGCGAGCGACCCTCGCGTTCTGGAGGTTCAACCAACACCGAAGCGACCCTCGCGTTCTGGAGGTTCAACCAACACCGACCCCCGCGTTTCCAAGCTATAACAAACCAAACGCGAGCGACCCTCGCGTTCATTGATGTTCAGCCAACACCCAACCTCGTGTCTCAATTCTAAGAGGCGACGTTGGGTTCTGAACGCCAGATTGGGCGTTTGACTCGTTCAAATACGAGTTGAACGGTTTCAGAACTGTTTCCCCACGATCTGAGGAAATCACGCCCACTTAGGAGCGGATTTAGAGGGCAATTACAACCTCTTATCCACCTATAAAAACTCAACAAACTCAACGGAGTTAAGGGCTGGCTTTTTGAAATGGAGAGGCAGTAGCAGAGAGGATCTAAACCGCACGGGTTTGGAAGTTCTTCAGGATCTCAACTGCACAGAGAGGCAGGAGAGAGACAAAATTCCTTGGAGATAGGATTTTTGAATCAAGTCCAGAAGATCAAAACCGAAAGGATTCTTCAATAACAGAATATCTGTTTGGTCATTAACCGAATTTTCGGTTCTAACAACTCTATTCACAGAGTTCTAACTCGTTCAGAGTTCTTAAACTCGTACAAGAGTTACTCATAAAACTTTCCACAGAAGTTCATCGTTCCCACGAGATAAAAGACGGTCGGATCGTCAACGGAGAGCAAATTCAATGCGAACAATCGAAGGATGCACTCCATCGCTACCGTAAAGAACCCAGTTTTAAACAAAGGGGAGAACCAAATTCGTTCTCTTCTCTTTTGTAATCGAATTGTAACCGGAATCAAAGAAATACAAGTCAATTTTCTTTTTTTCTTTTCATTGCAATTTTTCCAACATACATGCCTACTCCTCCTGCTGATGCTGGTGCTCTGGGCCAAGAGGCTTCGGCAACTGCTTATATGGCCGCTCCACCTCCAAAGACCCTCGCGGGTTAAGAAAAAATAAGAATGAGTCATGTTTTCTTTCTTCATTTTTTTTATCAGTCGTAGTAATTGGTACTTTTGACTTTGTAAATAAGAAGAGCTAATGAAGAAATAAATTCATTTCGAGTGTTTTAAAGTCTTGAATTTTTCTTGTTCCTCCTTGATTGAAAGGTGATACAGGAATCCTTGAAGTTGGTTGCCTAGGCTTGAGAGAGTCGACTAGGTCTTTTCCTTCCCTTAGGGCCAAGAGGTGACTGTGGGAGTCGGTCAAAGGGTTGTGCCTTGGGTTTATTACTGACAAGGTACCAAGGGATTTTTATCGCCTGAGGAGTCGAGTGCCTAGGTGACTAGGTCTTCTATTTTCTCCTAGGACCGAGAGGCAACTGTGGGAGTCGACCAAAGGGTTGTGCCTTGGGTTTATTCCTGATAAGGTACCAAGAACTTTTTATCGACTGAGGAGTCGAGTGCCTACGTGACTAGGTCTTCCATTTTTTCCTAGGGTCGAGAGGTGACTGTGGGAGTCAACCAAAGGGTTGTGCCTTGGGTTTATTCCTGATAAGGTACAAGCACTTTTATCGACTGAGGAGTCGAGTGCCTAGGTGACTAGGTCTTCCATTTTCCCCTGGGACCGAGAGGCGACTCTGGGAGTCGACCAAAGGGTTGTGCCTTGGGTTTATTACTGATAATGTACCAAGGACTTTTTATCGCCTAAGGATTCAAGTGCCTAGGTGACTAGGTCTTTCATTTTCCCCTAGCGCCGAGAGGTGACTGTGTGAGTCGACCAAAGGGCTGTGCCTTAGGTTTATTCCTGATAAGATACGAAGGACTTTTTATCGACTGAGGAGTCGAGTGCCTAGGTGACTAGGTCTTCTATTTTCCCTTAGGGCTGAAAGGTGACTGTGGGAGTCGACCAAATGGTTGTGCCTTGGGTTTATTCTTGATAAGGTACCAAGGACTTCTTATCGACTGAGGAGTCGTTGTGCCTTGGGCTTATCCTGATGAGGAGCCAAAGTCTTGACCATGATGGTTGATGAGAGAAGATGAAATTAAACCATATGTTATGCCTTGGGCTTATCTTTATGGGCCCGCATACATCTAAATAGACTAAGTTTAATATACCAGTTTTTTTGTTATAATTTTTGACAAAATCCACCCGGTGTTGTTTCCCAATCAAGCAGTGATCACAGTGGGATAGTGTTGTGCCTTGTATGGATGGAAGTAGTTGTCACCTTGCGAGAGTTTGTAGCCCTTTCTCGCTCATGTGGCCAAGCTGCTTGTGCCACAAATCCATAAAGATACATTTCACTGTTCCAAGTTCATCATTCTCTAAGTGAAACCGAGTCTTATAGAGAGTGCAACACTTCTTTCCTCTCACTAGTACAAGTGATCCTTTGGTAAGCTTCCAACATCATTTACCAAATTTGCTCGTGTATCCTTCTTCATCAAGCTTTCCAGTAGAGAGAAGATTGAGACGAAGATCGGACACAAATCTAACATCTTTTAGAACCATATTTGTTCCAAGGTTAGTAGTAACATAAATATTTCCAATGCCAAGAATTTGAGAAGAGTTTTTATTACACATTTTTACCATTCTAAGATTACCTTCACAAAGTGAAGTGAAGTAGTCTTTTTGGGGAGTAGCATGGTAGGAGGCACCAGAATCAATCACCCATTCCGAGTCTTGGCAAGTGAGATGTTCACAGTCTTCTTCACATGCCCAGAAATGCACAATTTCATTGTCACTGGCAATGGCTGCACTTTCATTCATTTCTTGTTTTTCATTGGTCTTTCCTTCCTTCTGTTCTCGCTTGAGCTTGTTGTATTGCCATTTTATGTGTACATTCTTTCTACAATGATAGCAACTAATATCCTTTCTAGCCTTTGATTTTCCTCTTGACTTGTCTCGATTCTGAGGCTGTCGATATTTGCTCCTCCCCTGTTCTCGGTAACAAGAGCATGAGAATGTGAGGATCCAGATGACTTTCTTCGTATTGCTTCATTCAAGAGTCTGCTTGTAACTTGGTTCATGGATATAACTCCATCAAGTGCGGAGTTGCTAAGAGATACCACCAGCGTCTCCCAACTATCTGGTTACGAGCTAAGTAAAAGAAGGGCTTGAAGCTCATCTTCCAACACCATCTTTATGGCTGCAAGTTGATTTACAATACTTTGAATTTCATTCAAATGTTCAGATATAGAATCACCTTCCTTGAACTTGAGATTGACAAGCTTCTGAATCAAGAAAGCTTTGTTGCCGGCAGTCTTTCTTTCATAGAGATCTTCAAGTTTCTTCCACAAGTTGTTCGTCGAAGTCTCATTTGACACATGATGGAATACAATGTCATCCACCCATTGCCGAATGATGCCGATGGATTTTTGGTCGAGCTTCTTCCAATCATCCGCCGTCATGGACTCTGGCTTGGAGGATTCACCTTCAACTAGAGCATAGAGGTCCTTTCAATATAGAAGATCCATCAGCTTTGCCTTCCATATCATCTAATTATGGCCATTCAAACTGATCATTCGAACGCCACTGATGGGAGTCTTCATCTCAACACAAGAAGATTAGCAACCTCGCTCTGATACCACTGATGTGAAATAAATAGTACAACAAGACATTTCCCATCTTTGTGATGAGATGAGAACAAAAATAGAAGAGAAAAAACATAAAGAGAGATTACACACACTAGATTTACCGAGATTCAGCTCAAATTGAGCATACGTTCACACCCGCCCCTTCTTCATCGTTTCCATTATAATCAAATAAAAGCTTACAAATGGTCTTCTCTCAAGTTGGTATAACTTAACTTGATGATCACTTTCTCTCAAACTTGTTGGATATCATGTCCCCATAATATACTTTTGATGATAACAATTTATTTATAATGTCAATCACTATGTGTATGTACTATCCTCGTTATACCAAAGGTAATTGCAGATTTTATCATTTCATCGTTGTTCTAGGTTGATTGAATAAATATAAGTATTGCATTTCTTATCTGCTTTACTTTGCGCATCATGGAGCTTGTATTGAGGACAATGCAAAATTTAGGTGTGGGGGAGGGGACTAGTCATTTTTCTCTTTATTTTACTAATTTTCCTCTTCTTCTTATGTCATGTTTTTCTTTTCTTTTTTTTTCCTTAAAAAAATTATCACTTGCCAACTTGATAGAGTTAATTAATAATTAATCCTACTTGATAAATTTTTAATCTCCCTAGCACTTAGTTAGTTTTTATATTTAAGTTAGTATTTTATGATAACTCTAAATAAAATTCTAAGAAATAGTTTTCAAAATAGTATACTTCACTAATACTTAATTTAGACTTTTAATTAAACTAATAAAATTTTTACATGCTTAGCTTACAGTAGAAAATAATTTTTCAAGTCGTCTTGATCTAAGTATTTTTCAAGATATATATGTACATATATATTTTAAAAATACTAAATTTGTAAAAGAAGAGTGTGAAAATGGACACCAATAAAAATTCTCTTGAAATCAAAAGTTGATCTATCTTACTAAGCTTAAGTTAACCAAGTGATTAAATCCGAGAAGTATTTCCATACTTAATGATCTAAGCTCAATTGGATTGGATTCATTGGCCCAAAAACTCATTAAATTGTCACTTAGAAAGCTCGATAAAGTAAAATAAAATCACCAAGAAATAAAGAGTGTAAAAGAAAAGAAAAAATATTATCAATTTTTCCATATACATAGTTATATTTGTATGTATGTTCTTGAAAAATGAAATTGATGAGACTTGATAATTATTTCAAAAAAGAGTTAGCATATTCTTTTCAAAAATTTTAATTAAATTTCTAAGTTAGACTTAGTCTCGTATAACTATAATGAAAAGATTTTCTAAGATATTTACTTTAGAATTATATATAAAACTATTTTCTTTAGAAAAAACTAACTATAATTATATTATTTAAAGGTATCAAGTGAATTAATTTTACATTAATTTTTTTAAATTAATAAGTTGACCGAATTTTATGGGTATATTCACTCAAATTCTATGAGACTACAACTCTTTCTCTAGGGGTAACCTAGAGGTTTAAAGGTTTGTTGTATATGCTAAATACAATCATGATTCTTGTGCAAGTAAGTTGGGATTTTTTTCTTCTTCCCTTTTTTATTTGTTTTCTTTGCTAGAGCACTAGCAAAAGTTTATGTGTGAGATTATTGAATCATCATATTTTACTATACTTTTATACCCTTATTATCTATTTTATTTAAATAAATATATCACTAACAATGTGTTTTTCTCTTAATATGTAGAAATTAAAGAATTAATAAATAAGAGCTTAAAAGAACTCAAATTTTCTTATTTTTTAACATTTTATTAAAGCCCGAGATCAAGCCAAGTAGCTTATGAAAGTCGAAGAAACAAGGATGCAATATGAAAAGAAATTAAGTCAAATTCATATTCAAGATGATTAGTCATAAAAAAACAACATTATCTCCCAATCTGAAAAGTGAAATCTAACACATGATATGTAAAAATCACCTATCTCGACAAGACGGAACTATCTGAATTTACAAAATTTTAAGATTCTGACCGATTGGTCAATCAGTTGGCCAATTATTTCATCAACCAATTTATCAACTGATTGGTCAACTAATTGATTTTGTCACTGATTTGTTTTAAGACTAAGATTTAATCCTTAGAGCCCAAGTAAAATCTAATGAATCTTATTGCTTGTTGTAGGCTATCAATAGAGGTAGAGGGTGAGGGGTTTGAGTGTAAATTTTTTTTTAAAACACCAATTGGATGGGAGAATTACTCTTAATTATTAAGATCTTCCAAACTTGTAAGCTTTATTTGGAATTAATAAAAAAAATTATCTCTTCAAAACTTTCTTTTTTTTTCTCTTTATTATTGATGAAGATAAAGCTAATGATAAAGATTTACTTTCAAAGGGCCAACCCTTGTAATTTTTTCTCTTTTATTTTCTAGTTTTAGACATTCATGTTCTAGGATTTTATTTTCTTTTTATGTTAGTAAATTAGATTTATTTGATGCCTTATGGAGTAGATTTACTTTCATGTTTTTTTATTATTTTCTTGTATTTTTATTTTGTGTATAGATTTACTTTCTTATTTTTATGTTAGTGTATTAGATTTATTTGATGTCTTGTGGAGTAGATTTACTTTCATGTTCTTTTATTATTTTTTATATTTTTATTTTGTAGTATAGATTTACTTTCTTACGTTTTTATTTTTCATAGTATAGATTTACTTTTATGTTCTTTTATTTTTATAGTTAAACTTCCTTTATGCTCATAGTTTAGATCTTTATTTTCTTGTTGTTCTTACTTTTATAATTAGTTTTTATTTTTCTTATATTTTTATTCTCTTTCTTTCATGCTCTCTAATCTAGATTTTATTTCTTTATTTTTTATTTTATAAAAATGTGTAACTAATATTTTGTAGAAATTATAGAATTGTATGAAACTGGTTTAATTTCTTTTATAATTTTTGGATTGCTCCCTTGTGCTTAAAATGATTATGTTTGGGATGAGCACCTAAAAAACTAATTGATAGAAGAAGAATTTTATTATCTATACTTGTTTTGAGTGATTTGATAGGTTATGCTTATGAATCCTAGGAATAATATCTAGTTATTGTTCTTTTCATGAATGCTGATTTTACTTAGATGATAATTCAAAATGTTATTCTTTCCTTAAGTGGTTTAATAGTCTATGCTTAATAAATATAAAGTAAAATGTGATAAATAGAGAACAGTTCATGAATCCTAAATGAATTTAGCTAATGGATTTAATTCTAGATTCCTCATTTCCCTAATTGATTTTCTCCATATTTTACTTATTGTAATTTTCCTCTTTTTAGTCAAATTTATTTTCATTAATTTTATTTTTTTTCAATTTATTCTTTGTTCTCTTTATTTTATTCTCTTGATTTTATTTTTCTCTAATTTCTTCATCTCTCTTTCCCCCCTCTTGATCTAGTTTTCTTTTATTTGCAAATAATCATTTAGTTTTTATATCTCCACACTTTCACTCCTATTTGTCCACACACAAATGTAGGAACCAATTTAGATCATTTCCTATAATATCTTCCTCATTGGATTACATTTTTCTATACTATAACTTGGTAGTTTTGCACTTGCAATTTTATTTTATTTACCCTCTATCAATGACTCATCGATGGTCAAGGCTCATCAATGTCATATAGTGAACAATCATAGAATTCCAAATAGTTAATTTTGAACCATCAATAGTCTATAGTGAATTGTTGATGGTCATGACCCCACCAATGGTGCATTGTGACCAATTTGAGATTCCAAAAATACAAATCAAATCATGAATGATTTATAGGCACCCATCGATAATGCTCAGGGAACTATCAATTGTCGTGAGGAACCCCCGATGATGATGATGAATTTTGGCAGATTTGAAGAGTTAATTATAACCGTTCGTTAATCCCTTTCATCTCCAACTTCCACTGTGATTTGGATATCTCTTTCCTCATTTATTGGAGAGTATATAAGATTGAAAGAGATAATATTTCAGAAGAGTTCTAGGGTTTTAATAGAGAGAGCTTTTAGAGAAAACTTGAAGAGAAAATTTTTGGGGTTTGTGAGAAAAGTTTGTATTGGATATTCGAACCTCCGGAGCCTCAATAAACTCTTTCTTGCCACACTTAACAGCTTCAGAATGTCTTTACTAAGAGGAGTTGCCCTTCAAGTCAATATCTACATCGTTCTTCATCAAGCTTCGCTTCAATCTTTTGAATAATTGTTTGTTAATCAAAATGGTTGTAAGATCTTTCTAATTTTGTGCTTAAACTATTTTTATTGTTTATTTCAAAATTGTTTCTATGGCATATTCAAGCCAGTGTTAATTGAGGGTTGAGGTGTTACTCCCTGTGGAAAGTTAGGTTAGACAACTGGTTTCAGATAGATTCTTTTTTCTTTGGTACAGAAGAGGCCTTGAAAGGCCTATAATCTCATAATAGGATTCCCACAAAAATCATCTAATAATAAGGGGAGAATATCATCCGGAGGTTCCGTCAGAATAACTACACCTTGCTGACAACTCTGTGAAAGATTGGCAAGAAAGTCGGCACACCTATTTCCCTCTCTATATATATACCTGATCTCCGTGACCCAGCCGTCACTAATCAAGGCTAGCGCATCTTGAGCTATTATGGACATCGGATGGGAGTGAGGAATTCCTTCTTTGAGAAATTGAACGACAATTGCAGCGTCTAGTTCAACCACAACCTTCGACAAGCTTAGACATTTAGCTAGCATCAACCCAGCTCTCACGCCCCATAATTCAGCCGAAAGACTATCCGTATGACCTATGTTCAGAGTGAAACCTTGAACCCAGCATCCATTGCTATCCCGAATCAAGCCCCCTGCCCAGGCTAAACCATTACCCGCCTTGAATGCCTCATCGGTATTGAGAATAAAACATCCGGATTCAGGAGATCTCCATTGCACTGACTTAGGCATTTTACTCGTGTTCATATGCACTTCTAACACCATATGCATTTCTTTAGCAAACTTACGAGATAAATATCACACTCTACTCGAAATAGATATCTTCTGATTAAACACTAGTTCATTCCTACTCTTCCAATGACACCGTGAGGTGGAAACAAACTAGGAACATCATACAACTCCGTCAATTATCACCCTATGGCTAAGAAAATTTTTGTGCAACCAATCTTGTAGATTATTTGTGAAAAAAGTCACATCATCTAATCCCAAGATTGACTAGCAATCCCAAACATCCAATCTCTAAACAAATGGAGCATTGATTCATTTGTACCCATACATCATGGACAGTTGGCATTGGTAGTCATGCATTTGTGGACTTGGTTGACATTGGTATTCAATCTGTCCCAAACAAGCAGCTAGACAAAAAATTGCATCCTTTCAGTACAAGGCAACGTCCAAACCCACTTTAGATTGACTAGATTAGTGTCATTCGCTCTATTTTGTAGCAAGAGGTGATAAGCAGACCTTGTAGAAAAAAATACCTGAGCTCTCCCCTACCTAAAATTTGCGGTCAAGAGAATGAATCGGGTTGTGATTCTAGCATATAGTTTTTATAAGCCTACTGAATCAGGTTGTGATTGAGGAAAACTCTTAGCAAAGTGAGGAAGTCCATCCGTGAGAATGAATTGGATGTAGAATTGTTATTCAAATCATTATAAATATCTTATGTGTTCCTTGGTTAGCTTTCAGTTTGGTTGTTCGATTTTATTTTTCTATATTTTTGTTGTATGTTCTGTGTTTTGGCTAAAAACACTATTTACCCCTCTAAACTTGCATCTCAAATCCAACAAGACTGTAGATTGTTAATGGTTCAAAATTAACTTTCTAGAATTCTATGATTGTTCACTATACACCATTGATGAGCCTTAACCATCAATGAGTCGCTATAGACCATTGATGGTTCTAAGGCTAAAATTAGCATAAATGTTGATTTTCACATCATTTCACCTCATAACCTTCGCATACCTATTTTCAACTATACTATATCATCTCAAATAAATATTAGTACTAAATTAGAGTTTCTTATTACTCAAACAAGAGCTATTATATGGACTATGTCCTATCAATATCTTAAAAGATGGTTAAAGACCTACACTCATGACAAAAGTTATACATATCTCAAAGGGTAGACATCATATATTGAATAATGATATATCTAGAGATCAAGTACATTGCCTGTTAAACACTATCGTTCTTCCTCTTAAAAATCCTATACGGTTGAGGTGATATGCGAAACTTTGGTCCTTAGTTTCCAAGGTTGAGATAGTTCAAGTCTTATTATTGTTCAATATTCTCTTTGATTTATCTGTATTTGTCAAATGAACTAGTATAATGCTTTTTACTATTTGTTTTATGTAGCTTACAATAATATTTCATCATTTTGTGTGTGATTTTTGATATGATTTCTCTCGTATTTATGTGTTTCATGATTGAAATTTAATCTCATATGCTATTTCTCTATAAATTTTTGTGTGGCCCGGTAAGTATTTCTCTTTCTGGCACCTTTAGATAACTATTATCTAGATTTTTTAAGTACAAAGTATAATCATTGGTATGTTTTCCAACTTTTGATAATAACAAAAGGGAGAAAAGATTTTTTGTGAAATTTAAAAGTTTTATTTGCATGAGTGGAGTTTTTCAGCTAAGTGTTTCTCAAGTTTTTCAACTAAGTATTTTTGAGTGGTTTCATGGTTCGATTTGCTTAGAAATTTTTTAAAGCAGTCAATGCATTATTTTAGGAGGATTTTTATAATACATGTACATGTTTACACTTTCAATGAATTCATGAATATAGGGGGAGCATTGCATATCTTTTCTTTTTACATGAAAGTGTATTTGTGCTTATTGTTGTTGTTTATATATCTCAAACAACATGCATGTATTTCCGTATTTCAAATGTTAGATTTGTTATTATTAAAAAGCGGACATTGTTAGGATGTAGCCCATACAATAACCCTTGTTTGAATTGTAAAAAACTCTCATTTGGTACTAATATTTGCTTGAGATGATATAATACAAGTGAAAATAGGTACACAAAGATTATAAGGTGAAACAATGTGAAAATCAGTGCTCGCACTGATTTCAAGCTTAGAACAATCGATGGTTTGTAGTGACCCATTGATGATCAAGGCTTATCAATGGTGTACAATGAACAATTGAAGAATTCAAAAAAGTTAACAATTCCAACATATGTGATAGGTTGTTTCTTGCTTCTAAAAGCTCTTTGCAAAGAAATGGGAGCTATGGTCAGTAGATTTTAGTGGGGCCAGAAATCAAGTGATCGAGGAATCCATTGGCTTGGATGGAAGAAGATGTGCTGACATAAGCACACAGGCGAGATGAGATTTCGATATTTATATGCTTTCAACCTCGCGATGTTAGCAAACAAGGATGGCGTTTGCTCGAAAACCACGACTCACTATTTTTCTAAGATTTCAAAGCACATTACTTCCCTAACACATCATTTCTAAATGTGATCACTATATTTATTGACCTTTTGTACCTTTCATTATCTATTTTATTGAATATATATACTTGTTAATGTTGATTATTTTATGAATTTACAAGATATAGAGAATTTATCAAATAAGAGCCCAAACAAGCTCAATATACCTCCACTCGAAGCCTATTAGAAGTCTAGAGGAAACCCACAAAGTCAAAAGGAGTCGAGTCAACAAGACAACATGAAAAGATAAATTCTATTGCACACTAACAATGGGCTAATCAATGAGCTATTCGATTAGAGTGTAATGATTCTAATTAATGGTTAATTTTGATCTTTTTTTGGAGCCCAAATTTGATTGAAGGCTATTGTTGATAGTTGTGAGTTCTAAATAAGGATAGAGGGTGATGGTAAGGGATATGTAAAATTTTATAAACTCCTTTTCTTTGGAGAGAATGACCTTTAATTAGGCCTTCTAAATCGTAAACTTTAGTTTATAATAAATAAACAATTTCTCTTATTAATTTTCTTTTTATTCTCTTTGGTTGATAAGTATTTACTTTACAAGTTTTCATCTTCCCCTTTTATTTTCTTTATTTTTTTAGATTGCATGTTTAGGATTTTATTTTTTATATTTATTTCATGCTTTGTACTTTAGATTTTATTTCTTATTTTCATTTCATGCTTTGTAGTTTATATTTTTAATTTCTTGTTTTTTATTTGCTTTGTAGTTTTGATTTTATTTTCTTACATTTTATTCATGCTTTATAATTTAGGAATTATTTGCTTTTGTAGTGTGAGTAGCTAATTTCTTTAAGATTTATAAGATTAGATGAAACTAGTTTAATTTTTTTGGTATTTGAATTACTTTTCGTAGTCGAATGATTATGCTTAGGATAATCAACTAAAAACTAATTAGTAGAAAAAGAATTTGATAGGCTATACTTATTTTAAATGATTTGATAGTTTATGTTTCTTAATTCTAAAATTATTATTTAGTTGTTTATTTATTTTCATGAATGGTATTATTACTTGAATATGTTTTGATATGTTATACTTGTTTTAAGTAAGTTGATTAATCTATACTTAAGAATTATATGTAATATGAGAATTAAAATAGAGTAGTTCTATTATCCAAATTAAAATTAACTAATAGATTAAATCCTAGATTTTTAGTTTTATTCTCTTAAGTTCCTCCATCTGTTTATTTGCTTCTTCTTTTGGTTTTATTCTCCTTTTTATTTTCTTATTTTCTCTTTTCTGTTTCTTTCACTCTCTTCTCTTGTTTTGAGCCTATTTTTTATTTGCAACAAATTTCATTCAAATCACACTCTATACTCTCACCTTTCTTCCATATTTCAAGAACTATTTTAAGGACTTCTAATATGCCGCTTCCTCTTAAGTTTGACATCTTTCTATACTATAACTTGGTCGTGCACTTGTAACGTTTTAGCTTAGAGTACATCAAGTTTTTGATGCCATCACTAAGGAAGGTGCTTGTAATTAGAATTTTTCTATTTAGATTCTTTGATTTGTGTGTTTCTTATGAAGGATTGAACTAGAAGAAGAGAAAAGATGGAAAAAGAAGATTCGCATCAAAAGGGACCAACCCCTTGAAAAAGTAAGTTCTTTTTCTTGTAATTTTTAATTTCACAATGTAGTTGGATTTTCACAATTAGAGACAACTAGAAACTAATAAAAATTTCTTTTATTGATCATAATAAAACCCATAATCTACTTGAATAACTACTAAACAAGATTATAAATTCAAACAAGAGCTCTTTCTCGCGTTTATTTATTCGTGTGAACTTAATTAAAATTATTATTTTTGGTATCTTCTTGCAGTTACTTTTAATTCTTAGGGTTGCGTTTGCATATAGTTAGTAGGAATTCACTAAAGTGATTTAAGCATATTGATTTGAGCACAAGTTAAAAATACTTTTAAGGGCAAAACCCCTAAATCAAGATAAGGTGAGGGCTTTCGTCACCATTTTCTTAGCCCAAAATTACTAATTCTTTACTACACGAACTAAAGCCTTAAAATTCATTAGACACTGGCCCCTTAAGGGTTCAAGCTCAATAGATAGTAAGAAATTTTTAAGTAAATTTGTTTAAGTTACGTGACTCCGATGGTATCTAATGTAAGGTTTAAGGGTTGTGTAAACTGCTCTACAAGGAAAGATGATCTTAAATGGTGTCCAACCTCTCTTTAGTACCATCCTTACCTTGCTAATTGATCAAGTAAACTTGAATCTTTCACTAAAGAAGTTTTTAGTTATGAGCTTGTCTAGTGAAGTTTAGCTTTAATCCTATAAATTAAAGGCGATTGCTCAAGTGGTTGTCTTTTGATTTGTTTAGTTAGGGTTTTCTTTTCTCCTCCTCCTTCTTTTTCAACAAACTTTTAGATCTTTTAGATTTTTCCCTCCTTAAAGAAAAAATATTTTCTTTTTAGATCTTTTCTTAGGTTTAAATAAAAAAGTAAGTAAAAATATCTAAAAAGAGTTTCATTAGTGTATGCAAGTTTGGATTAAGGATAATACAAATCATTTAATTTGTGTTGAATTTGAGCTAATGGTTGATCTTAATCTACCCACTCTTCATGATGTGCTATCCTACTAGGAATACAATCATATCTTGCATTAGACTTCCTGATGTTAATGGTGCTAATTATGAGCTTAAACCTCACTTCACAAACATACTACCCATGTTTTTAGGAAATGAGTGTGAAGATGCCAATATATTTATATCCAAGTTTGAGAAAATTTATCTTATGGTTAAGATTATAAAGTTATCTGAAAATGCAACTAAGCTCAGATTTATCCTTTTTGCTCTTAATGATAAGGCTAAGTAATGGTTGTATAGTTTGTCACAAAATTCTATCTACATTTGGAATGATTTTCTTACCATTTGCCTAAAAGATGTCTTTCCAATTCATAAAATGGTAAAACTCAGAAACAACATTTAGTTTTGTAGGATAATTTCAGGGGAACCATTAAAAGTATTTAGATAGGTTTAAGGTTCTTCTTATCCAATGTTCACATCATGGTTTAGAAAAATAGCATTTATACACAATTATCGATGAAGGATTTAATTATTCTTTAAAGATATCCTTAGAATCTATGCGTCAAGAGGACTTCATGAAGAAAAATGTCGATGAACCCTAATAATTTTTAGAGAATTTATCTGTGAAGACCATGCAATAGGAACATTGTGATGAAAGAACAACTTTATTACCTCTTTCAACCAAATCCAGTGGTTTGTCTTAGAGTCGAACATAGCCACTAAAGCTAAGATGACCACAATCGTACATTGTTTAGAAGCCTTAGAAACCAAAGAATGAGGTTCCTCTCAAATCAACCAAGTTTTCCCTCTAGAATATCATAATTGCTTGTCTCCGACTCGTGTTTTGGAAGAATGTCTTTTTTTAGGAAATAACCAACCACTCGATTGGTTGAGCGCTACATTCTTCAATTTTGATTAGGCAAATCATCTTAATTTTACATGTAATTAAGCATATTTCTTGGGAAATTCACACTTCACTCCTTCTTTAGCTCTACATTTTCCTAAGTGAAACACGAGTCCATTAAACACTAACAAATTTCATAACGCGTAGCCTAGATTTTTATACCAAAATCAGCCTCCTCATAATTAAATTTCTAAATCCTGTTCCACCGAGTTCAGACTATGAGAAATGATTCGGTATGTTAGAGAAATATCTAGAAGTCATGATAAGAACATCTACACAGACCACTAACATGTTGACTCAGTCATCCAACAATCTGAATTCATTCATGCAAACAACAAGTTAGTTGTTTAATTTCACCATCATATTTTGATCAATAAGAACCTGAGCTCAATCTAGATAGGAATAAACCCATTGCTCCCTTTCCAAATAGACTCAGATCGAGAAAGAACTCTCCTCAGGTGGAGAAAATCTTAGAAGTGTTTACGCAAGTCAATGTCAACATCTCTCTCTTAGATGTCATCCAACAAATCCTATCTAATACAAAATTCTCGAAGGATTTGTGTACTAAGAAAAGAGCAACCAATGTTCTCAAGAAAGTCTTTTTAGCTGCTAATATTAGTGACATTCTTTCAAACTCTATCAATGGCTAGGGATAGGAGAACTGAAACCAACCAGATGCACACTCCAATTAGCTAATAGATCTATGAAGATACCCAAGGAAGAGATAGAGGATGATCTAATTAAAGTTGGGGAGCATATATTTCTTGTTGATTTCATAGTCATGGAAATGCAGTCAGTTTACAATCTCAAGGGTCAGATCTCAGTCATTTCAGAAATATCGTTCTTAGCAACTTCAAATGCTTTGATCCATTGTAGAATCGGTCAAATAAAGTTACCCTTTAAGGCTGCGTTTGGCAAGAGGTTAAATGGAGGGTTAATGAGGTTTAACCCTCCATTAGTCTGCCAAACAGTAAAAAAAGATCTAAGGGTTTGTTAACCCGCACGTGAGCTTTTTATCCTGTTTAACCCGTTAACCCACGGGTTTACTATTACCCATGAGAAGGCGGAATAAGGCTTGTTCCGCCTTCTCACGCGAGGGTAGGTAGCGGAATTAGGAAAAAATATTAATTTTGCTGTGTTCGGAAGATGCGAAGGCATTCGTGAGTGTAGTCATCATATAATTGCCCTCCGATCCCAGCCGATACTGAGAGAGTGGTGGAGTGCCTTCTCAATGGGGTCACGGAGGTGGGGACCTCATCGTCGGAGAATTCAGTGTCTTCATTGTCGTGGGATTCAAAGGGGAAGGGAAAAGATGAGAGCGGGGAGGTGAACCTCATCGTTGGAGAATTCGGTGTCTTCATCGTTGTGGGATTCGAAGGGGAAGGGAAAAGATGAGAGCAAGGAGGTGATGGATGACAGTTGCAGTGAGGTGGTGAGGGATAATGGGAGTGAGACCCCTAGGAGGAGCGTTTCACACCAGGTGTTGACGCCGACATTGAATAGTCAGAGTTATGTGGGAAGGTTTGAGAAGGAGGCGGTGGAGGCGCTGGAGAGGATGTAATTTGTGTTCTGGTTGGTCGTGGATGTGCTCAATCAAGGTGGGAAGAACATGGTGCTTCAGAATTTGGAGGAGGTTTGGTTGACGGCTACTGCTCAGATCAAGTCATTGTCGGCATTTCTTAAGGTACCTGAGTTTGCACTATGCTTGAATTGCTTTATAGTTCTGGCTTTAGGAGTTCAAGTAAGTAGTGCTTCGAGCATTGGAATGTCTGGTAACTGATAATTGAAGCAAGTAATGAACATAGCAAGAGCTTTGTTGCACTGCAAAGAATCAATTGAGGTATTCCATCTTTTCTCACAGGTGGTCTAGATATGGGTAACTGATGCAGTCACCCATTTGTAGGAGACACATCATAGCAGTTGTAGAAGATACTACCAGATGCAAGGGTAGATGAAGGTAAAAGTAGATCAAAGGAATAAAAGGGATGCAATGGTGTCAATTTCTTCAAAGGGAAGGGTGTATGAAGGGAAGTTTTATCTTGCAAGTTTAACATTACTTTCTGTTAGATGCCTCAGATGGCTTAAGGGGCAATATGTGGATTGTTGTTTAGAGATTTAGGTTTTATTTGATGCGATTAAATATCAACTATAAGTTTATTGTACAGACTTGTTGTCAAGAGACATACCTTATTTCTAGATTACAGTAAAAATTTTTAACGGCTAGTGACTCACATCTGCATGTTTGGTCTACATTATCTCAATTATGTATGCTGTTAAAGTCTAGTTTTAATATTGTCATACATTATGCTGAAATATACCGTAACAACTACTCTGTTTCCTAGCTGCCAACATTTTCGGACCTTGTATTGAATTGTTTCAGACAGCATAAGTTATTGTTATGCTTAGATGTGATATGATGAACCTGTAATAAGGTCTGTCTCTTGAGTATTGTTGTTGCTGTTGATTGGAAGCAGCTCCTGAGTATTATTATTCAAGTAGTACATGTTTGATTACTAATTTTTTTGGAATAAACCTGCAGTCAATTACCAGGAGCTGGTTATTTTGCTATTTCACTTTGTTTGCTCAGCTCCTGAGTATTATTATTCAAGTAGTACATATTTGATTGCTAGGTTGTGGCTGATGTTAATATTTCCCGTGAGCAATGGACTCAGATGTAGGAGAGGCTCAAAGAAATAGAGGGCTTCTTCGAGTTCAACTACCCATCTCAAAAGGATGATGTTGTTCAAATGATTTGGCAGGCTGTGGCCAGGAAATTACCATTCTTAAGGTTGAAGTTGCACAGATGGAAGAGCTTTGCTCGGTTTGAGGTTGGTTTGAAAGCGAGGTGGTAATCTCCTTACAACTGAGTCGAGAAATCATTTGGATTTCGTGCTAAAATCTTTTGGCTAAGCTAAGCTCCAACTATTTGGCTGATAGGTTGGCGCAATTTTGGTTTGTTATTTTTTTACTGAATTCTCCCCTTCTGCCCCATTCTCATTTTTGAGCAAAGAATTCAGGCCATTTGTAAATTTTTAACTATAACCTGAGTTAAATGCAAATTTCACAGTTTTGAATGAGGTCAAATACTGTTTTATTTTTGTCTAAATGCTAAGCTCTGACTTTGTGTTTGCTCGCAGTGCAAGAGGTGTTCCTGCAACTATGTTGCTTAGCCATTTGACAAACAGGTTAACAAAGCTAGAGAGAATCATTTGGAGGTGTTCCTGCAACTATGTTGCTTAGCCATTTGACAAACAGGTTAACAAAGCTAGAGAGAATCATTTGGCTGTATTTAGAACTGTCGACAACTTAGCCATTTGACAAACAGGTTAACAAAGCTAGAGAGAATCATTTGGCTGTATTTAGAACTGTCGACAATTTCTGAAACAAATATGCGATCATAACAAGTTTATATCCTCAAACTTATTGACATTTAAAATGTCTCTCTTATGTTTATGATATAATAAAATTTACCGTTAAATTCTCTCCAAAAACTTATGTCTAATTTTTTCGTTTTTGATGAGTTAATTATTTATAAATCTTCAATAAGAGCGAAAGTGGTATTTTTTAAAAAAATAATGAGATTAATCTCCTTAACCCCTCTTCCTTTGCCAAACACAAAAGACTTAACTCATTGTCTTAACTATTGTATCCAAACGGGTTTAGAATTTTTTTTAACCATTCACGATGGATTAACTAAGTTAACCCTTCTCTTTAATCCCTTCTCTTTGACCCTTTGCCAAACGGGGCCTAAGAGCATAAAAATCAAGCATACAAATCACAAATCCAATCTGTATACAACCTCCACACACTAAATGTGGGTTCAAATTCAAAATTAACTTCCATGTCAAGCTAGATTTCAACTCTAAACTTGACATCTCTTGGATGTTTAAATATAGTGCATGTGGGGTTAAGCCATGTAACAACACTATCAATTTTCAATGGAAACATTATATGTTTGCCATGAGAGTTCTCCATTTGATGACATTTACCAACTTCTTAACAATAAAGTCTTGAGTCTATTGGAAACTAGGAATCTCGATAAAAATAAAACTTTCTATTGTAGGGTAAGTTTGATGAGATTACTATGCAAGAATTGCATATATAAGAGAGCAAATTGTTGGTTTCAGATGGTTTTAACAAATTTTAGCCAAACAAAACCTTCGTAGATCTAGAGCCAAGAGAAATCTACTAGTTCTAGCTTGCATCATGGCTAGATTCAGAGCCAAGACAATCTACGAGTTATTTTGGTGCAAAATAAAGATGGACAATATGTGATTGTTGAAAGAAAAATGTGAATTAAGATATTAATGAAAGAACAATTCAAATCAATTAGAAAAAGAGCGAAATAGAATAAATTTAATTTAAACAATCAAAGAAGACAGTATATACAACCATATAAAAAACCCACAAGGGTAGTGCAAATTCGAAACATTTCTTCCTCTCCAATTGTAATAAATTTGACACCTATTGACTTTTTCTACTTCCCTTCTAGTCCATTTCTTTCTCCTATGGTATTATATGTCATTCAATTCATGAATACAAAAATGCCTATATTTTGGTTATAAAAAAGATAAAAAAAAGGTGGTAGATGTTAGGAAAAAGAGTAAATTTATGTAAATGAAAAAGCCAAGAGTTATGCATACATATATGCCAAAATTTATTTATACTAATTCATAATTCATAATTAAATAAATATAGTAAGGGTAAGAAAATTAGTGGGAGGATTTCAAGTACAATAATGAAGGCAAAAGATAATGTTCTATCAGAAATCAGTTGATTCTTAGCCTCTCCCTACATGTTAAAAGCTCCGTAAACAAAATGAGAATTTTTTTCATATTTTTAAATATAAAAATATGTAAGAAGAGCATGTTTTAATATCACGTGTAGTTGCACATATCAGTTCTTATTTAATTTTAGAGAAATGATGGTAGTCGGTTCACTCATTTAGATTTTTTTTTCAATTAGAACAACCACTCAACATATCTTAAATCGAACCAAGCCATGTATTCTTAGTCGATTTACTCGGCCTAACGAGATCAATACTCACCAAATAAATAAAAAGAACAGACAAAGGAGCCTGTCCTTTATAGTAAGGGCTCATTTGGTCCATTTTTCTTAAAAATATCCATGAAATGAGTTTTCTAAACTTTAGATCACATCAACAATCAGAATGTTAACTTTTCTCTTGATTTCAGGTGAGACCAACCAATAAAAAGAACAGTGTTAAACCGTAGATCCAAAATCACTTCGGATCGGGTCTGGATCGGGCTCTTCACCCGACCCGGACCCTTTACAGCAAAAACCCTACTCATCTTTACGTTCGGTCCCTCTCCCTCCCCTCGGCCCTCGAGCAGCTTGTCCGGTGCCCGTAAACCCTAAAAATCCAACCTTTAACCCCAAATCCCTCTCTTCATCTCGCAGCCATGGCTTCGTCGGCCGTCCTAAGAAACGCTAGCTCGAGGCGCCTGCTCCAACCCTTTCCTTCTTACTCTTCCTTCTATCATTCTTGTTGCCGAGGATCGAGCTTGAGCCCTTTGCCTACTAACCATTTGCAATCGCTGCTCGGATCGAATGCGGAGAAATCCTCGGAGGCTGGATTCATATGGCGGCGATCCATGGCTACCTTCACTCGAACGTATCTTCTTTCTTTTTTCCTTTTCGTCTATTTTGGGTTGCTGACGATTGAGATTGTAGATTCATCATTTTACACTTCTCGTTGAATTTTCTTGCTGTAAAAGTATTATTATTCTGTTGCATTTTGAGAAGCATGGGGTAATTTTTTGCTGTAATTAAAATGTTACTATTTTCTATTGACTGGGTGTTCTGATCTTATCAAAGATTGTATTGAGTTTGAAGCAGAAACACGCGTTGCTTGTTTTCTTAATTAATCTGCTTGTTTCTTCAGGAAGCCTCATGTAAACGTTGGAACCATTGGACACGTGGATCATGGAAAAACTACTCTTACGGCAGCAATCACTAAGGTTGATCCTTTTTCTTTGGATGCATTTGATGTTGACTGGATATGGTTCTATTTCTATTTTCTTTCTTAAATCTGTATGTTCTTTGTAACTTTGTCGTGCCAAATCAGTACAAACTTTGTCGTCTGTGCATTTCTTCTTTTAAGCAATGAAGGGAAGCAGACAGGCAAACATGGCGTAGAATTAAGTGTATCACACTGTGCATTTTTCAATGCTGGGTGGAGAGAGATTCAATGAGAATAAGATTATAGTTCCCGCTATGAAGCTAATACTTTTATTTGAGTCCAAACACTGAACGAAGATAATTAGGGGAACTTTAATGCCTTAGGGAATGGTTTCCATATGACTAGTCCTGTTGTGACACATTAGAGGAGGTGGGACTCCTTAAAATCCAAAATCTGCAATTTATCGAACTGGTCATGTTGTATTGAAGGGGAAAGTATGTGTCTTAGCTGCCTTTGCCTTTTCTTTCAGGTACTGGCTGAGGAAGGAAAAGCTAAGGCTATCGCTTTTGATGAAATTGACAAGGCCCCCGAGGAGAAAGCTAGAGGAATTACCATTTCTACGGTTAGATAATGCTTTTCATGATTAGCAGTTTACTCTTTGCACATAACTTACTATCTTGAATGATTTGACACTTCTTATTTTTGCTTTCTTATTTAAATTACGAGCATTGTTTTCTAGGCTCATGTGGAGTATGAAACTGCTAAGCGGCATTATGCTCATGTAGATTGCCCGGGACATGCAGACTATGTCAAAGTAAGTCGTAACTAAGAAAATATTTACAATGTCAATCCAGTAATACTTGTTTATAAATTTAGATTTGTTAACCAGCAATTTGTTTGGCTTGACGACCCATTTGAAATAATATAATTGAGAGATGCATGTCAAAACAATAATCTTGGAAGTCGTACCCTCATAAAGTGGATTTGGTTTGCTATTATGCTTCCTTTTGATTGGTGGAGCACTTCAATGTTTTATGGTTTCTTTGCTGTTGGGCCTACTTGTGGCTAAAGTACTACAGACCATTGATCGCTATTTAGAAGGTTGAATTGTTTTAGGAATTTACAAAGTCATTAGAAATAAACTAATCATGAACCTAATTGGCATAGGGCTGTGTGTGTGTGTGTATAGCCCTTAGGTTTTAAAGCAAGTTGAATCTGTAGTGTTGCCTAGTAAAGTTAGCCATGTTGCAATCTGAATGCCTTTTATTTTTGGGCACTTTATTTTGGCATGGAACTGGAAGTGTAAGGCAAGGTTGAATTGTTTTAGGAATTTACAAAGTCATTAGAAATAAACTAATCATGAACCTAATTGGCATAGGGGTGTGTGTGTGTGTGTGTGTAGCCCTTAGGTTTTAAAGCAAGTTGAATATGTAGTGTTGCATAGTAAAGTTAGCCATGTTGCAATCTGAATGCCTTTTATTTTTGGGCACTTTATTTTGGCATGGAACAGGAAATGTAAGGCAAGTCACAACATATATGAACCATTGCAATCATTCTCTAGCTCTACACATTGGTGATTATTGACTTACAAGAAAACCCTCATTGGAACTTTATATTTATGCTTCTTGCTCAGTCTTATCTGTGATTTATGGATCTTGGGTATCTCAACTGATTGCTATATTTCCTGCTGTTGTTAGGATGCATGACCTGTTGCCTTAATAACACACATACAGTCATACAAATGTAAAGATAAAAGAACAAAAAACTTATCCCCAGGCAGCCCAGCATATAATTTGCAGTGGGCACATATTATTTGACCATGTTCTAGTGAACTTTTGTATTTCACTTGTTGCAAGAACTGAAACTATTACAAACTTTACTAGGGTTTGGCTTAGGATCGTCTTGAAATACTGTCCCTGTTCTTTGAATCAAATTTGCTCCATGTCAAACTTTAATTATTGGATGCTCTTGAAAGCCCGTTCGTGTTCTTTAGAGGTTGGAGTGTGGAGGATAACCAAGATTTGATGAAAAAAGCACCTCTGATAAGGTGGAGTCTTTGAAATAGCCGTTTCTGGTTCAAGAATCATGCAATACTGGTTTACTGGTTTAGTATGTGACTTGCCTTACGCTATAGTTGGGCGCAAAAACATAATCAATGTTTGCTTTTTGCCAGCGCAGACACCATGTTTGGCACAAGAAAACTAATAGTTTACGGAGATTATGGCTTTAATAAGATGAAAGAAATGATAAGTTGTCATTATGCAGGGCACGGGCAGTTGGATTCATCCCAAGACATTAAAATAAGTTCATAGCTGCATAAGTTTTACTTCACTATTATTATCTCGTGATGAGGCCTCAGATACTTCTCCTTGTACATACTTGAATTCGTACAACAACAATAACAAAGTTTTTATCCAACTTTTTGTAGTCAGCTACACAATTCTATTCTTTCATTCAGTTCTATTATGGATCATGTCCTCTGTTAAGTTATCTATGATAATATCCTTCTTAATTGCTCCATTGTTGCTACGAAGTTTTTTAGGTTAACCTTTAGATCTCTTTTTCTTAAGTGGTATACTAAGAGGTCCTTTGTATATGACCAAGCCATCTCAACTGATTCTCATTTTATCCTTAATAGGAACAATCATTTATCTCCTACAAATGCAATCATTTATTATCCTATCTTTTAGTGTATACCCACAAAGCCGATGTAACATCCTCATTTCTTGTACACATTTTTTGCACATGTTTCAATTGCTTAACACTATGATCAATAAAGCATTGTTTTTTATTACTGTTCTATGGAATTTTCTGTTAGTCTCATATGTATTCTACAATCATATAAGACGCCCAAGCACTCCTCCTTTTTAACCATTCCGATTTAATTCAATTGATAACATCATCATCAAGCTCACCATTATGATGAACGATTGATAAATAATAAAAGTGATTACTTTTAGGTATTACTTAACTATCAAAATGTATTATATGCTCTTTTCACTTCACAACTTCAAAAATTATATTTCATGAATTGTATTTTTGTTCTACTAATTTTAAATCCTTGGTTTCGAGAGTTTTGTCCCTACCTTCTACTTTAGGTTTTATACCTTTTCTAGTCTCTTCAACAACTAATACTTGATCATTAGTAAATAAAATACACTAAGACTTTGTGTTGAACGTGTCTAACAAGTTGGTCTATAACTAATACAAAATAATAAGCATTTTAAGTTTGATCTTTGATGTAAATATGTGATGATAGGAAACCTTGTCTCTACATCATTTGTTCTCACCCTTGTTGTCACTCTATTATACTTATCTTTAATTGCATCAATATATATTAGATAACCCACCACATCATCTTTCCAAAGGTACTATACTGCAAGATTTTCCTAGATCAATGAAAATATTATATAGAAATTTCTCTTCTCTTGATGTCTCTACATCAATTTATCATTATATAAATAGGTTCCTTAGCTGGCTTCTTGGACATAAAACCAAATAGATTCTCAGATATGCTTGTCTTATTTGTTGGCCTTTGCTTAATTTCTATCTCAAAGTTTCATAGTATGACTTGTGAGTTTAATATCATGATAGTTTGAACAACTTTGTATATCTCATTTTCCTTTATTTTTGTATATCGGTACCAAAGTGAATTATTCGGTCATTTGGACATTTTTTTCGTCTTAATAATCTTATTAGATAAGCTCACTAACCATCTGATGAGGACAATAATGGCAATTTCTATATTTGTTATTTGACTTTCTTTTATTTTAGTTTTGAATAAGGAAGATTTGACAAGTTTGATCATATCTTAATTTAGTTTTAATTGTGAGAAATTTGAGGGATTTTTCTATTTTGGTAGGATTTTAATTTTTTTTAATTTTGAATTTTGAATTTTGGGTCAAGTTTAGTAGTTAATCAGTTTTTAGTATCTGAGTGATTTGAGGAATTTTGAATTTTGAATTTTGGGTCAAGTTTAGTAGTTAATCAGTTTTTAGTATCTGAGTGATTTGAGGAATCTGATTGATTTTGAGAGATGTTTTTAGTATCTGAGTGATTTGAGGAATCTGATTGATTTTGAGAGATTTTGTAATTGCTCTATAAAAGCACTGCTGTAATCAGAATGAAATTGCTGTAATCAGAATGAAATATATTGAAGAATTGAATGAAAAATATTGTGTTAACAATTATTGGTGTGAAGCCTCGGATGTGAAACCCTAGCCTGACTTCTCTTTCTTTTCCCCAGCCGCTAGACTCCCTCCCTTCCTCTGCATCAATCGCAGAACATCCCCCTCCTACTCTTTCTCCTCAGCCGCCAAACCCATCTCCTTCTCTTCCTCTAGCAACCGTCACCAACTCCACCCTCCCTTGTTTTCTCTGCCAGCCGCGCCTCCCCTTCCCTGACCCCCCTTCAGCAACAAACCATCGCCGCTGTCCTGCTTCTCCCCTCTTCCAGTCGTCGGATCCCCTCTCCCTTTTCTTCTCCAGCTGTGCATCCTCCCTTGCAATCGCCGCCCTCCCGTCTCCTCCGCCAGTCGCGCCTCTTCCTGCTCCTTTTGAGAACGAACAGCGCCGTCCGTCTTCTGCCTTCTCCTCTTTCCCTCTAGCAAATCCCACCGCTACAAAACCACTCTTTCACCCGCTTTTCTTCTGCTCCGATCAGCCAGCACCCCCTCCTTGCGTCCCTCCCTGTTCAAACAGCCCGACGACATCCTTCCCCTGCTCCGCCATCCTGAGCAGCCAACCAGACGACACCCTCTTGCTCTTCTCTAACCGAGCAGCCCCACGAGACCTCCACGCCTCCACTTCCGAGTAGTTCAGACGCCGCTCGCGTCCTTCGATCGCCCACGCATCCAGTCGCTACGTGGTCGTCACCTCGTCGTTGTCACACCACCTCCAGAGGTCCCTCACGACTAGCATGTTCGCTTAGTTCACCGTCGTTGTCGTCGCTAGTTCGACGTCGTTGTCGTCGCCAGTTCATCCGTCGATCGTCACCACTTGATAGCCCAGTAAATTATTTTTTGTTAATCTTATTTTATTAGTTAATTGCATGAGTATTTTATCTCTAAACTCTTATCATATATTCACTGTTTAGATTATATTTGTGAGTTGAGAGTAATTAAGCATGTGACTGTTTAACTTTGATATTGATTGTAGAATTTGAGCATGATAATGAATATTACAGTTAAATTGATCGAGATTGGAATTAATCATAACTATTGATGTAAATTTCGTTAAATCCATCAATCACATTAGTTGTTTTGAATTTAATTTCCTGTCAAAGATCATGGAATTTGGTGAAACGATGCATTATTCGATTTAAATCGCTGATTCTGATAGACCTCTGTCCCATTTCACATCACCATCCTAAGCCTGTAACTATGACATTTCCAAACTTCAATAGGAATACCACCGATCCTACATCTTTTCACTTTTCATTTTCTTAAAGCATTTTTAACCTCAACAGTCCTAATTTTCCAACAATATCGATAGTATTTATGATGCATTATATGGTTAAATTTCTACAGTTTCCTATTTGGTTATCTTTAAACAAGTTATGAAAGTAACACCTCCATCTCTCTTTAATTTCCTTTTTGGTTACTAGAACTCTTTGATCTTCTCCCTTGATACATTTAATATCACCTAAGTCCCTATTCTTTCTTTCTTTCATTTTAGGAATTACATGCACACAAGCCTTATATTCCTACTTATGGAAATTCGTTTAAGTCTTGTATTTAATCTCATTAACTGCTCTTTTTGGTTCCTTCGCTGCTAGTTTATACATTATTGTCTTACTGCATGCTCTCTCTCTCTCTCTTATATATATGGATACTGCATGCTCTCTCTCTCTCTCTTATATATATATGGATAACCTTGGTACCAAGAATCATTTTTGTCCTTAGTAGTGAGGTGGCTCATTCTCATTCATACATTCAAAGGGGACCACTTGCACATGAGTTGGAGAACATAGTTGAAAAAACCCGTTATAACCCGCTTTATAACTTAACGGTGTCCTCTTGTTATGTAACACACCCATTTAACGCTGAAACTATTTAACCTAGAAAAAATGTTATATTGCGTTAAATATGCGTTACGTTATATGACCAGTTAACATGGATTTTTTAGGTTAAATTGCATCTCTAATCAGGACGTGGATGCATCTCCGCCATCCAAATCATTTAAACCCTACCCCTTTTAGTCTTGATCACCCTATTCTCTTCCTACGAATAAGCGATCTCTTTGCCTCCAACCTAAACCTTAACTCCTTGCGTCCTCTAAAACTCCACTGGCTATCCGCGGCTTCTGTGACCAAGGTTTTAAATATCAGCCGATAATCCGATATTATCCCGGAGTTATCGGTTTTAGGAGATTTCCGATAGGATAAGTTGAAACTTAAATCAATATCTTTTTTGGGGTTTATCGGCGATAATGCGGCGATAAGGGTGATTATCGGCTGCTATTAGCGGCTTTAAAACTCGGAATTATCGGGCCACACTATTGGGTTTTGATTTTGGGTAATGGACATTTTTTGAGTGAACTTGAAACCCGACACGACCCGTTCTTTACAATAAAACTTAAACTCGATTAAGTAGCCCTAATCCTCCGTTCTCTCTCCCCTCATTTGTGCGGTTGTGTCCACTGCCCTAATCCTCTGATCTCCGTTTCTCTTTGGACTCTGTCGACATTGACGCTCGCCTCTGCTGACTTCGACGCGCCGCGACGCGCGCCGACGCCGACTTCGACGCGCGCTGACGCGCGCCTCTGCCGACTTCGATGCGCGCCTCCTCTTCGGACTCTGCTGATCTCAATGCTATCAATTTCGACCATTCGACGCTGCTCTCTCATCGACATTAACTTCATCGACTTGACGACTTCGACTGATGTTGTGCTCTCTCCATCGACGCCATCATCAACTGAGCTGATTGACTCGACGACGTTAACCGACGCTGAGCTCTCCATTAATGCCGAGCTCTCTCCATCGACGCCATCATCAACTGTGACTTCGACAGTTCGACTTGGACTCTTCATCGACGCCACGCCCTCAACACAACTTCTGAAGTTGTAGCAACAAATAAAATTCACTATTTAGTTGGTTTTTTCTCTAGTTATTTAGTGAATGTTGAGAGAATGAAAGAGGGGAGTATGGTCAGATTACAATTTGGGGTATTATATTATATATACACATCATACGGTATATCACTCCGATAAATACTACTTATCCCCGATATATCCCCGATTTTCACTATCCGATAAGGATTTTGGCCATCTGATAAATCCTCGATAACCGATATTTAAAACCTTGTCTGCGACTCCGGTGAGGTAAATTTTTTATTTTTTAGTTATGTATTGGGCATCTCAGATTATATCCTTTAAATAGATAGTTATTTTAAAATTATCTTTCAAATCCCAATATTTTCTATTGCCAATTTACCCTAAATCATATCAAACTTGTTGCTCCATTACTTTACCATTCAATATAATTTTTTAAGATCTACCACATAATTAGAGTATAGTGATTAATTAGTGGGTTAATTGTGTTGATGAGATAATTACTTTCAGTTATCTCTTGATTTTGATTAGGTTTTTTAGTTTTCATTTTCAGCTAATACTAATTTTTGTGAAATTAAGTTTGCACATAATCTTGTATATAATTTCTTACTATTATTACATAGTCATGTTTAGTTTGGTTGATTTAGTCCACTTGATAAGGAATTAGAATATTTTTGTAAAGTTAAAAACTTGAGAGTTGGAAGTGTTTGGTTTATTTTAGACTTATTTTTATTGCCTTAACCTTGATGAGGTTAACGTAATTGATCATTTCATGATGTTTTTTGGGATGGTTGTTAGTCATATATGGCTAACTTTTGTTAAGAATTTGTGATACTATATTTTTATGTTTGATAATTGTGATGTTAGGTTTTAAAAGTTTGATGATTCTAAGTATTAAAGTTATTATGAATTGTTACTATTTACAAAATATCTAAATAATTAATAAACAATATAACCTACGTATGCGTTGTGTTTTTTTTTTTTTGCTTTTTTTTTCTTAACCCTTAACAGAAGACCAAGCGTTTCATAACCCATTTTTCATTATTTTCAACTTTGTAGAGAGCACTATTTTCAAGTGGGGACCATTAAGATGAGAGATTAATCGTTGGCCACATCATTACCAAGTATAGTTGAACTACTTGGTATTAAGTTCCTCCATTTCTCTCTCTCTCTCACACATATATATACGGTTTTTTTTTCTGGATACACCTTGTCATCCTTGATTTCACTTTTGTGAATCTTTCTAACTAGCTTTGTCTTTCATGCTCACTGTAATCTCCAAACCATCTCAAACTTGTCACCTTTATCTTCTCAGCCGTACACTTAATTTCTCTTTTATTTTGTTTTATCATATTTCCAGTCATTAACTTCGATATTTCTCTTTCATTTCATATTCTATTTTGTTTTGTTGTCACTCATCAACTTTAATTTTTATGTTTACACTTATTTTATCTTTTATCATATTTCCAGTCATCAAATTCAACATTTCTTAATTTTGTTACTTGCGCATGTATCATGGCGAAGCATAGATGTTTGTTTTCTTAAAAATGTTTTCCATTAGTTTTGTAAGTGTTCACAGACCAAGCTTATGGAAACACTCCTGTCAGTTCACTCTTTAATCTCCTTTAGGATGAATGTTATACTTAAAGACAAAAATAATCAGTCTTATGTTTATCTTGGTCATTAACATGAACTACTTTTTCCTAATATTTTTGTATGTCCATTGTATCATATAAATTATCTTTCTGGTCCTATTGCAATATCATCAGCAAGCAAACGCACACGTAAGCCTATCAGTAGCTAATGCTAAGAGATAATAATATTATCCCACCCTTACGGGTGCATATGATAATAATTTGATCTGTCTCTTCTCCAACAATAATGTACGCCATACCCATATTACAGGCTAATGTTTATAATAATTCACATGTAGTATAACTTAACAAAATGATGATTTGTGCTTCAACTTTTCCCTGAAGAAAATGCAAAGGCATATAACTTATATCATTTAGGCAAACAAAATTGAGTTTCCTCTGCTTAGATCCATTTCCTTTTCTTCATTTTATTATTTATGTTGCGAACTCTACATTTAAATTTATGGGTAAATTTCACAAAATCCCCAAAACTTTAGGGTGTTTCCCACAATACCACCAAGTACTTTGTTTTTCTGGGTTAAACCCCAAAACTTTTCCCACTTAACCCCAAGTGACATAAATGCCCATATCATAAAACATACTTGTTTATTTTCATCTCATTCTCTCCTCCCCTCCCATTAACCCCTATATGAGAAAAATAAAGAAGAGAGAGAGGAGGGGTTTTCTTGCATATTTTTGAATGTGAGGTTTTTTTTTAAAAAATTTAAAAAGTAAAAAAGTATTTTTTATGTTCAGCGGCATTTTCATCACTTGGTGGTTAAGTGGGACATGTTCTAGGTGTTTAATGGCAAGAACAAGGTTATTGGGAGTATTGTGGAAAACATCACATAGTACTTGGGGGTTTTGTAAAATTCACCCTTAAGTTTATATTCACAAAAAAATTAAAAAATGCAAGTAATTGGTTAAAACAGTGAAGCTTATGTAACTTCAAAAATGGGAATACTAGAATGAATCAAAACCTTAAATGTATCTTATATGGCCGCAATAGTCCAAGAACTGAACTTTTTTTTTGAATGTTACCATACAGTTGTTTTGTGATTTTAATTGAATTTATAAGTTAAAAGATTTTGATATTTTCCCATGGTACATTTACTTAAGGATATGTTGATGATGTTATTTTTTTGGTTAAAACAGCGAAACTTATGTAACTTAAAAAAAGGGAATATTAGAATGAATCAAAACCTTAAATGTATCTTATATGGTTGCAATAGTCCAAGAACTGAACTCTTTTATTTTTGGAAGTTACCACACAGTTGTTTTGTGATTTTGATTGAATTTATAAGTTGGAAGATTTTGATATTATCCCATGGTACAATTACTTAAAAAGAGATTTTGATGATGTTATTCTTTTGTTGAGTTACAGAATATGATTACTGGAGCTGCACAAATGGATGGTGGAATTCTTGTTGTATCTGCACCAGATGGACCAATGCCTCAGACGAAGGAACATATTTTGCTTGCTCGCCAGGTGATTAACTTATTGCTTGTTCTGCTCACTTTTATTTAGACGAAGGAACATATTTTGCTTGCTCGCCAGGTGATTAACTTATTGCTTGTTCTGCTCACTTTTATTTTCTTCAAGGCCTTCTTAGTCCTTCGTATGCAATTTCTATTTTCACTTTTGAGTGATTCTTTAGTCTTTACTTTCCTTCTGTGTAGGTTGGTGTGCCATCACTTGTGTGCTTCCTGAACAAGGTTGATGCTGTTGATGATCCTGAATTGCTGGAACTCGTGGAAATGGAACTACGTGGTATGAAGCCACAACTAGATAAATATTTAATTAATAAATGTGTGTTATAATGTTGTTGATACTCTTGAATTATGGGAATTCATAGAAATGGATCATCGAATTAATAAATGTGTGTTATAATGTTGTTGATACTCTTGAATTATGGGAATTCATAGAAATGGATCATCGCATGGAGTCATAAATGAATAATTGAATGTAATACTCTTGAATTATGGGAATTCATAGAAATGGATCATCGCATGGAGTCATAAATGAATAATTGAATGTATGCATGCTTGTGTGTATTGGTGATTCTATTTATATGTCAAGCATATATACATGCAAGCAACTATGCATATGTATTGATTTTTGCCCTATTTATCATACATCACCTTTGATTGGCAGAGCTGCTTAGCTTCTACAAGTTCCCTGGTGATGAGATCCCAATTGTTCGGGGGTCAGCTCTATCTGCCTTACAGGGGACAAACGATGAAATTGGGAGGAAGGCTATTCTAAAGTTAATGGATGCCGTTGATGAGTACATACCCGACCCTGTACGCCAACTTGACAAGCCATTCCTCATGCCAATTGAGGATGTTTTCTCTATTCAGGTGATCGAATTTTATTTCATTCTTATCTTGAATTTGTAGTTTGCAACTGAGTATGAATTTTCCTTTTAAACCAACCATGGGTCAGAATTTAATATAACTAGTAGGGTGCAAATGCATTGCATGGGTGACAATACTTGTTTTATGGTCTGATTATTTTTTGTAAGGAAAATGATGAAGCGAGTCAAGCGACCAAAATAATTGCACGTGCATTGAAAACTATAAACACATATATTAATTTAATAAAAATATTCCATTTAAAGAATATTAAGTTAATATTAATAAAATTAGATATTGGTATTTAAAAATGATATACAAACCACTTTTTAGTATTAAAATGTAAATAAATAAAAAAATGCTATTTTCCAAAATAATCTAGATGAAATAGGTGAAAGATATTTATTAATTTGAAGGAAAGCAAGCTATTTACATACAAAGAAGTTTTGATTACTGATAAAGTTGGATACAAAGATTTGTGAGCATGCATGACGTATGTTGATGAAGATATGCAGTGCGGTAGGAAAATTTTCCAGTTAGCGTGGACCAATAGCAAAAAGTTAAAACTTGACTAGTAAATTTAAAATTAATCTAGAAGGTGATCAAGTGTACCAAGATGTATCAGGTTTTAACGGTGGGGAGAGATGAGAGGACAAATAGGCATAGTTTAAAATTCAAAGAAGCACTAAATTAATTATACCTTTTCACTATAACCATTTAGCAATATTTTCCATATCTATGAGTAAATTATAATGAAATAATACAAACTATCATTGCGTGTTGTCAATGCGCAAGGCGTAGTGTGGGGCAAAGTATCTTTATACACACATGCGCAAGGCGTAACGCGGTGCGCGCACCCGCGTGATGTGAGGTGCACACCGCACACAATTTTTCACGATAGATAATCAAGCATGAAGCATGTATAGGAATTCACATAAAACAATATTTCAGGTTAAATAATATCTTACTACCAAATCACAATATAATGTCTCAATTTCTAATGCTAACACGTCCAACGTAGTAGCAAAGTTCATAATTTTTTAAATCAAATGTCAAATCAAGACTAATATTCCATCAAAATTAAATAGTAAACGAGGATTCAATAGGGTCATCTATTGAAGGCTGCTAAAAAGGCCTAGGGGATTTATTTTGCTTTTTGAAATAGTGATTATCGAGTATATAGACTCATTGAAATGTTAAACAAACAAAAATATACTAGGCTGTGTACTACATACACCCTGCGCAAAGTTAGGATGTTTGCGAGACGCAAAAGGCGTTGTTGCATCAGATGTGGGGCGCTTCTCACCACCCCGCATCACAGGGCGCATGAGGCGCACGCCATTAAAAACACTACTATCATTAAAATTTCACCAATATTTGAGGATTGTCTTCCTTTCCTTCCTACCTTTCTCAAGGTTTTTTTAATTTTATTTGAGATATGCTGGGCTGAAGCAAATGGGGTTATAAGGAACATGTGACTTTTGAGTTCTAAACTAAAATTTTTATTAATAAGTTTTCATCATTGGTTGATGTAAATGAAATCATATTTTCATTTGTAAAGATTGAGTTCGGGAATATTGATTACACTATGACGAAGTGGTTTTTTATTTTCATGTCATCATTATGCATTGAGAGTGAGCCTTGGCACAACGGTAAAGTTGTTGCCTTGTGACCCGAAGGTCATGGAGTCAAATCCTAGAAACAACCTCTTCGCATGCGGGGTAAGGCTGTGTACATCTGACCCTTCCTAGAGCCCACAATGATGGGAGCCTCGTGCATTGGGCTACCCTTTTTTATGTCATCATTATGCATTAAGCCTTTATTCTATGAGATATACTAAAAGCTATTAAGATCATCATCCGTAGAGGAGCATGAAGTGCTTAATTAATAGAAAGGATTAACGTTAGCATTTTTCATGGCATCATTTTTGCATGAAAAACCTTCTCACTATCATTTAAAATGTTTGCACGCTATCAACTAAGATGTTTACCTAAATTGATAGGTTATAGCAGTAATTTACAATTTTTTACAAGCTAAGCTAAGCCGATGAACTTTTTAACTACAGTAGGAAAAAGCTAACTATCTAAACATTTTTAACATGATAAATAAATAAGTTATTGTCTTGATGTTATTGATTATGAATTGTTGTTGTCAACTGATATTATAGTTGAGGGCATTTTTGGATAAAAAGTTTTAACATAGGGCATGCTTTTAGAATAGTATTAGATTAGATAGATTAGAAGCATGTCACCTATACAAAGATTATGTATAAGTGCATTGCTAGATGTGGTTTACCGCATTGGTCTTTACTTTATCCGCATCCTCACAGCTTCACAGAAGGATAGCTGACAGGGGGCAATGTTTGAAAATTTGAGTATCACCAATGTTTGACCGAATTTTGGCCTCCGGGTCCAATCAAGATGGGGTATATTTATTGGGCCAAATTCGGATAAAGTTATATTATACATATATATACATATATGTATATATATGTATATATATGTATATATATACATATACATATATGTATATATATGTATATATATGTATATATACATCTATATGTATACATATACATGTATATGTATATATGTATATATACATCTATATGTATACATATACATGTATATGTATACATATATATGTACATATGTATGTATATATGTACATGTATATATGTACATATGTACATATATACATACATATGTACATATATATGTACATATTTATGTGTGTGTGCTAAGTTGCATGGAAACGGGCACGGGTACTGGTACGGGTGCAGGTGCAGGTACGGGACACAACAAAACTGTAAAATGTAGGGTACGGGGACACGACTACATATATATTGAATTAATACTGTACATAAGATAATTTTTTCCCCTTCATGTGTCATTAGAATTAAAATTCCGATCACATTTTTGAGTTTCTTTTATCATATTGATTATCGTGAATTGTAAACTACACATTTTTTTTACTAGACATCTAAACGACCCATTAACTATATAGTTTTAAACTTGGGTATGGACTGAAACGAATCCGACCCGTATCTCATTAGTTTCAAAAGACGGATGTGAAGTGTAAGCTCTACGTCCAGAAAGTCTTTGACAAGTGTTTTAAATTAACACATATATCATATAATTGAGTACATGTTGTAATAAATGCATGCATATATTCAAGAAGTGTCCATGAAGTTTGAGTATGGGAAAGTGTCGGGTACGTGTCCGGTACGGGTACGGCTTCATTATAGAAGTACCCGGGTAACATAGTGTGTGTATATATATATATATATATATATATATATATATATATGAAATGAATATAGTTCATATGATACAAGAGAGTTCATTAATATGTTATATTTGAAAAGCTAAGATTAGATATCTTGATCATCAAAATCAACCTAAATCCTTTAATCTAAGGATCAAAACAATTACAATTGTATGAGCAATGTATATTCGAATACTTCGGATACGGATATGGATATTTCACTACATACTTGTTTCCACGACCATATCCCATCGGATATAGATATTAGTGACCAAATCCTCGCATATGGATACATATATATTTTTTCGCCACCGTAGTTGTGGGTGCTAAGGCTTATGCTTAGGTGAGAATATTATCATTATATTATCATCCCAGCATTCTGGCTCAAAATGCACCAAGACCGTTGAAATGCGCATCAGAGGAAGTTTCCCTCAAGGAGACACATGGGTTTCATTTTTTTTTATTGGAAGTGAAAAGCGTTATCCAACAGAGACTAAGATTGGATGAAATTAGAGCATCATCATACAAACTGACATGACCTGGATCACTTGTTGCTTCCAGCAGCTCCACTTTCACCCTCTCTCGTTCAGGTTTTAAGGTTTAAATGGTTCACGCAATTTCCTCGGTTAGTTTACAGATGCTTACTAGCTGGACCACAAGTAATTGCATATACTTGCAGATTTAGATTTCAAATTGTAAACATATAATGAAAACAAAGTGGATTTTGATGACCGAATATGGAGTCCATTTTGACGAAGAGAAGGACTTATTGGCGGTAGCTGTCAATTATGAAGGCATGGTCAGGACGGTGTCTCTACACAACCCATCTCAAGGGAAATGGTTGGAAATTGAAAAAGCTGCATAACTCATGCAAAAGCATTTAGGCTCAATTGAGCCCAAATTCTTCTTTTCAAATCTTTATATAAGCGAGTATTGTTTGTGTCTGAAACTAATTGAGTCATAAATCCAAATTGGATCTTTAAAGCAAATAAAAGCCCAAATATTGATATTACCATATTTCAGTTGACATTGAGGTCAAAATATTGGTTAATGTATCAGGAAGATTATGATATTTTGTTGAAAAATTGAAAAACAATAAACGATACTGAAACATTATTTATAACAAATTAAAGCCCAAATATAGAGATAGGCTATAGCCGCCATATTTTTGCTGATATTGAGGTCATATTATCAGTCCTTGGGAAAATTCTAATATTTTGCTGAAAAATTGCAAAAACAATGAAGGACATTCAGACAATATCGTTTTGCTACAAGAGTTATTTGACTTGTCGGCGGATATATCAGCCATATCTTCTAATATAATAATTAAGACAATGATTCAATCTGATGACAGTCAATCTTCCTCCAAAGATGCGAATCCGATATTTTATACATGCATCAAGCAAACATAATTTGAGTGTTTTGTACAACTTCGAAATTTGAGTTCTAATGCTTTATGCTGGGTGGAACACATTTAGAACCCATTAACTGTGGAAGGCATGTCATGCAATGTGAAATGTTAATAATCTGATACTTCCGAAGGTAGCTATTTCTCTCTTCGTACACACAAGCACAAGTAGACAGACATGCAGTTTGCAAATTTACTGTGTTTTCTATAAATCCAACCCTGTATCACTAACTCTCTATTGCTTAATTTCTTCTTTCAGATGAATGTAACATTCATGTGAAGTTAATAGGGGAAAACTTGGATGTTCTTTAATACTGGTATTTTTTTGAAATTTTATTTATTGAGGTTAGCTTGTGTCGTGACTCATCATACTGTGTGACTCACCATACTGTATAGATTTTCACGGTTTACAATTCAGTCTTGGGCCATCATAGACTGAGGTAGATGTCAAGGAGCTTGGCTCATTATTCATACTACATGTTTGCTAAAGTATCTTTAATTAGATAAAATGCTTGGTAGCTGGTAGTTTGCAGAGAAAAATCAGTGGCGGAATGTGTTCTAACGCAATGTTCATTGTATTTCTGACCTTAGTGGTAATTGAAGTCATGGTTTCTAAAATAGAAATATTTTTTTCATGCTTTTTGCTTGAGGTGTTCGTTTTCGAGTGCCACAGTATTCATTTGATGGTTATTATGTGCCTTTTGTTCCAGGGACGTGGAACTGTTGTAACTGGACGTGTAGAGCAAGGAACAATTAAAACTGGAGAAGATGTTGAGATTTTAGGTTTAATGCAGGTAAGTTATGATAAGCTGTAGTTTTCTCGCACCCTAGAGCCCCCCAACCACGTCAAAACTCCTCACTCAAAAAAAAAAAAAAAAGAAAGAAAGAAAAAAGAACGTAAAGAAAAGAAAATAAAGAGTGCTTTTGTGTTCGCAAGTAACAATTTGGGTACTTAATTATTTTTTATATATGATGTGACCCCTCTCTGATTTTCTTAGTTTGATCAGTGGATAATAGGTTTGAGCACGTTCTTGGATTTTTTGCAGAGTGAGATTTTTATTCTTACACAGGAGCAATAAAATGTTTGTGAATTTTTTTATTCAAAGTTAACCAAGTTGGAGATTTGAGATAATCAGTTATCAATATAAAAAGATGAACTAAAAATGCAAACATATTTATTGTTTGGATGATTATGGAGTTCATTATTTGACAGGGTGGTCCGTTGAAGACTACTGTTACTGGTGTAGAGATGTTCAAGAAGATCTTGGATCATGGAGAGGTATAAATAGTACGCACAAACAACCTTATTTGCATTTCTTTATTTTCTAATTTTTGGTTGTATGTTTCTTTAGGCTGGTGATAATGTTGGTCTTCTTCTACGGGGTTTAAAACGTGGAGATGTACAGAGGGGGCAGGTAGATTTATTAAGGAATAATATCACGATGATACTCAAATGCTCACTTATTTCTCTTTCTTTTGTTTTTTACTTGTCCCTAGAGATGGATGACAATACTTTCCAAATGATTTCAGCAATCAATTTGTTTTAAAAAAAATTATTTATTTGTATGTTGTATTGTATCTGTCTCTTTCCTTTTAAAAGATGGACAGTTAAAAGTTACATATATTAGTTTGTTTATCTTTGTTGAAACCCGTGTGCATTTCATGTAGACATGGTGCATTTTTTGAATGTAGGTTGTTTGCAAGCCTGGGAGTCTTAAGACATATAAGAAATTTGAGGCAGAGATTTATGTGCTTACAAAAGATGAAGGTGGTCGGCACACTGCCTTTTTCTCAAACTATAGGCCTCAATTCTACATGAGGACTGCTGATGTTACTGGCAAGGTGGAATTGCCTGAAAATGTGAAGATGGTGATGCCCGGAGATAATGTGACTGCTGTTTTTGAACTTATATCCGCAGTTCCACTCGAAGCAGGTAATGGTGTAAAAAACTGTTAAATTTTGTATACGAAACTTAAATTTTGTTAGTTTTACTATTAAGGGGGTGTTTGGCAATCTGAAAGTGAATTTAAAATATGTAAGTTACTTTTTTTTACAAATGACTTTTACATCCATGTCAGCACGCAAGTGAAATACATTGTTTGTTTGAAAAATTAAATTATTATCGAAAGTGCAATGTGAAGATGACGTGGCAAAATAAGATTAATTAGAAAATATAATTAAAATCATTTAATTAAATTACTTACCTTTTTGTCACTTTCATGTGACTTCACCATTTTTTTAGGGGAAGTCAAAATTGCATTAAATCTTATGTGGCAACTTTCTTACATCTCACTTTCATAACCACTTACATGAAAACAAACACCTTAATTGTTAAATGAAAGTAACTTTCTCACTTTCATCTTTCACTTGCATGCAAACAAACACCCCCTAAGTGGCCTTGGTTCTGAAATTCCAAATTTACTTATTATAGTCTTGAAGGGCCTACGTTTATTGTAAAACCATTAATTTCTAATCCTTAACTATTCTGTTTTTTTGTACTGATACTTTGACAGCTGTCTGATGGTGCTCATGCTCATGTCTGATAGTATTATTCTATGATTCTGTTATATAACTGATTCTATATCTTGTTTTCCCTTTTAAAAAGGTTTACATGCCATTCATTAATTGGATTCCTGTTCTCTTTTATTAGTTTCATGGCCTCGAGGTTTGTAATAGTGAATTTTTTTAGATGCTTAGATAAATCCATAAATTGTTGTGTGATATATATAGTATATAAAACTTAAATCAAAGTATTAATTTATATCTCAAAATGCTTGATGTGGCTGCTCTGGATATTTTAGATGTTTTTCCCATGTTTTTATTTTAAATGTTTCATGGATCCTTTTCTTAAATATCCGACATGGCCCGATAATATTGCCCGATATATCCTTTTACAAGGCTTGCTGCAGCCGATATGGTTTCTAAATATCCTTTGCCACTTTTATGGTGATATATCACCAATATCTTGGCCGATATATCCTTTTATATGGCTTGTCGCAAAACAATATACCACATTTGGCAATTTTGGGCGAGATATCATGATTTTCCCATTTGATTATATCAAATGACATTTTGGCCTAAAAAATTAAACTAAATGTCACAAGGTTGATTTGTACTTTTGTATTTTTTACAAGGTTGATTAGTGATCCTAAACATATATTATTTACATTTTGTATGCTTAAATTTTATTAAGTATGTTGAGATTACATTTTAGTGCTTTATACTATATATACAAACATCCGTTATTGCATTTCGATATTTACCACATATCCCCGATATTTTCCCAATATTTGCAATCCGATATGAATTTTGACCATATGATATTTCCCCTATATACGATATTTAAAACCTTGTCATGGATAGAGCTTATTCTTGATTCCCTGAGTGTTGTTTTGTAGGGCCCTATGTGATTTGCTCTACATTAAATTTCATATTAATTTGTACAGGTTTTTTTTTTCACTGTGATCAAAACAAAAGATAAAATTGTCCTTTGCTGCTTCTGAATTTGAAAAGAGATCTTTTCCTTTTCGGAACGTGTAGTGAAAGTTGGAATGGTCTATTGGGCTCGACTTCAAGTCATGTTCTCATTCCTTTCACAATTTAAACATGTATTCTGATATTACTCGTTATATTCTGAGGGTTCTCTCTGGGTCCTTCAAGATTTTGCTATATAAATGTTTTCTTTGTTTCTTTTTCTTTTTCCTGGAATATGGTTCCATTGATCAATATCTTTGCTGATTCCTTCCTACATCTGCAAAATTTTGCGTTCTTTTATTGTGTTGCAAAAGTCACGAGCACCATTCGCAGACCTGACTTGAGTCTTGACGTCTTTTCTATCTTTTGATTTTGATAGGACAAAGATTTGCACTGCGAGAAGGAGGACGAACAGTCGGTGCAGGGGTTGTTTCAAAAGTGATCAGCTGAGCAGCTCTCATCTGCTGCATTCCCACGCTTCTTACTTAGATGCTTATTCAGACTAGTGGGCATTTGCTTCTCTCATAAAAATGCAATTTACAGATAGTTTAGTTCGTATAATTTTTTATTTATGCATTAAAGAGAAATGTTGGGGATATTAAATTTTGAAAATTTTGTTTCCTTTTGTTGACTATAGTGTAGAAATGTTATATTTCATTGTTATGAAGACTGGTTGTCTGCTTGTATCATGAATAAGATCCCCTGTTAATAACTGTTCATCGTTACGAAGACTGGTCGTCTGCTTGTATCGTGAATAAAATCCTCTTCTAATGCTAACTGAAGTGAACTCTATCAGTGTGTATCCCCAAGTTGTTCCTTTTAGTGCTTATGTCTCTTGTTATGACGGATCGACAATGTTTACATATATGCATTTCTTGGTTCTTTGTTGAAAAGAGAAATAGAGTTGTTTTGTGTATTTGTGTGAATTGGTAGTCTTGATCTCATTTCTTTCCGAAAGCCTTCCGTCGTGAAGTTAACTGAATATATGTTTTAAAAAAAAAGTCTTATTGTCCCGGTTGTTTTTATCCTGATTTATGACAAAGGATGAACAATGATAAGAATTAGTTTTTGCCCGTAATAGCAATATTATTTCATCTTTGTTGAGACCTACACGGCTCCTCTAAAGACTGACCCCATAGCTGGGGGGAAGGGCATCATAGCGCCACTGCGTATTGTTTTGTTGATTATGTGCTGAAGTGTTTTTATTCAGCATCTGCTGTTTATATAAAAATTATTACGTAGCCCATGTTTTGAACATGGAGAGCAGAATTAAAAGTGTAACCAACAATTTGCAGGCTTGATGATAAGCACCAAAACTCTAGCTAAAAAGATAAAGACCACGGTTATGGATTTTGCTTATTTGATAAACTCTGTTGACATTAGATGAGAATAAGATGTTTGAATAGTAACTAGATAAGCATGAGAAAATATCTTATCAGAGTTAGCTGTATAATCTCTAGAGTCTAGTAGATTAATAGAATTTCAATTGTGACTTTTATAATGAGAAAAATTCTGATTGTCATCTTAAAACCATATTAATTACTTTACTACTATGCAAAGGATTAGAACAGGTCTCTACGTACCGTCACGGCTTTTTGAACTCGATTGCTCATAAGAAGGCAAAGGGTCAAATACAATATCATAAAAAAAAATTTAGTTTTTGTAATTTTGTATGCCATAATCATACAAGTCAATTTATTATACTAATCAAAATATGAGTTTTGAGATGCATATGCTATTTCATCCTCTATCCCAATCCACAACTTCATTGAAGTCTCGTTGAGTTACCATTCACAATAAGACCAATTTAGTTACACGTGCCTATGAAAGTAAAAAATTATCCACCAATATCATTAATTTAAACTGTTCATTACCAAAAAGCTGGGTGGATGAAAAATCACATGATTTGTAAACATATATTCAATAATTCAAGCAACTAAAATAACCAACTTGTGAGATTATTATAGAACATTCATCTGTTTCCTAATTCTTATAGAACATTCATCTGTTTACTAATTCTCTGATGTATGTACTAGAAATACCGAATCAATATGATTCTTTTTTAATCTTTATGAATTTTAGAATGCGTAAGTCATGACGAATGGATTCAATTATTTGTATTGATCCTCGAGTATGTATTTTGAAAGTCATGTACACGAAGAGTGTTTTATAACCCTGTAAGCGAGAGGACAAGATTGCGACCTTCGCTGTTTTGGATCAATATCACTACCCGATAGGGCTTAATAATTGTGGAAAATTCGGTCCATGGGCCCTCTTACCAGCTCACCATGTCGTCATTCTCCACGTGAAAAGGGGTAAGGTTGTCCGAACTGGCCCTTCTTTCAACCTTTACCCTTTGCAGATACCGATCAATGACTGAATATAAACAACTCACGACCTAAAATATCGATCCGAAGGATGTTACGTTTGTCTCCATTATTCACAAAGCCCTTGGTGGACATTTGCTCATCCTTACCTCCATCGCCATTGTCTCAACAAAGAGCAAGAGAGACCTTTCTTTTTCTTTTTCCTTTTTTATTGATAAACAATCACTAATAGCCTACAAATAGGGTTACTTTCACATAACCCCCTTAACTTTGGAAGGTATTGCAGTTAACCCCCTTAAACTTTGTTTATCCCGTACAACCCCTCCTGAACTATAGGGTGGCTCAAAAAACCTCCCTAATCTTTACCTTATCTCACCTAAACCCCCCTGTAATTTATAAATAACTAAAATATTTTTTAGTGAAAAAACTCCAAACTTTGTCACTTGTCAGTAAAATGCAACATACACTCTCCCCTAAAATTTGAGTTTTTTTTTCTCTCGAATTTTTTTTAGATTTTTTGGAAATTTCATGCAGTAGGGTTTGATGAGAAAAGTTTAAGGTGGTCTTGTGAGACACCCCAAAGATTAGGGGAGCTATGTGAAATAAATTTTTTTTGTGTGTGCGTGGT
>NC_033797.1:48505449-48534997 GCF_001876935.1 Asparagus officinalis | reverse complement strand
AACCCCTACAAATATTCAAACTAAAGGACATGGATATTCTCAAGACTCATCGACTCACACTGAATTATCCCTATGGAAATTATGAAGGATGAAATCTGGAGGATTTTCGAGTTACGCCTGAAAGTCATCTAAATTAATTGCCTTTCTTGCCAATGGATGAATCACAACATTTTCAGTTTTTCAAACAAAACCAAAATCTTATTGCTTCAGCACTTGATAATAAGAATATCCGAAGCAGAAAAATATGATAAGTTTTCATTGGTTGGATCAAACTAGTTTTAAGGTTTTATAAGATCCTAACCATTACGTCCAAACTCTAAAGTTGACTAGCAGGATTTAAACTCGTGTACTCTGATATCATCCTAAGTCCTTAATCTTTAAAGCAAAACTCTAAAATTATGGTAAGTTTTGAGGATTGTAATTTTATATTCCGACAATACTGAACCTCTAAAATGTATATGATTTTAATTATGAGCTATCTATCACATTGCTCATGTCCAATTACGAAGATATCCGTAATTAAAAGTTCTGACTATTAGGACGTAGTCCATATAATATCTCTTGCTTGAGTAATAGCAAACCCTCATTTAGTATCAATATTTATTTGAGATGATATAATACAAGTAGATACAGATATATGGAGTGTATAACGTGAAACGACATGAAAATTAGCTCAAAAGCTGATTTTAACCTCCTAACCATTAATGGTAAGCATTCAACATCGATTGTAGGAAAATCTCATCATTAATGGTCAACAACACTCATCGATGATTTTTATCCCAAACACTTTCATATCATCGATGGGCTTCTTAATTATTGATGCAGCCTTTGTTGTGCGCGGCGGAAGCTTTCTAGGGCAACACGAACAATAACTCGAACAATAACTCGAACTAAACCACAAACAATATGCAAACCACAATCACAATAAGAACAAAGAATTTACGTGGTTCGGCAAGTAGTCTACGTCCACGGGGCAAGGAGGGGGGAGATTTTACTACTAGAAATCAAGGGAATACAAATAGGGTTACAAATCTCTCAGACCAAACCCTAAAACAAAGCACTTGATCTCTCAAAGCTCTCCCACAATTGGATGCCACAAATCTCTCTTAGAGGCTGCTCAAAATCGTCCTCCAGATACCCTAACAAATCAGGTTTAGGATATATATAGCTTACAAAACGAAACGGGTCAAAAACCTGAAAGCCTAGCCCAAAACGACGTCGGTCGACCGGTGCGGTCGACTGCGCAGGTCTCGCGGTCAACCGCACCGGTCGACCGAATCATCAAACCCGAGAGCAGAAAATCCTACAGTCATCCTCGGTCGACCGCGCCGGTCGACCGCCGTCGACCGCACTGGTCGACTGCCACGCACTCTGATTCCCATCAGCTTCGGTGCACGTTTGCGGTCGACCGCGCCGGTCGACCGCCCAACTCTCTGCTGATTTTTCTGAGTTTCTGTAATTTCTTCAATTCTCCACCTCGGCGAATGTTTCCATCAAAACTGAGCCGACACCAAATCATCCAATAGTTCCTCAATAAGTCCAGGAACTATACTCGAGCTGAAACGCGATCTCCCCCCATCTGAATCAACTTATCAAACCGGCTGCATCTGAAAGACTGCCTACGTATCCTCTTGCCCAAGGAATCAAGCCGAACGTAGTTCACCCAAATGACCTCCAAAGACCTCAGCACTGAAGGATGTTCAAAAGCTTCAAACAATGACCAAATTTCACTCCTGAAACAACTTTGGTCAACATATCTGCAGGGTTGTCATTTGTGTGGACCTTCTCCAATATGACATCTCCATCATCCAAGACGTCCCGTACAAAGTGGAATCTGACGTCGATGTGCTTCGTGCGCGCATGATAAACCTGGTTCTTCGCCAAATAGATAGCCGACATACTATCACAATATATCCGAATAGTCTCCTGAGCGATCCCCAAGTCCTCCAATAATCCACGCAACCATAAAGCCTCCTTAATTGCTTCAGTAACCGCCATATACTCTGCCTATATAGTAGAGAGAGCCACTGTGGACTGAAGCGTGCAACGCCAACATACAGGTGCACCTGCCAATGTAAAAGCATAACCTGACGTAGACCGGCGTTTGTTAAGATCTCCAGCATAATCCGAATCCACATATCCAATACAAGCCTACCCATCCTTCTCATCCTTCTGAAATACTAAACCAACATCCATGGTGCCTCGAACATACCGTAGAATCCACTTCACGGCCTCCCAGTGACCCTTCCCGGGGTCGTGCATGTATCTCGATACCATGCTCACGGCCTGTGACAAATCTGGCCTCGTACACACCATCGCATACATCAAGCTACCTACTACACTAGCATATGGGACCTTCGACATATAATCTCTGTCCTCAACTGAAACAGGTGACATCAACGCTGAAAGCTTGAAGTGGGGAGCCAATGGTGTGCTAACTGCTTTTGCATTGCCATCAAAGCTGAATTTCTTCAACATCTTCTGCAAGTAGCTCTTCTGTGTAAGCTTCAATTTCCCCTTCACCCTGTCTCGCTCGATCTCCATACCCAATATCTTCTTTGCCTCTCCAAGATCCTTCATCTCAAACTCGGATGATAACTCCTCTTTCAGCTTTCGAATAGCCGAAGAATTCCTGGAAGCAATAAGCATATCATCAACATATAAAAACAAATATATGAGCTCACCATCCTGTAGCTTGTGCATATAAACACATGGGTCATATGGGCTCCTCGTGTACCCTCGGCCAATCATGAAGCCGTCGAATCTCTTATACCACTGTCTTGGTGACTGCTTCAAACCATAAAGAGACTTCTTCAGCTTACAAACCAAATCTTTTTTTCCTACAACTTTGAAACCCTGGGGTTGTGTCATGTAGATCTCCTCATCTAAATCTCCGTGTAGAAAGGCTGTCTTCACATCCATCTGGACCAAATCCAAATCCAACTGTGCCACCAGCGCCAATAAAATCCGAATAGACGAATGCTTCACAACGGGTGAAAATACCTCGTTGTAATCAATGCCCTCAAGCTGTGCATATCCCTTGGCAACCAATCTGGCTTTGAACCGAATGTCCCCAATAGAAGATCCCTCCTTCTTCGCATATACCCACTTGCAACCAATAGCTTTCTTACCCTTAGGTAGCTGTGCAAGTGCCCAAATATCGTTCTTCTGAAGAGACCGCATCTCCTCTTCCATAGCTTCCCTCCACCTGATCGAATCGAGGCTAGACTCTGCCTCCCTGAATGTGGCTGGAACCATACATAGCTTCCCTCCACCTGATCGAATCGAGGCTAGACTCTGCCTCCCTGAATGTGGCTGGAACCATATCGTCAATAACCTCCACTGATAATGCATATGCGACCATGACATCATTATACCTAGCTGGCCGACGAATCTCTCTCCTCGGTCTATCTGCTACAATGGATCTCTGAACATGACCCTATTCATGAATCCCATGATCTACTGTATCCTGTATCTGTCCGTCTGTCTTCTCATCTCCTCCCAGTGTCACCTCTGTAGGAGCCTCAATGGATACAGTGCTCTCTGGAGTGGGTGGAGTCACATCATCCTCCCCCTGCTATGATATCTCTCCTGTCTGGTCTCCCTCCACCTGCTGAGGGGCTCGAGGCCTCATCATGTACGCCTCATCAAATGTGACATCTCTGCTAATAACTATCTTCTTGTCCTGTGGATCCCATAATTTGAAGCCTTTGACTCCATCTCTAAATCCCACAAAGACTGCTTTCCTCGCTCTCGGATTTAATTTACCATCACTGACATGATAATAAGCTGGACACCCGAATATCCGAAGCGACTCATAGTAACTAGCCACCGAACCAAACCAACGCTCCAAAGGAGTCTTCTCGTCTATCGCAGTACACGGCAACCTGTTCACGAGATGGCTCGCATAAACTAACGCCTCGGCCCAAAAGGATCTAGGCAATCCACTCTGCGTCATCATACACCACACCTTCTCCAGCAAGGTACAGTTCAATCTCTCAGCCACCCCGTTCTGTTGCGGTGTCTCTCGAACTGTGAAGTGTCTTCTAATGCCGTGATCCCGGCAAAACTGCAGAAACGGATCACTCTTGTACTCTCCACCGTTATCTGAACGTAGAGTCTTCACCTTTCTACCTGTCTGCAGCTCCACTTTCTTCTTCCACTCCACAAAAATATCCAGGACCTGATGTTTATGCTTCATCGGGTATACCCAATTCCTCCTGGAATAATCATCAATGAAAGTGACAAAATAGTTGGCCCCACCAAGAGATGTGTTCTTGGAAGGACCCCAAACGTCTGTGTGAATATAATCCAATGTACCTAGGGTGTTATGAACAGCGGTGCCAAACTTCACTCTAGTCTTCTTCCCAAGTACACAATGCTCACACAATTCCATCTTGCAGGTCTTAGCACCTTTCAATAGCCCCTGTTTAGCCAATGACTGTAGGGACTTATCACCTGTGTGTCCAAGTCTCATGTGCCATAAGGTGGTAGTGTCCTCCTCTGTAGTGATAGAAGCTGCCAGACCCCCTGTAACTGTCTTTCCCTTCAAGTAGTATAGGTTGTTTTCTCTGACACCTCGCATCACCACCATAGAACCCTTCGTGACCTTCACTTAGGCGTCCTCTAAGATCACTCGATATCCTGCTGCCTCCAAAGTCCCAAGAGAAATGATGTTCTTTGTCAACTGCGGCACGACCCTCACTTCCTTCAATTCCCTCACTACACTATCATGCATCCTGATCCGGACTGAACCAATACCACCAATAGGGCATACGTGATCATTACCCATAAGCACGACATCCCCTCTTTCCAGCTCCTCAAAGCTAGAAAACCATTCCCTCTTAGGGCAGATGTGATATGTAGCTCCCGAATCCATCATCCACTTCGTGGAATCCGCATAGCAAACCGACGGTAAAGCAGGACATGAATAGCCTAAAGAATCTGAATCTGAATGCTCACCAATAGCTTTTACAACATTCACTTCTGAAGCTTGTGCAGCTTTCCCCTTATTCTTCCCGGCTTTTTCTTTCCACATTGGGCATTCAATCTTCCAATGTCCTTCTTCTTTACAATACCGACATTGATTTCTACCAACACTCTTATAGGCACTCCTATTCTTTGACTTTGAGCGGTTGAACTGACGACGGTTTGGATCTCGGCCTCGAACTGCTAACGCATCTCCCGATGCCTTCTCGGAGGGTTCACCATCACTCTTCCTCAACTCATAGTTCACCAAAGCTGAGGTCACCTCCTTGTAGCTAACTGTAGTTCTTCCATTGATCATAGTGAGAACGAACGTACCATAATCATCTTCGGGCAACGAACACAGAAGTAGCATCGCCTTGTCTTCATCCTCAACTATAATATCAACATTGGCCATATCTGAAAGTAGCTTAGTGAAATTGTTGACATGCTCCCTGATGGAAACCCCTCTCTTCATCTTGAACTGGTAAAATCTCTTCTTCAAGTGAAGCCGATTCTCAATGCTCTTCGTAAGATATTTCTCATTGAGTGTTTCCCACATCTTCTTCGCCGACGTCTCGTTCATGACATCATAAATAAGATCCGGCGTCAAGCATGACCTAATAACACCACAAGCTCTACTGTTCATCTTTCTCCAAACCTTATCTTCCAACTCAGCGGGTTTCTCTTTTAACTCAAGAGTCTCCTCCAAATTCTGTGCATCCAATGCATCCATCACCTGACACCTCCACATTCCAAAATTGATCTTACCATCGAACTTCGGAACATTAATCTTCGTGTTATTGATGCTCAGACTCTGTATCGCCTTTGTTAGAGACGAACCTGACATGCTTGCATCTCCCATGTTGTCGATCTAGCTCTGATACCAATTGTTGTGCGCGACGGAAGCTTTCTAGGGCAACACGAACAATAACTCGAACTAAACCACAAACAATATGCAAACCACAATCACAGCAAGAACAAAGAATTTACGTGGTTCGGCAAGTTGCCTACGTCCACGGGGTAAGGAGGGGGGAGATTTTACTACTAGAATTCAAGGGAATACAAATAGGGTTACAAATCTCTCAGACCAAACCCTAAAACAAAGCACTTGATCTCTCAAAGCTCTCCCACAATTGGATGCCACAAATCTCTCTTAGAGGCTTCTCAAAATCGTCCTCCAGATACCCTAACAAATCAGGTTTAGGATATATATAGCTTACAAAACGAAACGGGTCAAAAACCTGAAAGCCCAGCCCAAAACGACGTCGGTCGACCGGCCCGGTCGACCGACCACCTTCCAGCAGAAACCTGTGCACGTTTGTGGTCGACCGCGCCGGTCGACCGCCCAACTCTCTGCTGATTTTTCTGAGTTTCTGTAATTTCTTCAGCCTTAACAACATCCATGGCCGAGAGTCACCATTGATGGTAAACACGTTGTTTGCAGGATTTCAGATTTAATCTCAATCATTCATCATTTCTTTTATCTCCAATCTCTTCTAGGATTAGGATCTCTCTTTCCTGACCTATTCAGACTTAATATTGTTGAGAGAGAGAGAGAGAGAGAGAGAGAGAGAGAGAGAGAGAAGAGAGTTCTAGGATTGAGTTCTAGGATTTTGATTTGTGAGAGATTTCATTGATGGATTTGTTCTAGGATTTTGATTTGTGAGAGATTTCATTGATGGATTTGACCCCTAGAGTCTCGACAAACTCTCACTCATTATGCACAACATTTTCAGGTCATTTAAGTGAGGAGAGTTGTTGTTGGATTGATTTTCTTCACTGTTCTTCATCAAGCTATACTTAGGGGGTGTTTGGCTCAATTTTTACAAATTATAGGAAATGTTTTCCACCCAAAATATGATTTCCTTGTATCTCTTAAAAAAATTATAGGAAAAGTTTTGAGAAGTTAAAAAGTACCAATTTTTTTATTTTTTGTACTTTGCTTGTTTGGTTCAAAATAAGAAAATGACCCATGACTTTATAGAAAATAGCAAGATTTTTTATAATTTGTAGAAATTGAACCAAACACCCCCTAAATTTATAGAAAAACGTCAACTTTATAGAAAAGTATCAATGAGGTGTCAGACTTCTAGGTGATTTCTGCCAATTTTGAGAGGAAATTGATTTCTGTGAATTTTGGTACTTTTCTGTACTTTACAAAAAATATTTCTGTAATTTTTTTAAACCAAACACAGTTTACAAAAATCTATAAAAAATTTTTAATTATAGAAATCCTATTGTCGGTCCTTTTGAGAAAACTTTTTTATAAAATTGTTGAACCAAACACCCTCTTATATGTGAATGGTGGAGTCTGGTGGAGTCACATGTGTGGGGGCCACATTTGTTCAGCGGAAGCAAAGAAGTTCACATGACTTTCAAAGCGTGTGGGGGCCACAAGAACAAATAACGCAACACGTTATCATTTCTGCTTGAAGAGAAGCAAGGTCCACCCGATTTCAATTATATATATAGCCTAGGGTTTTGTGCTTCTACGGTAGGCAGAGGACTGAGTTTGTGAAATTTTGCGGCTGGCTGCGTGCAATTACAAAGGTGCAAAGTTTTTTTGGCTGCGGGAGAAAATTTGTGCAGTCAGCTTTAGTTCTCTGTTTGGGTGACGTGCAGGAGCCGATTTGAGAGGGTTTGTGCATCTTTTTGAGAGAGATATTTGTGTGAGGGATTTGAGAGCTTAGTTGAGGGTTTAATTTGTGAGATTGTAAACCCTAGTTGTATTCTATCACTCTAATAGTAGATCTCCCCCTCCTTGCCCCGTGGATGTAGGCTATTTGCCGAACCACGTAAAATTCATTGTCTTGCTGTGATTTGTAATAGCTTGTAGGTTCCCTCGACAAGTTAGTCCTAGAACTGATGAGTGGAAGAACTGATATCTCACTTTGTTGAGTTATTTTGCTTTTGGTTTTTATTTCCTTTGTAAAACAGGAATTCCGTTGTGATCTTACTCTCTTGTTGTGCTGCCGAAGTGCTGCCAAAATTTTCACTGCGCACAACATTATATTCATCGAATGATGGTTTGTTTAACAAAAAAATTGTAAGATATTTCTTGATATATTGAGCTTTAATTGTTTGTGTTTGAATTTATTTTAAACTTGTTTTTACGACGTACTCAAGCCGGTTGAATTGGGTTTTACGACGTACTCATAGTAGAGAGTTACGTTAGACGACTAGTTACAGATAGCTCTCAGGGTGCAGTTTCATAAGACTACTGAATTGGGTTTGTAATTCAGGAGAACTCTTTGCATAGTAAAGAAGCTCTTTCGCGAGAAGGTAGAGTGGAAGTGGGATTATTATCCGTATTGCTACAAAGTCTCGTGCGTTACTTTGTTGCTTTTGGTGTTGAAGTATTTTGCTTTATATTGTTGATCGCTTTTATTTTATATTTTTTACTGTATATTGTGTGTTTTTTGAAAAAAGGTAGCAATCTTATTCAATCTCCTTCAGGCTTAGTATCTCAGACCACACTGATACTTTCTTCTATGCTGTCTAGTTGTTAATCACTTTTTAGCAATCTAAACATCAAGATTTTCTTTAATATAACAGGTTCTTTTTCAGATCCAAGAGAAAAAAAAGGAAAAAGTTCAAATATTCTTGCGTTCAGAAACTTTTGTATTCTTGAAAAACTTTCCCTGCAAATTATTAAAAATGCACCTGGATTTTAATCTAAATAATAAAAATTGCTTGTAGAAAATCATAGCCAATCTAAATTGAGAGAATTCCAAAATGATCATATATAATTATTGACTCGTAAGGTTGAGGAAGACATCACATGTTTGAGAGATTAGACAGGTGCTCCAAAAGATTCAATCACCCTCCATAGCACAAAATAAGTATGAACTCTATGGCAGAAATATATACATGTGTTGTGCAGATATTAATCAATAATATAATGAAAGAGAAAAATTAATTGGTTCCTAATTAGTGATTACTTAACAAATATTTTCCCTTTGCACCCCAAAGGTTTTCAAGCTTGTCCACGCTTCGCATACTATTCCATCTCTCAAAGGAAAAACAAAAGAGAATGATATTATAACGTTGAAGATGAGTAAAATTGCCAAGCATAATTATCTCTTTTGAAAATGTCCTCGAAACACATACATGCATCCATTAAACACATACATGCTTACATGAATCACTCCTTATACATGCATAACCGCAAGTAAATACATTATTCATAGCTCTCAAATATATACGCATACATGAAACACATATATGTATACATGAATCACTCCTTATAGATGCCTAACCACAATGACATACATCTATTCATAGCTCTCAAATATATATGCATACATGAAATACACACACCACACACAACACACACACACAACACACACCACACAATATTATATATATATAATATATATATATATATATATATATATATATATATATATATATATATATATATATATATAATATAATATATATACACATACATGAATCACTCCCTATAGACGCATAACCCCAATTAAATACATTATTCATTTACTCTCAAATAATTTCACCATTGATTGAATTGATTCTTGGTTACTTGAATTGATCTTGGTTACTGAAATGAATGTATGCACATGTTGATAATAATAACGCAATAGTAAAATCATTCACAATATTATTAACAATATATAATATTATCTAAAAATATTGAACAACAATGTACAATAATAGTTTACTTTAGGTATTACAACATTGTGTGTGTATATATATATATATATATATATATATATATAATATATATATATTATATATATATATATATATATATATAATATATAATATATATAATATAATATTATATATATTATATATATATATATATATATATATATATATATATATATATATATATATATATATATATATATATATATATATATATATAATATATATATATATATATTATAGAGCAAAACTTGGTGTCCACTTAAGTGCGGACATCCACCAACTTTTTAACCCTTGGATGTTTCCTAGGGATCATTGCATGAATATGAAGTGACTTTTTATATGTTAAATGAGTGGATATAAAGTTTGGTGGCACACACTATTCACTATCCACTTAAGTTGACACAAGTTCTCCTCTATATATATATATATATATATATATATATATATATATATATATATAGATATATATATATATATATATATAATATGGAGCTGTACATAATAACAATAATAATAGAAAATTCTATTTAAAAACTCATTTAACTATGGAAATGTTGGGGATTCGAAACAATCAATCGAACCCTTGCCCTTCCGGACCTTGTGTTGAAAGTAGGAATAATACCACAAATAAAGATTTAACTTGCAAAAAACAGTAAAAGAGACGAACACACAGATTTAACGAGGTTCGGCAACGTGCCTACGTCCTCGGGAGCCACACCATACAATCTCTTTATTAATTGAAGAAGAAAATACAAGCTCTCAAACAAGGGATTAATCTCTCTGAGATTCTCTCTCTCTTTGCAGTCAAAAAGCTCTCTTTTTTGATGTTGTTTAAACCCTAAAATCGTTTGGGGTATATATAAAATCCTGGGTGAAACAGATTCCTAAACAGAATAGGATTCTGTTTGACTGCGTCGCTGTCGACCGACCCGGTCGACCGATCAGATTCCAGAGAGTTTGGCGGTCGACCGGCGCGGTCGACCACAATCAAAACCCGAGACCAGATTTTTCTACAGGGTTTTGGTGGTCGACCGGGTCGGTCGACCTTCGCGGTCGACCGACCCGGTCGACCGTGGATCTGTCTGCTCGTTTTCTTGTCCTTTTGATTTTAGCTCTTGTCTCAAACTTTGGGTCTACACCTTAGACTAACAATCTCCCACTTGGAGACCAAAGTGCCTGCAATGAGTTCCCCCGAACTCTTTTCTTCTTCGCATGTATCTTTTCCCCGAAAAATTCTTTTTTCAATCAACAATATCTCGGCGATCTCGCCGATCCTCGTAGTGTGGCTCCGCCTTCGTCTTCTACTCGTGAAGGCCAACTGAAGTTGCGCACAACTCCAGTTTCTCAACCAGACCATCTCCTTGCTTTCTTCAGTCACCGCGACATACTCAGCCTCGGTTGTTGATAAAGTCACAATCTTTTGCAAACGTGAGACCCAGCTCACTGCTATCGACGCTAAGGTATAAACATACCCCGTGGTGCTTCGTCTCGTATCATGATCACCGACGAAGTCCGCATCCACGTATCCTTACAGTACCAAATCCTTCCTCTTGAAACATAGTGGTTTGTTTGTTGTCCCTCTCAAGTACTGCATTATCCACTTCACGGCCTCCCAATGCTGTTTCCCTAGATTGCTTGCAAATCTGCTCACAACTCCCACTGCATGGGCGATGTCCGGCCTCGTGCAAACCATCGCGTACATGAGACTCCCAATGGCCGAAGAATATGGCACCCTGCTCATATGCTCTCTATCTGCATCTGTCTTAGGCGATTGCTCCTCAGATAGCTTGAACTGACTTCCAAGGGGTGTGCTAACAACTTTAGCATTCTGCATGTTGAACCTCTGAAGTACCTTCTCAATGTATTCAGCTTGGCTCAATCTTAATGTCCCTTCAGCTTCATCCCTACTGATTCGCATCCCTAGAATCTGCTTCGCTGCACCCAGATCCTTCATTACAAATTCCTTTGCTAGCTGCCTCTTCAAACTCTTTATCTCTTATAAACATGGTCCTGCTACCAACATGTCATCAACATATAATAACAAAATAATGAAGCTGGACTCGAACCTTTTGAAATAACAGCAATGATCCGAATTGCATCTTCTGTAGCCATTGTTCTGCATGAAATTATCAAACTTCTTATACCACTGTCTCGGAGCCTGTTTCAAACCATATAAGCTCTTCTTGAGCTTGCACACCATCTCTTCCTTTCCTTCTTCAATGACGCCAACAGGCTGCTTCATGTAGATTTCTTCATCCAAGTCATCATGAAGAAAGATAGTCTTCACATCTAACTGCTCAAGGAAGAGGTCCTCTGCAGCTACCAAACTCAACACCACTCTGATGGCTGTGAGTTTCACAACAGGGGAAAATATCTCCGTGTAGTCTACTCCTTCCCGCTGTTGAAACCCCTTCACGACTAATCTGGCCTTGAATCTCTTGCTTCCATCACTCTCCTACTTGACCCGGTAGACCCATTTATTGTGCAAGGCTTTCTTCTGCGCAGGTAGCTGGGCTAACTCCCATGTCTCATTGGTGAGTAGAGAATCCATCTCCTCCTGCATCGCATGCTCCCACTGCTGAGATTCGCTCACTTGCACTGCCTCTTCATAACACTCTGGCTCTCTGCTATCTGTTAAGAGTAGATAATCAAGTGACGAGAGGTATTTGGGATTTGGTTTGGATACCCTGGATGACCTCCTAAGCTCCACGCCCTGGGTAGTAGCTTCTGCACCTGTAGTCTCCTCCGTTCTACGGTCAGAACTGACATCGTCGCCCCCATCTGGAAGTTCCTCCAAATCCATGTACTCGGATCCACCTGTATCCGTAGTGCTGCTCCCACTGCTTTGGCTATCCTTGGCATTGTCCCTGTCCTTGTACATCACCTCCTCATTGAATATCACATCCCGGCTCCTGATGATCTTCCTGTTCTTTTCATCCCAAAGGCGATACCCGAACTCATCAATACCGTATCCAATGAATGTGCACTTTTATGACTTAGCTTCTAGCTTGTCCCTGACATGGTCACTGATATGAACATAAGCCACGCAACCAAATACACGCAAGTGTGAGAGATTTATCTTCTTTCCACTCCAAACCTTCTCTGGAATCCTAAAATCTAATAGAACTGATGGCCCGTGATTAATCAGGTAGGCTACCGTATGCACCTCATCCGCCCAAAATGTCTTAGGTAGACCTGCATGTAGTCGCATGCTCCGCGCACGCTCTGTCAAGGTCCTGTTCATTCTCTCTGCAATGCCGTTCTGCTACGGCGTCCCTGGAGTAGTCCTCTCTAAGCGAATCCCATTCGTAGCACAGAACCTCTTGAACTCCTCCAGCTCATATTCTCTACCATTATCTGATCTCAAGCACTTCACCTTCAGATCTGTCTCGTTCTCGACCATGGCCTTCCACTTCTTGAAGATTTCGAACACCTCTGACTTGTGTTTCATCAAGTAAACCCACACCTTCCTCGAGTGATCGTCGATAAAGGTGACGTAGTATCTCGAACCGTCAAAAGAAGACACACTGGATGGGCCCCATACATCTGTATGAATCAACTCTAGCTTCTGAGCCTTAGGTGGCCTTCCACCCTTCTGGAAACTAACCCTCTTCTGCTTCCCTAAGATGCAGTCTTCACAAACCCCGACTTCGACGGTGTCGATCCCGGTTAGCTTTCCTTGTAAATGTAGAATTTTCATCCCCTTCTCGCTCATGTGTCCCAACCTGTTGTGCCATGGATTTGTACTCTCCTTGCCAGCTGTAATTACGAGGGTGTCACTCGCATGTGAAGTGAGGTAGAGAGTTCTTGTTTTATTGCCTCGGGCAACAACCATAGTACTGTTGGAGATTCTCCACGAATCCCCGATGAATGTCGAAACGTAGCCTTCTGCTCCAAGCTGTCCCACCGAAATAAGATTCCTCTTCAGCTTCGGCACGTGTCTCACGTTCTTCAAATTCCACTTAGAGCCCTTTATCTGTATCTGAACGTCGCCCTTTCCAACAATATTGTAAGGTTCATTGTCCCCCAAGTATACTTTACCAAAGTCCCCTGCTATATAGTTCTGAAGTAGTTTTCTATTAGCAGTGGCGTGGAAATAAGCTCCTGAGTCGATGACCCAAGAATCAGAATCGCTATCCATAGCAAGGATCAATGCATCCTGCACGATATGAGCCTCCTGCTCACCCACATCCTTCTTTGGTGCTTTACAGACCGAAGACATATGGCCCTCCTGGCCACAGTTCCAACACTTCCCTTTGATGGACCTAATCTTCGAGTTCGGCCTCTTCTTTACTGATTTCGACCCATTCCTGTTCTGGTTCCATTTCTTCTGGCTTCTGCCTCTCTGCTCGAAACTTAGGGCTGAACCTGAACCTTCTAATTTGGAAGATTTTCTTCTAACCTCCTCAGATAGAATCATGCTAACAACCTCATTCAGCTTCAACTTCTCTTTCCCCATCGAATTGCTGATTGTCGTCACACAACCTGCCCAACTATCCAGCAACTGCGATAGTAGTAGAAGGGCCTGCACTTCGTCATCGAACGTGATGTCCACGGAGATAAGTTGATCAATAATCGTGTTGAACTCGCTGAGGTGCATCGTGAAGGACCATCCTTCTGCCATCTTGAGGTTGAAAATAGTTTTGACTAGATGCACCTTGTTTGTTGTCGACGGTTGCTCGTACATCTTCGCGAGCGCTTCCATAAGCCCCACCATCGTTTTCTCCTTCAGAATATTATGGGATACTGATTTGGTGAGCGACAACCGGATTTGCCCTAGAGCCTTCCTATCCAGTACCTCCCAATCACCATCTGACTCCTCTTTCTTCTTTCCCTTTTCCTTGCCCATCAACGGGCGATACAAGTCCTTCTGGTACAAATAGTCCTCCATCTGGTACAGATAGTCCTCCATCTGCGACTTCCAGTAGGCGAAGTCTGAATCATCAAACTTCTCGATCTTTGATTTGCTTTCCTCTGCCATGACTTTCACACAAATTGCTGAACGATGCTCTGATACCAGTTGTTGGGGATTCAAAACAATCAATCGAACCCTTGCCCTTCCGGACCTTGTGTTGAAAGTAGGAAAGTAGGAATAAAACCACAAATAAAGATCTAACTTGCAAAAAACATTAAAGGAGACGAACACAAAAATTTAACGAGGTTCGGCAACGTGCCTACGTCCTCGGGAGCCACACCACACAATCTCTTTATTAATTGAAGAAGAAAATACAAGCTCTCAAATAAGGGATTAATCTCTCTGAGATTCTCTCTCTCTTTGCAGTCAAAAAGCTCTCTTTTTGATGTTATATAAACCCTAAAATCATTTGGGGTATATATAGAATCCTGGGTGAAACAGATTCCTAAACAGAACAGGATTCTGTTTGACTGTGTCGCGGTCGACTGGCCCGGTCGATCGATCAGATTCCAGAGAGTTTGGCGGTCGACCGGCGCGGTCGACCGCAATCAAAACCCGAGACCAGATTTTTCTACAGGGTTTTGGTGGTCGACCGGGTCGGTCGACCGCGACCTGATCCAGGCTCTCCCAGCTCCTGTGCACGTTCGCGATCGACCGAATCGGTCGACCGTGGATCTTTCTGCTTGATTTTCTATCTTTTTGATTCCAGCTCTTGTCTCGAACTTTGGGTCTACACATTAGACTAACAATCTCTCACTTGGAGATCAAAGTACCTGCAATGAGTTCCTCCATCTGCGACTTCTAGTAGGCGAAGTCTGAACCGTCAAACTTCTCGATCTTTGATTTGCTTTCCTCTGCCATGGCTTTCACACAAATTGCTGAACGAAGCTCTGATACCAGTTGTTGGGGATTCGAAACAATCAATCGAACCCTTGCCCTTCCGGACCTTGTGTTGAAAGTAGGAAAGTAGGAATAATACCACAAATACCCAATCATAACCCCCAGTAAATCCACTATTAGACCTCATAAAGTATCATTAAATTAAATAAGTAATCAATCTTAACCCTCTAATTTCTTCAGGTGTAACTTCCACACAATCTCATTCCTATATATAGTTTCCCTCATACTTAACCATGATCACACAACCAATCACCTATAGTAAAAAAACACCTATTCCATCTAAAACTTTAACCCAGACCTCTATAATCTAGAACCTCATAGAATCACTTCATTCTCAATATCAACATATCCAAATAGCCAAGCAATCCATTTTTCCTCAATACACATTCAGAATCAACCTATTTAAAAATCTGTCAAGCACGAGTTTCTTACAGGAAGCAAGGACGCAAGGTCCTAATATTCCATTGAAGCAAGATTTAGAGGATATTTGCTAAGGCTCTGTAATTATAAGTGCATGTAATGAATTTGTTTGCAATTGTATTCCTCCATAATTTTAGTCAGAGTTTTGGGTTTTGGCTGCTAGTGTCGCTGCAGTGCTAATTTCAGATTAGTATATTTGACAAGATAATGTTGTGTGTGAGATATACTTTAATTGTGTTGGTGAGATTAGATAAAGTATGGAATTCATGGGTTATATATAGGGGTGCATTCGGTCCGGATATGACTCGAATATGAAACTTATCATATCCATATCCGCTTACCCACCTCAGATACGGATACGGATACAGATATATCTTGCTAAGAAAAATTTATATTCATATCCACTAAAATCAGATACAGTTATGGATATACATACGGATATATAAGCGGATACGCATGATGATACAAAATAGATATGATCTAGACATTATTGAGAAAAACATAGTTCATGTGATACAAAAAAGTTCGTTAATATGTTCATTATAACTAAAAAGTTAATCTCAGACATCTTGATCCTCAACATTAACCACAAATCCATAATCTAAGAATTCAAACTATTGTAAGAGTGTGACTAATATTTATTTGGATATTTCAGATACGGATCTATATATTTCACTACAAAACCATATCTGTAACCATATTCTATCAGTTATAGATTTGAGTAACCATATCCGTATCCTAACGGATATGGTTACATATATTTTCTCAGATATAGATATGGTTTAGCACCCATAATTACAAAGGTTTTTTGTCCTTACCATGTTTTACTTAGATGATTTAATTATCCCTTCAATTATTGGTAAAGGTTTGGATAAAACTATGGTTCTGTTTATGTTTTTGGTGGTACCTTGCTATCCCTCCAGAAACACACATCCTTTGGGCATGTGAAACGTTATACAATCAAAATTTGAAAGTAGTCCCTAAAATCATCGAAATTACTATTCGGTCCCCAAAATTTTAAGTTATTTTACAATTAGTCATCAAATCAAGAGGGAATAGCAAATAGAGAAAAATTTGTTGCTCAAAATCTTTGAAATTACTATTTGATCCCCTATCTCAAAAGTTGTTTTAAATTAATCCCTTTGATTCCTACTTCAACTCTTGATTGGAGGGACTACCTTCAAAATAACTTAATATTTTGGTTCTTAAGAACAGAGGGATCTTATAGCAATTTTCATGATTTGAGGTACTAATTTCAAAATATAAAAGATTTTAGTCTAAATACTCAAAGCATTTATTTCAAAATGCTCTAATTTATGTTAGAATATAAAATGTGTCTCTATAGGCAATGCACCTACCCTATCTAGTTATTTAAAAAGTCATATCCATCACAGATGTGGATCCACATATATTTGACAAGTGTCAAATATGAAATTTGCTTGATAGTATGACACTCTTTCAGACTAAAAATATGTGTCTTAGGGCCCGTTTGGTCTGCGCTGTTATTGAGGCCGGGGAATGTTTTTCTCCTCCTGACACCAGCTTCACATCGACAAACCGCATTCTAGGGTTTTCGTTTTCCAAACTTTGGTTGCGCTTCTCCTTCTCGTCCTCCAGCCACGGAAATCCCCTCCACATCGGACTTTTTTCTTCGCCCCATTCCTTCGAAAACGAGAGGAAATCGTCCCCGATCTGTACTATTGTCAGATCTCGGGTAAATGGGGGGGGGGGGACACAGTTGAGGCGCCTAGGGTCACCTCCTCTTTCCCTCACTTTTTCAGTCTTCGCGCTTAGGTTTTCTCTTCGTGGCTTGCGGGAGTTCTCTTCGTGGCTTGCGGGGGTTCTCTTCGTGGCTTGCGGGAGTTCTATACTATTGATTTTGTCAGATCTCGGGATTTCGTGGCTTGCGGGAGTTCCTATTTGTTGGTGTTTTTGCTGAATTTTGCTAAAATTTGGGGGTTTTTGCTGGATTTCGTGGCTTGCTGGATTTTATCAACGCCTTTATTAGGAAAATTTTGGGGTTTTTTTGCCGACTTTGATCTTCATGGAAACTGATTTTAGACCTAAGGTATGATTCTCAACTCAGAATTGATTTGTTAAAAAATTTGTATGATTTGAATTATTAGGATGAAATTTTGCATTTTCTATAGTGATCTAGAAATTAACAGAAATTTATCTGAAAATATAATTGTAATTAACTAAAAATGTTACTGTAATTAACTAAAAATTATATTAATTATTATAAATATAATTGAAAAGAGAACATAAATGAACTGAGAATTATCTTAAATAGTCGTAAAAGAAACCGAAAATATTGATGAAAATATTAACTGAAAATTAACTTTAGATCGTTATGTGTCATTTAAGTTTTGATTATTGACATTGCATATGAATGCTTGGTAGGTATATTAATTATTTCAATTTGATTTTTGCATCGTAGATCGATGGTGATGTGGATTGTACCGATGAACAAAGTGTTGTTAATGTTGTTCAAAGTGCTGCACTATCCGTTCTTGTTATAATAATTACATTCATAAGGAGAATGCAAGCCAGACGTAAATCAATACGTAGTGGTCCAAGTGAGGAAAAAAAAAGGCAAGAGAGGTGTTTGTGGGAAAATTTGCAGTAAAAGAAACGAAGGAAAATTGATTTGTATTCCTTTAATCTCAGTTACAATTGGATTTCCTGATTACAAAAGAGAGGAGAATGATCTGGATTCTCCCCTTTGTTTAAATCTGGGTTCTTCACGGTGGCGATGAGATGCCTCCCTCGAATGCTCACGTCGAGTTTGCTTCTCGTTGACGATCCGACGTCTTGTTTCACTGGAACATGATCTTCTCCTCACGATTTGACGTTGTGGAGAACTCTGAACGAGTTTAAAACTCTATGAAAGAGTTGATTTAACCGAAAGTCGGTTATAAGCCAAGGATGAAGAAGATCTTGTTGCCGATCTCAAAAGCTCCAACCGATCCAACTCCTCGATCTGATTATAAAAAATCCGATCTCCAAAAATCCCCCCTTAACTCTGTTGAGTTTGCTGTTATTTATAGGGGATTAAGGGGTGTAACCACCTCCTTAATTCGCTCCTAAGTGGGGCTAATGGGATGTAACCGCCCCTTAAAGCGATTTAAGAGCTACGTTTGGCAGCGGATCTGAGCTGCGTTTACAGCAATTTGGAAGCTGCGTTCTGCAGCGATATGGAGCTGTGTTCTTTGATGTTTGAAGGTGCGTTTCGTAGTGTTATGGAACTGCGTCTGACGGTGATTAAAGCTGCGTCTGGCAGCGGTATAGAGCTGCGTTGGGCAGCGGTTGGAGCTGCGTTGAGCAGTGGTATAGAGCTGCGTTGGGCAGCGGTATAGAGCTGCGTTGGGTAGCGGTTGGAGCTGCGTTGAGCTGCGTTCGTGGCTATGAACGCGATGCGTCTTGATACTGGTGTGCGGGGAGGACTTCCGCAGCTTGATTTGAAGAGACCGTCGATTTGTAGTCTCTTTCTGTCGAAGCGTTGCAAAGATCGTCATTTTGTAATCTTTACTTTAGCTCTTTGATATGCAAGAGTCATCAGATTGTAACTCTCGATGTTGATTGTGAAGGCTGTTAAACTAGAGCTCTCATCGGTTGTCGTGAAGGTCGTCAGATTGTAACATTTAGCGATCTACGTGAAAGTCTTCAAATTGTAACCTTCTGGAAGTCGTCAGATTGTAACTTCCATCATCGGTGTTTTGATGGGGATCAACTATCTATTGTGATTTTTTTGACAGCCTACATCCTCTCATTCCTCTCCCTCTCTTCCCCCTCCCCCTCGCTCTTCCCCGCCCCCCGCGCTGATGAGCCTCGACTATCTGAGTATCCGGCTGTGTGTGAGGCTGAGATTCTCTGCACTTGCTTCGAAGGCATCTTGGTTGAAGGGTTTTGCCACGTAGGACCTGTGTGAAGGTATGCGCCATAATCCTGCTTCTGGAATGTGGGGGTGGACACTGCATTTTGAACATGAGATGCGGGTCTCACCCTTGCATGTTGAATTTGGAACACGGGTGTGACCTCGGCGTTCGGTTTTTGCATCGCGGGTCTGACCTCAACGTTTTGACTTAAGACATGGAAGTGGCTTCCGTGTATTTTTGACTAAGTCTTTAAGACTTGTCTTTGGCTCATCTGTTTTAAGCCTCGGCTCACATCCATTAAGCTGATGGACCTGCAAACGTGCATAAGATTTTTGGCAAACCCTCAGCCATCAACAGATTTGATAAGCCTTTACCGACTATCGTTTGAGTCGGGCTAGCATGTGGATTGTCTAAGTCCGTTCCACATGTAACGTTGTGCTAAGAGAATGAACCCTCTTAGACTTGATGCTATGATTTTGAATACATAGACTTTGTCATTATTTCTTCCTGTGTTACTTGAAACACTGAAAGAAAGTTGGAAGCGCCAGAGGTGTAATATTAACTTGGCATGAATTTTCACTTAGAGTGAAATTCAAAAATTTTCTTTATTATCACTAGGGTAATTCCAGAAAATATTTAATCCGTTGGGGATTTTATAATGACAACTTGCTGTTAGAGGTGTGATGTTAACCTAACAGTATTTTTATGGACCTATCGCTCCGTTGATGAGAGTCAATAAGTGGAAAGTATTGCGATCGGAGCAACTTTGAGGACCTATCGCTCTATTGACGAGAGTCGATAAGTTGATTTTGTCAGAGGTGTTTGATATTAACGTGACAAGATTGTGTTGCGATTGGAGCAACTTTGTGGACTTATCATCCTATTGATGAGGATTGATAAGTGGGTTTTTGTCAGAGGTGTGATGTTAACGTGACAAGATTGTGTTGCGATTGGAGAAACTTTGTGGACTTATCATCCTATTGAAGAGGATTGATAAGTGGATTGTCAGAGGTTTGGTGTTAACATGACAGGAATTTGTTGCGATCAGAGCAACTTTATGGACTTATCATCCTATTGAAGAAGGTTGATAAGTGAATTTTGTCAGAGGTGTGATATTAACGTGATAGGAAGATGTTGCGATTAGGGCAACTTTGTGGACTTATCATCCTATTGACGAGGATTGATAAGTGAATTGTCAGAGGTATGGTGTTAACATGACAAGAGAATATTGCGATCGGAGCAACTTTGTGGACTTATCATCCTATTGACGAGGATTGATAAGTGAATTTGTCAGAGGTATGGTGTTAACGTGACATGAATGTGTTGCGATTGGAGCAACTTTGTGGACTTATCATCCTATTGATGAGGATTGATAAGTGAATTTGTCAGAGGTATATTGTTAACGTGACAGGAATGTGTTGCGATCAGAGCAACTTTATGGACTTATCATCCTATTGAAGAAGGTTGATAAGTGAATTTTGTCAGAGGTGATATTAACGTGAAGGAAGATGTTGCATCAGGGAAACTTTGTGGACTTATCATCTCTATTGACGAGGAGTGATAATGAAACTTGTCAGAGGTATGGTGTTAAGAAAAAACAATGACAAGAGAAGTTGCATCGGAGCAACTTTGTGGACTTATCATCCCTATTACGAGGATTGATAAAGTGAATTTTGGTCAGAGGTATGGTGTTCAACATGAAAGAGAAATGTTGGGGCGAATGGAGCATCTTTGTGACTTATCATCTAATTGACGAGGATTGATAAGTGAATTGTACTAGAGTGTGTGTTTAACGTGACAGGAAGTGTTGCGATTGGAGCAACTTTGTGGACTTATCATCCTATTGATGAGAGATAAAAGTGGATGTCAGAGGTATGGTGTTAACGTGACAAGTTAGGAGTGATGCAAACTGAATTCCATACTCCGTGGGGTGATGATCGTCAGAAGTGTAATGTTAACTTGACGATGTGAAAGATTTATTTACTCTGTAACCAATGGATATCCAATAGCCCAACCCCAGTCTGATTAGAAATTACAGGAATAAAAGAGGTAAGACTAAGCGCACATCACCTAGTGGGGCCAACTATCATAAAAAGTCGAATTAGAGGCGACAGCTCACCGTCTGGTAGGGGCATTATCTGATGAGTTTTAACTATCAAGAGAACTGTTAACGTGATAGTTTTTTGACTGGACGCCGCATCTACATTGAAGAGGAATTGGCTGGGGAATTTGGAGCGAAAGTAAACTATCAGAGGTGACGGTTAACGGTGATAGTATGGTGACCCCTCCATCCCTACTTGAAGAAGGATTGTGGGAGAATTTGGAGGAAAAGACTAATAGCAGGTGACGGTTAACGTGATAGTTTTGGTGAGACCCCATCCTACTTGAAGAGGATTGCAAAAAGAAACGAAAGGAAAATTTGGGATTTTGTATTCCTTAACTCAAGTTAACAATGATTTCCAGGAGTTACAAAAGAGAGGACGAATGATCATGGATTCTCCCCCTTTGTTTAAATCTGGGTTCTTCACGGTGGCGATGAGAAGCTCCCCAGATATAGCCGCGTCGAGATTTGCGTTCTCGTTGAACGAATGTACCGACGTTCCTTGTTTCACGTGGAACAGTGGTCTTCTCTACACGATTGACCGTTGTGGGAGACCTCTGAAGCGAGTTTAAAACTCTATGAAAAGAGTTGATTGAAACGAAAGTACGGTCTAAAGCCAAGGATGAAGAAGCTCTTGTTGCTGATCCCAAAGCTCCAAGAAAATGCTCTAAGATCGCTGTTGAGAGCCAAGAGTTCGCAACCGCGACCGCCCGAACCTCTGCTGCCAAGGAGTCCCAACAGATCGAACGAACTGATGCATTTTCGTTATTTATAACGGGATTAAGGGGTGTAACCACTCCTTAAATTCCTCTAAGTGGGCGCTAATGGGATGTAACCCAGCCCTTAAATCACTCATGAGTGAGTTGTGTTCCCTCAGATCATGGGAAACGGTTTTGCACCGTTTCAGCTCGTGGTTTGAAGCGAGTCAAACGCAGGCCCGCGTTCTGGCATGAATTCTGTGTCCAAACGCAATGCCTAAAAGCTTGAACGCAGCATCTGGAAGCTCGGACGCAGCGTTTGGAAGCTCATTTGCAGCGATTTAAGAGCTGCGTTTGGCAGCGGATCTGAGCTGCGTTTACAGCAATTTGGAAGCTGCGTTCTGCAGCGATATGGAGCTGTGTTCTTTGATGTTTGAAGGTGCGTTTCGTAGTGTTATGGAACTGCGTCTGGCGGTGATTAAAGCTGCGTCTGGCAGCGGTATAGAGCTGCATTGGGCAGCGGTTGGAGCTGCGTTGAGCAGCGGTATAGAGCTGCGTTGGGCAGCGGTATAGAGCTGCGTTGAGCTGCGTTCGTGGCTATGAACGCGATGCGTCTTGATACTGGTGTGCGGGGAGGACTTCCGCAGCTTGATTTGAAGAGACCGTCGATTTATAGTCTCTTTCTGTCGAAGCGTTGCAAAGATCATCATTTTGTAATCTTTGCTTTAGCTCTCTGATATATAAGAGTCGTCAGATTGTAACTCCCGATGTTGACTATGAAGGCTGTTTGATTAGAGCTTCCATCAATTGTTGTGAAGGTCGTCAGATTGTAACCTTCATCGATCCACATAAAAGTCTTTAAATTGTAGCATTCTGGAAGTCGTCAGATTGTAACTTCCATCATCGGTGTTTGATGGGGATCAACTATCTATTGTGATTTTTAGACAGCCTACAAGAGGTCTAGAATTGAACATGTAGAGCGTATTTATAATGGTTTTAGTAATAGTTGTGTGAATTATATTAGAATGCGGAGTGGTGCTTTTGTTAAGCTAGTAAGTATAGTGAGGAACAATAGGCTTCTAAAAGACTCAAGGAATATAATAGTGGAAGAACAACTTATCATGACACTGAATATTTTGGGTCATAAATCTAAAAATCGCATTGTGAGATCTCATTTCATAAGATCAGGGGAGACAGTCAGTAGATATTTCAACAAGGTTTTATAAGCAATTATCTGTTTGCGTGGATGCTACATGAGACAAGCCATCAATGATACTCCCCAAGAGATCGTTAACAACTAGCTATACTATCCTTATTTCAAGGTATATCTACATTTTAACCACAGTTACATGTATAAGCAATGAAAATCTTATTTCAAGGTATATCTACATTTTAACCACAGTTACATGTATAAGCAATGAAAATAAATGATAACTTAGTAATGTGATACACGTATTATAGGATTGCATTGGTATGATAGATGAGACTCATGTTGATGCAATGCTTCCGATTAATCTTGTTGCACGATTTTGAGGCCACAAAGGTGTTACACAGAACGTGCTTGCAGCTTGCAGCCCAGACAAATTGTTCACATATGTCTTAGCAGGTTGGAAGGGGTCTGCAAATGATTTTAGGATTCTCCAGGATGCATTATCTAGACCACAACCATATGGATTGAAAGTCTATGATGGTAATTATATAAAAATTTAACTTATACTATTTTAAATTTAATATGCAAAATTGACTTCTTTAACAATTGTTTTAATAAAATTGTAGGCAAATACTATCTGTGTGATGCTGGGTACCCCACCATGCCAGGTTTTATATCTCCATACCGTGGTGTTCGATATCATTTGAAAGAACATTCGGGTAAAACACCTAAGAATAGAAGGGAATTATTTAATTTAAGACATTCTTCTTTGAGATCTAAGATTAAATCTGCATTTGGCACATTGAAGAAACGTTTTAAGATTTTGTGTGCTAAGCCGCATTATCCATTTCCTACACAAGTAGATATCGTATTGGCATGCACGATACTTCATAATTTCATCGCAACTGTTAACCCAAGCGATGAACTACTCAGCGAGTCCAAAATTGATTAAGATATTGATGGTGAGGTAATAAATGAGAATGATAATAATTTAGTTAATTTTACTCAGACTCAAACCCAAAGAGAACAAACTGAATCAAGAAATGAGTGGAAGACTCTTAGAAATAACATTGCTTGGGCGATGTGGGTGGACTATTGTGATAAGTATAATCATGGTGTAACTACCGAGACTTAATTCTCATATTTGTTGTACTATTTGTGCTCATGTATGTAGTGACAATTTGATGGTTTGTCTACTTTTTAGATGTTGCTTTTCATTCATGTATTCATGTTCTTATATTTTGCTTTGCAATATCTTTCATGTACTCAATTTGTTCTTATTGACTTAATTAGTGATGGTTGATACTCATAAAGGCAAGGGTCTAGCGCCATCTCAGCCTCCACCCTCTCAACCCCCTCAGTCATTGCATCAAGGCGATAGTGGGTATTTTCCTTTTCAGCAGTCATACTTTGGGCAACCACCTCATGCATTTCCCAACATGCCATTCCATGATGGCAGTTACTTCCCGATGCACCCTCATTTTGGGTCATACACGAGCATGCTAAGTTCTCCTACTTTGTCTACACAATTCCATAGTCCTAATATTAGTAGGGTGCAACTTTCTCCCACTAGTGGTTATGGCTCAACTCCCGAATCAGGTTCCAAACGGGTGCTCATAGAAGGAGGGGAAGAAACATCACCAAATCCAAAGAAGAGGAGGAAAAACACCCCAACCAATAAAAAAATAGTGAGACTGGCGGTCTTAAAGGTAACAAACATATGTTTTGGGATACCGTTATGATGATGAGCTCATTCCATTTCTTGCCGACATGGTAAGAAAGGGTTACACACCCGACAAAAGCTTTAAGAGAACCGCTTTTCATATGGCTTCCCAACATATTAATGAGAAGTTTAACACATTATTCAAGTGGGAAAATGTCATGAACCACATCAAAACTTTGCATACAAGATTCCGTGATATGGAAACTTGTCGTAATCTTAGTGGTGCCGGTTGGTATGATAGCACCAAGACTGTCATCATGGATCCTGAATATTTGGATAGGTGGATTGAGGTACATAAACTATTTTTACATAACCCTTGATTACTTATCTTATTTACATGTTTTCATTGAATTAATTCAACTATACTTTTCAGGACAAAAGCTTTAAGAATGCTAAACTTAGACAATATGTCAATAAACCCTTGACTCACTACGATGATCTTTCCCTTATCATCGGGGATGATCAAGCTAGAGGGGAATTTGCATGTGATGCTTGAAAAAAATTTAGTCGTAGTGAATCCATAAATCTTGGAGATGATGCTGACTCGCCTTTACCTACCTCACAATCCCCTCAAGTACACATTTTAGATGAGGAGGACACTCCTCTGCCTAAGGAAGCACCCGCCATATCAAGTTCTAAAGAAAAGGTAGTGTTGCTAAGGGAAAGGCTCGTAGGAACAACCCAGATGATGAGCTCATGTTAAAAATGGTGGATAAGATAGATGTATTTAGCGCAAACATAAAGTGTGTAAATATGCATTGGACCGAGAAGTTATCCACGGTCATATATGCTCATTTACAAGATTTTAGTGTTGAAAAGCTAGATACATACTACCGACACTTATATTTGAATGAGCATGAAGCAAGACTATTTATAGGCATATCATCGGTTGGTCAAAAAGAGATGATTGCTACCTTTCTCAACGAAGGGGGTTGAAGACCGATAGAAGAAGTCTCAACGTGGTATTTTGTGATTCTCATTTCTAACATACTTGTGAAATCCACTTACTTTTGGTGATAATGCTTTTATTGTGTTTGTGGAACATTATGATGATGGAACATATTGTTGTAATATGTAGTAAGTATTTATTTGCTTCCATTTTGTAATATTTATCTTCCATGATTAATATCATTTTGTGGAATACTAACTTTTGTAATTGAATTTGTGAATACAGGATATTTCCTAAGATGCAAGCAACCTACAATGTGTACACATTGTACTGGATGGCTATTGCTCTGGGGAATTTAGGTATTTGGTTTTCGTTGGTGATTTTTTTATTTTTAGGCTATGATGATTGTTAATTTTTCTGAGATTAGCAACCTGTAATATGTATTGATATTGCATTGGATGGCTAACAATGATGATATTGACCAAGTTCTGAGCCCTAAGCTAAACACAATATGTACTCGGGATTGTTGGTAGTTGTAGTTGTTGGTTGTTGTTGGTTGTTGGTTGGTCTGGTTGGTGGTTGTTGTTGTTGGTTGTTGGTTGGTCTGGTTGTTGGTTGGTGGTTTTTTGGGTTTATTGTTGTTGGTTGTTGCTGGTTGTTGGTTGGTGGTTTTTTGGGTTTGTTATTGTCACGCCCCGCTTCCCAAAATACCGGGGAATCGGGACGTGAACAAGCCCGCGACGTATTAGACTGAGGAGAGATAAGTGCTAGACCCCGTCTTCTCAATCTAATACGCTAAGCGTCTGGAAATAAGTACAATACGAAGTCACAGGTCCCCAATCACACATAGCAAGAATATAAAGACAACCCAGAATAAGAAATAAACATATCATCAATGGTAAATCATCCCAGACATAAAAATATGGGTCAAACGTACCCTTATACATATCTGAACAAATGAGTGCTGGAGAAATGTAAAATACAATGACCAAGCAGAAAAGAAATGCTACAAAAGTAAACTGAGATCATCGAACAACAAGAGGGAATAACTAAACTTCGGCTTCTTCTTCTGCTTCATCTACAAGGCACTCCTGCTGAGAATCTTCTGGCTCCTGTTGAACCTGTTCTTCTCCTAAGTCTGACGTACACCAGAGAAAATAGGTGTACGTCAGGTGCATGACGCACGGCAAGACCCGACCCCACAAGGAAAATAGAACGACCGAAAACACAAGCGGAAAACGATACGAAAACCGAAATAACAAAAGAACGTGCAACTGGTAATCTAACAAAATCAACATGCAATCCACATGATAATCATAAGAATCCGTAAATCATTCAGGTAACAAAAACATGCAGCTAGCGATCAGAACAATCATCCAAGCAACAAGGTTATACAATAGATGGAATTAATACTTAAAAATCTACAACAAGAGACGTAGTACGTCGAGCGAAATAATCCAAACAAGGAAACCCTCATGTATATACCATATGTCTCAAATTGTAGATAATTAAATATTGACCCCGATCTATGTATGAAAAGAAACACAACTGGACTACCTCTCACAAGAATTCATACCTAGCCAAGAATCTAAGTCATGTAAATAATCATCCTATAACAGGTCACTGGTTCACATCTCACATAGAGTCAAGGTTCACATTATCGGATATCTGGTTAACAACCACATCTCACTAGTACCTCAGACCCGTCCCAGTGCGAAACGATTCACTGGTGCGTGCCTAGAAATCACAATAATCACAATATCACCGTTCCTCAGACCCACCCCAGTGCGAAACGATTCACTGGTGCGAGCCTGGAAATAATCAACAATCACAATATCACATCACCTCAGACCCACCCCAACGCTACACAGGAATATCGTTGGTGCGAGCCTGGAATAATCAACAATTACATCCGATCACCTAAACCAAGAATTCCCCATCTCAATTCTTCTCGCTTTTCTAAGTCAACAAATCACAGGCATCTAGGTCTTATACACGACACGCTAGGCTACTAAGAACATAAACTACTAACGGTTATCAACAAAACAAAAAATAATAAATAAATACAACTAATTTCATGCAAATCATATGATGAACATGACTATATAAGCTAACGATGAATCAGGTGTGCATATATGACATACTAAGAACATAAACTACTAACGGTTATCAACAAAACAGGAAATAATAAATAAACACAACTAATTTTATGCAAATCATATGATGAACATGACTATATAAGCTAACGATGAATCAGGTGTGCATATATGACATGAGTGAAAATAAATAAGGGGTCAACATATCGGGTCAAAGTAATGTCATGTTATCTAAGATTATTTGCATACTGGTTGATTGTTTCCATACTAAGTTGTTTCATTGATACCTAACTTAACTTAGAATAATTAATATTTGCTAATTTATGATGGTGACATTAATAACATAATGATGATAATCAATAGTATACAGGATCATGATATTTAATATTGAATGCACTGACACGTGTAAGGACCATGCGCATATCATCGATACTGAAACTGTGAGCTATTGGGTTATGTTTATGTAACAGGCTCTTTATAAAGAAAACATTATTTCTAAAACTTATTAATCAATCAAATATACCAGAGCTGTACACATACTAATATACTATGCTACATGATTCATGAAGAACAAATGTGAAGGGGATCTTGCCTCGACGAGAATCTGAACAGCGGCGAGGAGTAGTGGGTTGAGGAGGTCAGGCCGGCGGGGAGGAGCGGCGAACAGCGGGGAGAGAGGGAGGTCGCTGGTCGGTTCAGGCGCCGGCGACGAGCTCACGGGCTGAGGAGGCGGCGGTTGGCGATGCGGGTGGTGCTGCGGGAGAACAGAGATGGGGAGGGGATGAGGGTGGTCGTGGTTCAGGCATTGGCTGGTCAGGTGGCCGGAGATCGAGCAGGCGCGTCGTCGGGGCTCGGTCAGGCGGAGGCGAGGTCAGCGTTGTGGGGGTCGTCGGAGGAAAAGAGCGGCGGCCGACAGGGGTTGAACGGCGCGGGGGAGGCGGCCTGAGGCGGTCGGACAGCGGAGGGGGTTGGCCGCGGGGGTGAAGCGGCGGGGCTCGGTCAGGCGGAGGCGAGGTCAGCGTTGTGGGGGTCGTCGGAGGAAAAGAGCGGCGGCCGACAGGGGTTGAACGGCGCGGGGGAGGCGGCCTGAGGCGGTCGGACAGCGGAGGGGGTTGGCCGCGGGGGTGAAGCGG
>NC_033797.1:48490890-48501497 GCF_001876935.1 Asparagus officinalis | reverse complement strand
GGAGTTTGTCGGCGACGAGGGGGAGGCGAGCGAAGAGGTGTGGGGCGGCGTTCGTCGGAGGACGGCGGTCAGCTGGGTTCGTCGGATTTGAGTTTGAGAGTGAACGAAGGAGAGGAGGAAGAGGGAGAAGGGGAATGGCTGATTGATTTGAAGAGAGAGAGAGAGAGAGGAGTTTGTCGGCGACGAGGGGGAGGCGAGCGAAGAGGTGTGGGGCGGCGTTCGTCGGAGGACGGCGGTCAGCTGGGTTCGTCGGATTTGAGTTTGAGAGTGAACGAAGGAGAGGAGGAAGAGGGAGAAGGGGAATGGCTGATTGATTTGAAGAGAGAGAGAGAGAGAGAGATGAAGAGAGAAACGTAGAGAGAGAATGGAGTGAATTATTAAAGAGGGAGAGAAAATCACGTGACTAAGAAAGGTAGGAATTTAAACGTGATTTTAGGGATTGATTGGGGGAGGGGTTATGGAAAGAATTCAAATGAGAGAAAATTTAGGGGAGAGAATCAGGGAGGAAATTAGGGGAATAATTAGTGAGGGAATTAAGGAGAAAAAATCAGGATAAAATCAATGTATAATAATAATAATAATAATAATAATAATAATAATAATAACAACAAGAAATAATTTAATATTAATTAGAAAAACTTTTATCGTAACAATTTAATTTATAATTAACAAAACTATATAAAACCGGATTTTTAAATCATAGAAAATTCTAGAAAATCAAGAAAAATACAAATACTCTTTTAAAGATAATAATTTAATATTTAAAATACCAGAAAAATTATTTAAACAAGTATCGAAAATCAGGGTCCTTACAGTTATTGCTGGTTGTTGGTTGATCTTGTTGTTGGTTGTTGCTGATTTCATTCCTTCTGATTTTAATCCTTCTGTTTTTGGTTGTTGGGTTTGTGATCTCATTCCAGGATTACATATTTGAGTTTGTTCCTTCTGATTTTGCCTAAATAGTGGTTCTGGTTTGTGGTTTCTGAACACAATTTGAGTTTGTGTTGATTACATATTTGGGTTTGTGATTTCCTTCCAGGATGCTAAAAGATGTTATGGTTTGTGGTTGCTAAAAGATGTTCTGATTTCCTTCTGTTTTTGGTTGTTGGGTTTGTGATTTCATTCCAGCTGTAACAATCTGATGCATTGGTTACATGTGCTCGGGATTGTTGGTTGGTGTTGATGGTTGGGTGGCTGGTTGGTTTGTGTTGTTGGTTGGCTGGTTGGTGTTTCCTGGTTGGTTGTTGGGTTTGTTGTTGTGTCCAGGTTTGTGACAACTTCTATTTGTTCAGGTTGGTGGGTGTTTCCTGATTGCATGTTCTATTGTTCAACTTCTCTTTGAGCTCATGTTTGTGCACACCAGTTTTGTGAGCTCTGGTTTGTGCTATGTTTTGTGCACATATGACATCTTCTCTTTTGCTCAAGTTCTATCTGTGTTCAGATTTTCCGCACTGTTTGTTGATTATGATACTGTTTGTGGGTGTTCAATTTAGGCTACGATGATTGTCAATTTATCTGAGATTAGCAACCTGCAATATCTGTTGATATTGCACTAGATGGCTAACAATGATGATATTGAACAAGTTCTGAGCCCACAACCATAATTCGCATATACATGTGGCTGATTTATTTGACATGATGTCAAGTAATATTTTCAAATGATTTTTTGCACATAAAGTTCAACATGCATAAATTATCAGGTTCGATGCTATTTGCTATGTTATTTACTAAAATATGGCTATTCAGGCTGTTTATATGTTTTTATAGGTTTCAAAGATTTTTTTCGCTAATTCAGGTACGTATTTCATAAATTTATGAATAATTAGGTTATTACAGGTCTTGTTTATTTTTTCTTGGAAAACAGGTTTTGTGTGATTATTTTCATCTCAAACAGGTATGTTTCATGTCAAATCACGTACGCAGTGCATGTTACAGTAGGTTTCATATGATTTCAGGTTTCGTATGGTTTCATTAATACAAACATAAATTTATAATTCATTCGGGATATTATTATTTTTTCATGATTCATTCGTACTTTTATATGATTAAGATTACATCCCATAACTAGCACAAATAATTTTTGTCTATAGTGGGGGGTAATCTTACCATGGTGACTCTAAACACTTCTTCCCTACACACTTCAAAACCGAACCAAACACAAGCAAAGCTGGGTATATGTCAAATCAACAAAAGTTTTCCCTTTTTTTCTCATGCAAACCAAACACAAGAAAAGTAAATACATTGGTTTCCCACCATTTTTGGGTGCGAACCAAACCAAAACAATCTATTTCTTGGAAAAGTTTGGAAAACTAAAAATTTGTGTTTCTTTACATGGAATTACATTTCCCTATATCTAGGAAACGAACCAAACAGCCCCTTATTTTAAACTGCCCGTCATCCAAAAGTTCTCATCAATAAAATGATAAATCATTTAATTAGAAAACAGAAAGTGATGATATCCACAAAAGTTCTCATCAATAAAATGATAAATCATTTAATTAGAAAATAGAAAGTGATGATATCCATATTGGTCAAATCTTTATCATTCAGTTCCAATACATAAATAATGGCGTTCAATTCTATTCATCCACAACCATTTAGTTCTAATGTGCTTTAAGTAATGATCTCACCTCAACTAAGTAATATAATCTCAACTAAACAAAATCAATTAACAATCAGTTAAAAACTTAAATTATTCATCTGTGATTAAATAAGGAGTTCCCTAATTAAAGGCACTGAACAACTTGAACATAAATTGATTCCGTATAACAAAATGACGGTTATTTCTTAATTTATAAGTTATTCTACACAATGAATAATATAAAAAAGCAGGTTTCCTAGTTGAATGGAGGATGAATTATATACTCCATTTAAAAGCATGCGTTTAGAAAAATCTTTTGGTAGATAAAATTACCCTTGGAATTAAAATATTATGATATATTAAGTAAGAGTAAGTTGATAAATTGATAAATTCTTATTGGATATACATAGTATGAAGATAATGATACACTTTAAATTAAAATATAAATCTAAATAAAATTATTAAATACCAAATTTACAAATGTCTACAAAATAAATAACATATATGCAAAAAACTAAATAAATTAATGAGACAAATAATGTCTATCCCAAAAGGTCAAACACAGGAACAACGTGGACCTATAAATGTACATAATATGGATGCGATATTTACAAAATCCACCAAACAAATTAAAGAGACAAAAGTCATTCTCAAAATTATAAAAAAATTAAGAAAAATAAAAATCATACTCCCTTTTAAAGCACGAGCTTAGGAAAAGTTTTCCATAGTCAAAATTACACTATACTATTATAAATATTTAAATTATAATCTATCCTAATCATACTTATATCCTATCCTAATACCACATGAACTATCTATACCTCAACAATTTAAATAAGATTAATAAAATATATGAAACAGCTCTGTAGCATCAATTTATTACATGAAGTATTACAATTTTTTTTAAAAATTAGACAAAATACTCTCAAAAGTTTAAAATTACACAAAATAAAAAGCTAAAAATTTAGAACTTGGCAAAGAAAAGAGTAATTGTGTGATATTCTTTCGTTAAGATATACAAATATAACTTATAATTTAAGGTTTACTATCTCTTTTCAGAATCTGAAAATAGTTAAGTTGATATTGGTAAAAAAATAGTAATAATAACATATTAAGATATCCAATTAAAGAATAAAATTTTAAAAAAATATATGATAGATTAAAACTTAATGTTATTGTATAAAATAAAGTAATTACATATAATTTACCAATATGTTAGAGCAGCAAAAATATATAAGTATCATTAATTAATAGAAGACTAAATAGCAAAAAACTGATAAAAGACTATAATATTATAGGTTAACATTAATTGATTATAATTTATAAATATTAATCTCTAATGGTAAGAATATTTATAGGGTAAAAAATTATAAATATTTATGTATGGAGAAATATTAGAAAATTTAGAGATATCATTCAAAAGAATCAAGTGGTTTTTATTTCAAATGAAATTTGGAACGTCCATAATCACTTCAATTAGCACTAACATAAGTTATATTTATCAAAAAAATACTGACTGAGTACCTCCAGAAGAATATATTGAACACTTTGTTCCAATCAAAAAAACATTCTTCATGAAAGATAAAGAAAAATCAAGTCACGACTCTGTGTAAGCAAAAAGTGTAAAATCACCCTTTTTCTTTTTTAGGGGTATCACAACCTTGCGTGTGACTTTATTTAGGGGTATGACTATTAGCGAAGGATCATTTCCTAAAGACACGATCAAAGATAATGATGTAATAGCACTATTAGAATTCAAGATCTCTAAATATGAAGGTAGTCAAAGATAATGATGTAATAGCACTATTAGAATTCAAGATCTCTAAATATGAAGGTAGTATATTTTATTACTAAAATTCTAGCACTATTAGAATTCAAGATCTCTAAATATGAAGGTAGTATATTTTATTACTAAAATTCTTATTAAAGACCACTAAATATAAAATTCACCATATAACTGTCTCAAATTTATAGAGAAGATATGCATGTCATCGTAAATTGCGTTAATAATATATATCAATCCAAAGATATAACTTACTAAAGAAATAAGAGAATAGTAAGTAAACCTAGCAAACATCCATATAACACTGTAAAGAAAAAAATTATATTTTAAAGCTAATATGCAACGCTCTTTTAGAGTAAGCTACCAAAACAAAAGCATCTCCATTAAGGCTATTTATAAATTCAGCAGAAATTCAAATTACTAATATATACAACCATTATAACATTTGAAAGAGATATGATCTTAGAAAACATACTCTAAAATTCATACAATTAAAGCTAATAATAATTTACCAATATATAAACACACTATCGCACCTTTAAAGCAACGATAACTACCATTTATAATAGAGTTGATCAGTGGTTCTATGTTTGCAATGGCTGCAACAAGAAAGTGGATAGAGATGTTAATAATAAGTATCTAGATGATAAATATTATAGAATCGCCAATGATGTAATACTAAGGTTAAGTGATATCCCTTCTCCATAAGATAAATATATCAAAATTAAATATTAATATTATAATCTAAAGCAAATTGACAATGAAAAATATAATGTATTTAGTTCAGGTCCTCATAGAAAATGACACAGACAGAGCAAATATAAATATTATGACACGTACAACAGAAATTCTTATTGGATGCACAGTAGAATAATTCATTACAGAAAAAAGAGGTAGCTTCTAACATTATTTAAGTAATAAATTAAAAACACAAAATATTTCATATATATGAAATTAATATTTATTCTTATTAAAATAGGAAAAAAAAATCAAAGCTCGTATTTTCAGAAGTTTTTGTTAAACATAAGAAATATATTCAACTTCTTTGTGAATTTAGACGAGAAGACAAAAGATGAATAAGCCCAAAGAAAGATAACATGCTTCAATCTCATATCACAATCGATGTAGAGGATGAAGATACTGCTCATTAATTACCCAGGAAAAAGATAAAGATGAAAAATGATTGATCTTGACTCAATAAAAAATAAAATAGAAGCAACAAAAGATAATGTTTTGTGAATTGTTATATAATAGTTTTATTTTTTAGTAAAATTAGGAATCTTTAGAAGAGATTTTCATAAACTATTTTTAGTGCTTTCATATGCATATGTGGATACTTTTATCATATAAAAGTGTACTAGAGTTAGCATTAATTTTTAGTTTATGAATTTTTTTATTAACTATTTTGTGTCATTTTAGCCCACTTTAAATCAATCATCTTGGCTCGTTGGCTTTATTATTTGTCTTTCTTTTATAATGTTATTTTTTTAAGTGCTTTTACTTTCATAACACTATACTTCCTCATGTCAAGATTGATTTCATACCGATCTAAATGAAATAAAAATTTAAATTGGGTTTAGATTATATTTATTTCCTAACAATTTAACTATCAACGTAAAAATTTAAACTGGGTGTAGCCTATTCAAACAAACATCAAATAAATAAATAATCAAAGTGTAACTGAGAAACAAATTTTAGTAAGAAAATAAACAAAAAATACTTAATCAAAGTAAGCGAAAATTATCAAAGAGTAGTCGAGAAATAAATTTTAGTAAGAAAATGAACCAAAAATACCTAATCATGGTATTTAACCACGTGCATTGTACGTGCATAAAATCTAGTATAGATAAATAAGCTACATGTACCTCAATGTGGACAAATGCCCTCACTCAAATTTCTTTTTGCAATATACCTCTCATATTTATGACTTTTATCATTGAAACCTAGCTCAATAATTGCCCTTACTTGTTGATTAGTACATGTCTATTATAATTGATTTACAATTTAATTCCATTATAGTCCATTTGTAGTTTCAAATAATTTATGCTTATTACTATCATGACATGTATTTAAATAGAGACTCATATTGTTTATAATTGATTTTTTATTATTGCAATAGACTTTTAATAAGGTCCATTTAGTTAACATTCAATGTCCATTTAATTCAACATATCTCCTTTCCTAATCATCTCTAATCAAATTCCTATCACTTTGCCATCATAATAGGGCATTGGTTTTAAGAGAAAAATAAAAAAGGGAAAACACGATGTAACTAGAAGACAACGGGGATGACTCGGTGAAAATAAGATAAAATATCTTACACTTTATATGTTCTAAATATTTTACAATACGTTTCATTAGAAAAATTGCACAACATAAAAACTTGTCGAGGATAATGGGAAAATGTCCTTTATTTTTATGTTGGATTGTATTAATAATTTATTTTAGTGAATTTAAATTATATTTATTAGTAGCTTATTGCCCCCACTACCTTATGGACAGAGGTGCTAAATTATAGCTGTATTCGAGAAAATATCTATACTGTATCCGTTAGAATATGGATATTATCACTCAAATCTATAATCGATAGGATATGGTTATGGATATGATTTTGTAGTGAAATATTCGTATCTGTATCCAAAATATTCGAATAAATATTAGTCATACTCTTACTATAGTTTCGATTCTTAGAATATGAATTTGTAGTTAATTTTGATGATCAAGATATCTAATCTTAGCTTTTTAGTTATAATGAACATTCTAACAAACTCTTTTGTATCACATGAACTATAATTTTCTCAATACTATCTAGTTTTCTCATATCGGTTTTGGATCCGCATGCATATCCGCTTATATATCTGCATCTATATCCGTAACCATATCCGATTTTTTTTGGTCAATGAAAAATAATATTCATTCAACCATTTTTAAAATTCTGTACATCAAGATTCTCAAAAGAACTGAGAATGCTATACATCAAAGAATATTATGGATAACTCCCCACTCCCAAACTTCTATTTACAAAGAGTTAATCCATTCTCTATTTTTAGGTAGAATGTTATTATTGAGAACTAGAATCAAAATATCAACTTTGATCTCTTTAACTAACTGATCAATCTCCTTGCATTTCTGTTGAAATATCCTCGAATTTCTTTCACACCAGATTTTGTACAACGTAGCTGTGAAAGCCAACCTCTTGATCCCTTTCTTAAAGCCTTTGCCTCTCAATCTGGTATTAAACCAATCCATAAGACTATACCAATCACAGGATCTCCAACGAAATTGAAGCCATTCCATAATCATGTTCCAGATGTTCTTAGAGTAAACACAATCGAAGAAGAGGTGGTCGCGACTCTCAGAACATGCACCATTGCACAGACAACAATTGTTTGTGCTCACAACCCCCATTCTAATCAACCTGTCTTGTGTAAGTATCTTGTTTTGAACAGCAAGCCAGCAAATAACTGAGTGTTTGGGATAATTCATCTTCTCCCAAACAATATTATACCATGGAACTTTGAGAGAAGGGGGAGTTAAACTGTGTACAGGGCTGAGATTTTCACTTTTGAATCTTTGTAGCATGAACCAATAATTTGCTTCAAGTTATCAATTCCACCAGCTAATGCCAATGCTTTGTCTCTGGTTTTTAGCATTTGCTTCCAAAGCCAATAATCTCCAGCTTTAACATTCACAATCCAAACGTCTATGTTTTTCAAATAGATGTTGTGTATCCATTTGATCCAAAGAAGCTCTTTGTTCTCATGGATGTACCAAATATTCTTCAAGGCAGATGCAAAGTTCCATAAATAAGCAGAGAATATGCTTAATCCTCCAAACCTTTTCCCCCAGCATACTTTCTCCCAAGCAACTAGGGATGGTTTATGAATATGTTCAATTCTCCCGCATAGAAAATCCCTGCACATATCATCAATTTTCTGTAACACACTTGTAGGCAGAATGTAGCTGGAAGTCCAAAATATTTGGACTCCTAAGATCACACTTTTAATAACCTGAAGCTTCCCCGTATAAGATAGATATTTTGATTTTGCCCAATTCAGGAATTGATTGTTGATTTTATTTAGAAGGGGGCTGTAATCAATATATGAAAGTCGTTTGCATACAAGAGGCATTCCCAGATATCTGGTCGGCAGTGAACCAACCATATCCGATTTTAGTGGATATGGATATGAATTTTCCTTATCAAGATATATCCATATCCGTATCCATATTCGAGATGAGTAAGCGGATATGAATATGATAAACATCATATTTAAACCGTTTTCGGACTGAATGTATTGCTACTTATGGGTCATGGCTACGCCTCTACTTGATCCCATGATCTGAGAAGGACGTGCTTGATAATATTAGTACTGAGTTTGTCGGTTTAATTGAACCCAATTGATTCTAATTAGAGGATCAGATAGTCGTAAAAAAAAGTTTCACGAGTGCCTTTTCTTTAAAGAAAAGAATGGGTATGCAGAGATTCCTAATCATTCTATATTAACTTGAGTACCGCCTTTTTAATATAGTTACTCAAAAATTATTTTCAAATGTTAAATGTCATAATCTGAATGTAAAACTTTTGTTTTATATATATTTTCCTTGTCATATAAAATAATACTGCATTTTTTTTACCGAAATGAAATATCTTAGTGTGTTTGGTAACCAAAGTATTTCATTTTGTAGTGTTTTTTTAAAAAACACCATATCATGGTGTTTATTTTTCAAACGTGTTTTCAAAACAACATTTATAGTTATTATTTATATAGCGGCGGCGGCGGTGACGGCGGCGGCGGAAAGGCGGTGGCTGCCGTGCGACCGCCGCGACCGTGGTGCGAGCAGCGCAGGCGCGGTGCGTGGCGCGGCGGCGACAGGCGCGCGAATGGTCAATTGTCGGCTGACGATGACCTGCCTTGCCGATGAAAAACGATGACCGCGGCGACGACAGGCTGCGCGGTCGCGCGTCGGCTCAGCGCGCGCTCGCGTGGCGGGACGCCGGGCGGCGGTGGCGGCGACGCGGGCGGTAGGCGGTGGGCGGCAACGGCATGAGGGCCGACTGGCCGCTGCGGAGCTAGCGGCAGACGCGGGCGAGCGGCGCCAGCGGGCGGCGAACGACCGACGGACAGCGGTGGGGCCCGATGACGGCTAGCGGTGGCTGGCTGGGCCCGAGTGCGCGCAGCGCGGACAGAGTGCGGGCTGGCCGCGGGCGGCGGACGTGATATAACTACGTCTCGTGTTTTAGATTTCTAAGTATTAATACCATCAGATACAGGAAAATGGTCTAGGTAGATTAGGCTTAATGGATAGAGCCTCCACTACATCTAGTAGCCCTTCCCGGGGGCGGATGGAGGTAATCTTGCTAGCGCTCTGACGTTCTTGTTGTTGTTCTTTTTTTCCCTTTTTTTTAACTTTCAGATGACTCAGAGCATCGGAGAGTCGCAAGGTGACGGAGTTCTTGTATAGTCGTCATTGCGTACTTTTACTATTATGGACTCTACAATAGTCTTATGTTTTCATTCAGTCACTTGAGTTTGTATTCATATTGTTAAGGCATGTTGTAGTAGTACGATTTCTAGTTGATCCATGTTGAGACATGTTATGTTATTTCAGACTTCAGATGTATATCAGTTGTATTTCAGTTTATTATAGTCAAGACATGATATCATTATGAGATATTTCTTTCTACATCATGTCTATTGTATTTTTATTTCCCATATTTGCCTATTTTGTACCTTTACTTCTACTTGATTCCACTAGAGAATATTATCGTGATTGATGAAACATGTTGTTACACAGTGGAGGTGCATGACGGGTTTGACATCTCTGGGTTCACCTTGGACTACAGCCAAGTATGAAAACAGGGCCTCATAGTTGGTATCAGAGCTCTAGTTCTAGTATCCTTAGGATCATCCTGTGTCGAGTCGTGAAACTAGAATAGAGTTTCCTAGGATTCATGTATAGATTCCGATAAGAATTTCCTAGAATAAGTGAGGACGATGTATGCGTATATCTCAAAATTTTGGAATTTTTTTGTGACTACCTTACTTTGATTTAAAAGTATTTTCATGAATAATTCATTATTAAATATGTTTTCACCTAAGGTCTCAATACCGTGTCTTATAAACCATCTTCCTAAACTTTAGATATCGGGACAAGGACGCGGACGTGGTAGGCCTTGTACCAGGAGAGCTGAGGCGAGAGAAGCCAGAGCCATAGCAGGCTCCAACCGTACAACAGCAGGCC
>NC_033797.1:48479545-48490880 GCF_001876935.1 Asparagus officinalis | reverse complement strand
CCCGCCAGAGGCACAACAGGCCCGCCAGAGCCGTAACAGGCTCCACAGTACCTTGTAGACCTCATGGCACCTATAACAGCTATGTTAGCAGCACTCAAGGAGCAGATGACGAATCATGTTCAGCCAATTACACCACCACCAGTGATTCCAATCATTCCCATCTCGGAGGAGACCCTATAGATCACACCAGCGATTACACCACCACCAACAGTAGGGCAAGTAGTAGAGTAGGAGGCTTGGCTCTGTTTAGTAGATCGCTATCAAAAGATGAGGGCACCGGAGTTTCAGGGGTCATCAGATTCACTTGCAGCTCATAAATGGAAGGAGGATGTGAGTAACATACTAGACTTACTTGGTGTAAATTCAGTGCAAAGGCAGAGGCTAGCAGCTTACTGCCTTAAGGGTGATGCCGGAGGATGGTATGGACTTCAGTTTATCCTAGAGCACCGGATGACTCTCACTTGGGAGGATTTTGTATACTTCTTTGATGAGCAATACATCTCTTCCATGGCACGGGCCGGGAAGGAACTTGAGCTGTCCAGATTAACGTAGGTATACATGACCGTAGCTGATTACGAAAGCAAGTTTATGAGTCTGCTTCACTTTACGGGCATGTGGCAGACCGAAGAACGCCAAGAACAGATGCTTCTCGCGGGGCTACATCCTAGCCTTCGTCGCTACCTCGTTTCCAGGAGGGTTTACTCAGTTCAAGAGGTAGCTAATGCCGCCATTTCTCAGGAGACTGAGACGACTATGTTCGAGAAAGATAAGGAAGGAAATGCTAAAGCATGACAGACCAGGGATAAGGGCAAGGGTAAGAGACCTTTTGCCAGACCTGGAGGATCCCAGCAATGGGGTAAGGATTTTCAGCATTAGCAGCAAGGACAGTTCAAGAGAAGACCACCGCATGATCAATGGAGGCAGCAATAGCGTAAATTTTAGGGGACATGCCACAACTGTCAGAAATTTGGGCACAGAGCAGCAGAGTGCCGTAGCGCACCAAGAGGAGGCCAGCAGCAAGGTCGAGGACACGGTCAGCAGCAGAATCATGGTCAGGGCCAGCAGCAGCAGCAAGGCCGTGCCTATGGTCAGCAGTAGCGGAGGGTCGAGGTACCACCTGTCGTTCCGAGGATTAAGGAGCCAACAGGCCAAATCCGTGCTATCCAGGAGATTCCCGAGGGACAGATGACCCCGTATGCTCCACCACCAACAGTTCAGCAGTCACCAACCACTAGTAGGGTTTATACGGTCGTACCACATGACCAGGGTGCGAGCGGAGCTATAGTGGAAGATATCTTTCTTGTGAATTCCTTTCCGGCTCGGATCTTGTTCGATTCTGGAGATTCACATTCTTTTATTTCTCATACATTCATGGATAGACTTCAGTTAGTTGCACATCCTTTAGACGTACCACTATCTGTCTTTACTCCTCTAGGGGAGGTATCCATATTAGAGAGTATCTGCAGGAGCTATGTCATCAGTTTTGATGAGTCCGAGTTTCTTATAGATCTGATCGTGTTGCGGATGTTGGAGTTTTATGTCATTCTCGGTATGGATTAGCTTTCATCCTATCATGTCAGTATCGACTGTTTCGCTAAGACAATCAACTTGCGAGCGTTCGATGGGTCTGAGTTGATCGTAACGACTTCGCAGGGTAACCAGTTTGTGGAGCCTCTTCTGACATACGTCGAGGAGGTGATACTGAGGGACCAGAGTGCTGATTTGTGTGAGACTAGAGTTGTCTCGGATTATCAGAATGTCTTTCAGGACATACCTAGATTACCTCCTATGAGAGAGGTTGAGTTCTATATCGAGTTACAGCCGGGCACAACACCGATATCCCGAGCACCCTATCGTATGACAAATGCTGAGATGAGGGAGCTACAGACCCAGTTGAATGAGTTGTTATCTCAGAGCTTTATTCGTCGGAGTCATTCTCCTTAGGGAGCACCGGTCCTTTTCGTGAAGAAGAAGGATGTTAGTATGCGGTTATGTATCGATTATCGTGAGTTGAATAAGGTCACCATCCGGAATAGGTACCAATTATCGAGGATTAATGACTTGTTTGACCAGCTACAAGGAGCATAGAATTTCTCTAAGATTGATCTTTATTCTAGCTATCATCAGTTGCGAGTTCGGGAGATGGATATTCCAAAGACCTCCTTTCTCATTCGATATGGGTCCTTCAAGTTTCTTGTCATGCCATTTGGGCTGACCAATGCATCCACGATATTCATGGATTTGATAAACCGGGTTTTTCGTCTATACTTGGACCAGTTCATGATTGTTTTTATCGATGATATCCTTATCTATTCGAGATCGGAGGTAGAGCACGAGCAACATCTACGATTAGCATTGCAGACTTTACGGGAGCATCGGTTATACGCTAAGTTTAGCAAATGTGAGTTTTGGCTATCAGAGATCTGATTTTTGGATCACATCATTAGCAGAGAGGGCATTATAGTGGATCCAGCTAAGGTTACGACAGTACTCGATTGGAAGTCACTGAAGACGGTTACCGAGATTCGTAGCTTCTTGAGTTTAGCCGGCTATTACATGAAGTTTATTTAGGACTTCTCAAAGATTTCCACACCACTTACACTCCTTATAAAGAAGGGTGTATAGTTTATTTAGGGCACAGAGTGCCAGAAGACCTTTGAGACCTTGAAGACCAAGTTGACTACAACACCAGTTTTGACTATTCCGAGCAGTGACAGAACATTTGTTGTTTACACAGATACGTCACTAGTAGGCCTAGGAGGTATTTTGATGCAAACCCAGAGAGTAGTAGCTTATGCCTCTTGATAGTTGAGGACACATAAGAAGAACTATCCCACGCACGACTTGGAGCTAGCAGCAGTGGTCTTCGCACTGAAGACATAGAGACATGACCTGTACGGAATATAGTTTGAGTTATTCACAGACTACCAGAGTCTGAAATACCTATTTTCTCAGAAGAAACTTAACCAGAGGCAGTGACGATGGGTCGAGTTCATCAAGCATTATGAGTTCGCGATTTAGTATCATCCGGGAAAGGCGAAGGTCATGGCAGACGCTTTGAGTAGGAAGCGTTGACATTGGGTTGCGGCTTTGAGATGTTCGTTATACCTAGACCTTTACACCATTAACCAATTTGATTTTAAACCAGAAATTGGTGGGAGCAGTGCATTTTTTGGAGCTATGTCAGTGCAACCATCTTGGAGTGATAGAGTGATCGGAGCACAACTTACGGACTCTTGGATTTAAACCCGAAAAGGGGAGATTTTCAAGGAGCCCAAAGCTGATTAGGTCGTTAGAGCAGACGGAGGCCTTCGAATGAAAGTCCGATTAGTTATGCCAGCTAGTGCAGAGCTAAAGAAGGAGTTGCTTGATGAGGCGCATCGTTCGAGGTACACAGTGCATCCATGCACAACAAAGATGTACAAAAACCTAAAGAGACACTTTTGGTGGAGCGGTATACGTAGAGAGATAGCAGAATATGTTGCTAAATGCTTTACATGTTAGCAGGTGAAGGCAGAACATCAGAGACCAGTAGGAAACCTACAACCTTTACCCATTCCAGAATGAAAATAGGCAGATATCTCTATGGATTTTATTGTGGGGCTACCGAGGTCGAAGAAAGGTAACGATTCCATTTGGGTGTTAGTTGATCGATTGACGAAGTCAACACATTTTATACCAGTGAGGACTACCTACACCCCCGAGACTTATGCGAGGATTTTTATTCGGGAGATAGTTCGATTACACGGAGTTCCAGAGATGATCGTGTCGGATCGAGGCTCAGTTTTCACTTTGCGCTTTTGGAGGAGCTTCCAGGATTCATTCCGTACCGGATTATCCTACAGCAGTGTATTTTACCCACAGACAAATAGGCAAAGGAAGAGAGTAAACCAAGTCTTGGAAGACATGTTGCGGACCTGCATTCTAGACTTCCAGGGTAGCTAGGAGGACCACATTCCTTTGATCGAGTTTGCTTATAACAACAGTTATCAAGCGACGATCAGTATGGCTCCGTATGAGGCATTGTACACGAGACCCTATAGATCCCTGATTTATTGGACAGAGCCGGAGGATAGCTTACTACTTAGGCCAGAGCATGTGAGGCCGACTACAGAGAAGGAAACATTGATTAGGGAGCGTATTCTTACCACTCAGAGTCGGCAAAAAAGCTATGTGGATCAGAGATGACGACATTTGGAGTTTCAGGTTGGAGATTTTGTCATGTTGAAAGTATCTCCTATGAAGGACGTTCAGCAATTTGGCAAACGGGAAAAACTTACCCGGAGATTTATTGGGCCATTTAGGATTTTTGAGCATGTTGGAGGTGTGTCTTATAGGCTAGACCTTCCAGCGTCGATGTCTAGTGTACATAATATATTTCATGTTTTTCCACCATTGAGGTACCAGTTTGCATCCTTGCTAGAGAGGACAAGAGATTAAGAAATAAGGTCATTCTGTTAGTGAAAGTTCAGTAGAACCAGAAGGGAGCTGAGGAGGCTTCTTGGGAGCACGAAGAGGATATGCGTCGCGACTACCCACACATGTTTGAATAGGTAAATTGATTTAATTATAATTTGCTTATGGTTTATGATTATCTGGATAGTCATATTTATATTTAACACTAGGATGGGAGTATTAACACTTAGTTCCTAATCATTAGGAATACATGGTATATATATGGGAGGTTCCTCGTTTGGATTTTTCGCCTGACATACTAGTTCTATTTAGTTAGGGGTTAAGTGTGAGTATTTGCATTCTAGATTATTAACTTTAGATATCGCTATATTCATATGTAGTGATTAATGGTATGAGATGTGTATGTGAGGGTTGGATTATCCCCTCAACGTGCTTTTCTTGTATTATTAATCTCTAGGATACGATTGCGGAATTTCGGAGATGAAATTCTTTTAAGGGGGAAGAAAGTAAACCCTAAAAATTTAAATATTTTATGACAAATAATAATAAATATGTTATATGGTGATAAACATTATATGTTGATGTTTGAGTATGATAAGAATTGACTTGAGATCAATTCAATGTATATTTGTGAATATACGAGTGCAAATGTATATCTGGTGAAATGATAAGTTAAAAGTTTATATGTTTTACACACAGATGCAGTTTGAATCTTGGAAAACTCAAAATACCAAAGTTGTAGATCTCTTCAACAGCTTTCCAACAAATCTTAAATTACCTCATAGTCGGATTTCTTTGTTAGAATAATGTAAAGAAAAAGGCAATTTTCGTCATTTTTTTCCTCCACTAAGCAACATCCCACAAATTACTCCCGTAAATTAATCCTTGTTTCCCTCCACCACTACTCCATGTTTCCCTCCACCACTACTCCATGTTTTAGTCTCTATGCACCCCTAACCTCTCTATAAATACCTCTCACTTCCTCTCTTCTAAAACACACAACTCACAAAGAGTAGAAGAGAAATATAGTGTTTTCTGTGACGTTTGTGGAGAGGAAGCGGAGGCTAGCGACTGGAGTGAAGGGAATTCTTGCACAATCGTTTGTTTGAGAATATCGGCAACATCGAAGCAAGATTAACTCTTACCCAAACCTTCTCAGTAATTAGTTAAAATTATAAGAAGTTTAAAGATGAATTTCTCATGCTTGAGCTTAATCTGTCATGTTAAAATAAGTTAGATTTTGATGATAAATTTTTAATCAAATACTAAAAGTAAAAATATTGTTTTGCTTAATGTTGCTATTAGATTTATGATCATGATCATTAGGAAATTTGAAATTTATTTTCGTTTATTAATCATATTTAAATCATGTTGAAATCTTAGAGGAATAATCGATTATTTTTCGCATGTTTAGTAACAATGCTTAAATCATAGGTTTGTGTTTTTTCTAAATAAATATGAATCTGATTAAATGAAATATTTCTTCTGTTATTTGTGTGGATCTTGTAATGTGTAATTAATCACTTTGAAAGTTACGTGTGAATTCAAGAGAAAGACATGATCATTTGGCTAACAACACGTTCTGCAGAAAACTGTAGCAGGTATATGATATTAAACTGAAAATTTGAGATATTAAATAAACTCCAAATTGAACTAAAATAGTGCCAAATGAAAGATATGTGAATCTAGTTTCTAAAACAGAAAACCAAGCTTAAAAAGAGTTTGTATAGTGAAAGATATAGTCTTTTTACAAATGACACGTCCTGCAAAAAAAAAAAAAACTGTTGTACGTATGAAGTTCAATAGAAAACTTGGCATAGCAAATGAATTACAAATTTAACCAAAGTAATGCCAATTGAAATATGTGTGAATCTAGTTTTTAAAACAGAAAATTATTCTTAAAAATAATTTTCCTAGAAAAAGATATGCTTATTTTACTAACAATAGCGCCGACCTTTTCCTGTGCAGTTTGACCTAGTTTCTTATTTTCTGGAGTTTGTTTGCAATTGTTTGAGAGGTGCTCATGGAGTTTGAGCTGCTCGATTGTTACACTTATAGTCATGAATATGTTGTATGTGATTATCCCTAGGGGATTATAATAAAATATTATTACGATTACACTTTTGAGTTAGTGAGTTAGTGCACCGATAATGAGACCGTGATGAATTTCACTCCACTACACATATTTGTTTATCCGCACGAGTGTGTGAAGAGATCGATGAACCTATGATATTCGTTTATCCTCTTGAGCGTGCGAAGAGGTCGATGAACCTATGACACTTGTTTATCCGCACAAGCGTGCAAAGAGGTTGATGAACCTATGACACTTGTTTATCCGCATGAATAGTGCGCTGGGATCGATGGACCTGTGTTTATTATCTGCATGATAGTACGCTGGGGTTGATGGACCTATGTTTATTATCTACATGACAGTGCGTTGGGGTCTTTGAATCTATGTTTAGTTACCCGCACGAGCGTGCGCTGAGGTCAGTGAACCTATGTCTTTGTTTCCGTATAGATTGTGTAGGAATCGATATTCCTATCCTGTTGTTTAACACAGGGACACAATAATATTACAAAAGGACTTTTTTCTGAGTGTTTGGCGGATGCCAAAAGTGACCACAACTTATGGTTGAGATATTCAATTGAGATACTCGGTTATGCGAGTATACGAGATAACTATGCTGATTATGATGCTTTACTTTCTAGTTATATTTTTTGATTGCTTAGTTCAGGATTAATATTTAGTTATCTATAATTTGAGGCATACTGTATATACATGAGGGTTTCCTTGTTTGGATTATTTCGCTCGATATACTATGTCTCGTGTTTTAGATTTCTAAGTGTTAATACCATCACATACGGGAAAATGATCTAGGTAGATTATGTTTAATAGATAGAACCTCCACTATATCTAGTAGCCCTTCCTAGGGGCGGATGGAGGTAATCTTGCTAGCGCTCTGACGCTCTTGTTGTTGTTCTTTTTTTTTCCTTTTTTTAACTTTCAGACGGCTCAGAGCATCAGAGAGTCGCAGGGTGACGAAGTTCTTGCATAGTCGCCATCGCATACTTTTACTAGTATGAACTCCACAATAGTCTTATATTTCCATTCAGTCACTTGAGTTTGTATTCATATTGTTAAGGCATGTTGCATTAGTACGATTTCTAGTTGATCCATGTTGAGACATGTCATGTTATTTCAGACTTCAGATGTATATCAGTTGTATTTTAGTTTATTATAGTCGAGACATGATATCATTCATGTTATTTCAGACTTCAGATGTATATCAGTTGTATTTTAGTTTATTATAGTCGAGACATGATATCATTATGAGATATTTCTTTCTGTATATCAGTTGTATTTTAGTTTATTATAGTCGAGACATGATATCATTATGAGATATTTCTTTCTACATTATGTCTATTGTATTTTTATTTCCCATATTTGCCTGTTTTGTGACTTTACTTCTACTTGATTTCACTAGAGGATATTACTGTGATTGGTCAAACATGTTATTGCACAGTGAAGGTACATGATATGTTTGACATCTTTGGGTTCACCTTGGACTATAGCCAAGTGTGAAAACAGGGGCGTCACATTCAAGGCCTAGTCCATTATGTCCCTCAGGTGGCGATGAACTTGTTAAGGAAAGGTTCAAAGCTGAAATCTACCTCTTCCGAATTCACTATACGAAAGGTTGCCCAACCTATTTTTTGTTTTGTGATTTATTATTTTATTTATTGATTTTGAGTTTTTAGTCAATATTACCTTTTGGGGAGGACTGTTAGATATTTTGTTGGAGAAAATGTAATTTTACCTTCATGAATAGTCCCACATGGAATAAGGTTATGAATACAATTAAAACATACGTAGCGGTTATACATTATGGGGAACGTTATGGAAATTTATGACGAATGTTATTGTATTAATTGTAGGAATTATAATGACTTTCTCAACACTATATATACACCCCTTATTCACTTTCGGAAAATGTATAGACACAACAGAACTCTTGTTTTTCTTCTCTCTTCTGCATATTTTCTTCTATATTTTTTGTTTTACTTTTGGGCAACTTTCTTCATTTGAGCAGAAGCTCTGTTCTCTCACCCGAGTTCAGAGGCCGACCGATTCTAGGGGTTTTTACCGCTAGGGAAGAGGGGATTATCTTCGTCAGGGCGATAGGCGGGTCCTCAATCTTCTAGGGGAGTGATTACACGATTGTTCCCGTTCAGACCAGATTTTATTATTTTATTATATTCAGATTTATCTGCCTGCTATAATTTTATTTTATTTTTTCCAACAAGATAATCTCCCAATTATAGGTCTACAAGATTTGGTTAGATCTCTACTCAAAAGTTTTGAGTGGTCGGTTGCAATGAAAGCCCTATAAATTGATTGGTGAATCTATGGAATAATTCACTAAATGCAATTTAGAAATCCGAAAAATATAATTCATCGTCTTCCGTATTTTCTCCCACTATAATCCTTTACAGCTTTAAACAACACCTTGATATTTTAATTTACAGCCTTACATCTATTAATTTAGTTTATGACCCATATTTTAAACAAATATAAAGATTAGAAGGTAATTGGAAATATGAAGATTTGAGGATCTAATTTAAAATTAATAAATATTTGGGGGTCTAATATGAAAAAACTCCAAGTATAAAATGGGTCTGAGTTTGGGAGCGAGCACTCATGTTTGCCTCCTCAATGCTTTCATGAGATTAAATTTTTTGCCTAGCTAAAGGTGAATCTGCTAATACAAATATTCTCAGGGGTGGTCTGAACGGCTTATGTTAGGAGACGATTTTTTTGTTACTAACATACGCCCCCGCCAAGATTTCGATGGCGAGGAAGAAGAAGTTTAATGGAAAGAGGATTATCAACCTAGGTCTTCGAGCTTCGAATTCAGATTTATGTTCTTCTGATGATTAATCTGTTGGTGGATTTGATGAAGAGGAGGATTCTATCATCATGAATTCTACTGATCCACAAGGAGCGAAGAAAAAGAAATCCATGGCGAAGATTCTAAATGCTAGTTCTCAGGTATCTCCTCATTTGATTGAGATTCACTTAAGTAAATCTCTATCCATGAGTAAAGTAATTGATAGTTCTTGTAAAGAAGCGGGAAGTTCTTCAAGAATCTCTTGGGCAGAAGAATCTGAATTTAAGAATGTTCTTGCTAATTCTTCTTTAGATCAGCATATTCCTTTCAATTCTTCTCATAATAGTGGTAGAGTTACTGTTCCTTTGGTTTCCGCAGGGAAAAAATCTGTTGAATCTGGATCTGAAAACTTAGTAATTCAATTGATTTCAGAATCTGATAAATCAAGAATTGAGAATGTTTATTTTTCTCCCTCGAAATCTACAAATGATGATGTAGGCGTAAATTTTGATTTCTCGAAATGGGGTATTCGCTTGTATTGATAAGAATAACTTATTACAAACTAATGAATCGAAATTATAACAGAAGCGGAGGGAATGCCCTCCTTGTTTAACGTGAGGACTTTGGTAGCGATACGACACCTCGCTCGATTCTTGCACCGAGTCTGCTTCCCTTGGACGATTCGATCAAGGATGCTGGTGAGCTTCAGTACGTAGTAGAAGCTCATGCTGGTTGAGTTTGAGTTTCCGAGTTCGATGGTGATCAGGGCCTTAAGCTAGGAGAGGATGCTACAGTGCAAAGGTCATGCAAAGAGCTTGTCGTCAACTCATTCGAGAGTCGAGAGCTAGTGGTTCAGCTAACTCATTGAATTAATCAATTAACTATGAGAGAACCCTTTTCCTGTAGCCAGGAGATGTTCTTAAATAGAGGAGAGACTACGTGGTCACTCCCTTGAATCATGGGATGCGACCATGTGCTGTTGGGAGATACCATGCTTCTTGTTTGTACCATGAGCGTCTGCTTGATGGGTTTGGAGCGTCGTACTCCTCCCCCTCATGTTGCGGGAAATAGAAAGGCCTATCCCTGTATGTGATACTGCAGCTACCAGGTACTCTGGCTAGCTCGGTGAGCTTGTTGATCGCGGACGGATTCAGCTCTTGATTTGTACAGACGAGGCGAGCTTCAGTCGTAAGCATGCAGGCGGACTTGGCGATTGCATGGATTTGACTGGTCGCTCGTACTGTGAGCAGCTACTTGATGGGTTTGGAGTACTGTGCTCCTTCCCTTTACATCGTGGGAAGTGGGAAGGCCCATCCCTGTACGTGGTATAGTAGCCGTTGAGTACCCTGGCGAGTCTGGCGAGTTTATCGTTTGTAGGCGAATTCGGCTCTTGACTCGTGCAGGCGGGGCGCGAGGCGAGCCTCAGCCGTAAGCATGCAGGCGGACTTGGCGATTGCATGGATTTGACCAGTCGCTCATACTATGAACGACTACTTGATGGGCTCGGAGTACTGTGCTCCTTCCCTTCATGTCATGGGAAGTGGGAATGCCCATCCCTGTACGTGACATAGCAGCTGCCGAGTACTCTGGCGAGTCTGGCGAGGATGTTGATCATCTAGCTGATTGTCTAGGTATGCAGGCTAGTTTAGCTCTTGAGTAACCTTAACTCGTGCTGGCAGGTCAGGTTTGTGGGCGAGTCTCTAATCACCTGGCGGATTGCCCAAGTGTAGACGAATTTGATGATCACGTAGCCCTGGTTTGTGCTGGCGAGTCAAACACTCGGGTGTGCCCGATTTTCAAGTCGTGCGGGCGACTCGAATACGCAGGCGGATTTTAGTCTTATTTGTAAAGGTAATTTTTACCGTCTACAAGACCCCCTTTAAAGTTTTCAGACCTAAACCAACTTGCGTGTGGTCTGAAATACTTTGAATAAAGAGGTTCCTGATGAGTTAGGGCAAATTTGGCTCCCTCGGCTAGGTTGAGGCTTTTGGGCGAACTCGAGCGGCGTGAGTGCACGCAGGCAGGATTGA
>NC_033797.1:48452762-48478545 GCF_001876935.1 Asparagus officinalis | reverse complement strand
GGCACCGGTACAACCCGTTGCATTCCACAGCCAGGCGCGAACGCCATCCACTAGTCCGCCGCAAGTATGGAACTTTGGATTCGGATTCCCGACATATAATTGGTCATATCCGAATTGACGAGCGAACCGGCACGGCAAATAGGGCTCCAAATAGCAGCGCTCCTTTACTCGGAAAAGGAGATGGCCTGGCCTTATGTTCATGAGCCATCTGAAACAGCCGACATCGAGAGAGGTCCGGTCAGTACCGGGTGCTTCTACATCAGCAAGCATCCCGCTATATCTACCAGGAAATCGAGGAAGACATGGGTTGATTACCCAACCCTTGTGCATGTGCAAACTCTTCCTGATATCTGAGAAGGTCCGAGTCGGCCATTTGCACTCCTCATATAGTTGTAGCAGAGGGGTAGACAGATCTGCACTCTTAGGAGGCGACATCAAATCGGGGCGATGAAGAACTAGCCATCCCATCAAATAGGTATAAGGGAATTCCGTCTTCGGCATAGGGATCTTCGCGGATGGGATCTCTTCAGTCTGAGTGAAAGTGGTGGTCAGTTGGCGGAGCCCACGATGAATACCGGCGATCATGGCTGGCAAGAGAGATAGGCTTCTCCCATGAGCAAGCTGAACAGCGGGAAACAATACCTCAATCGGCAAGGCATCTGAAGTTTGATACGGCACCACACATTTCTTCAACCAAAGTGCAATATACCCGGCCAACAAGGTCTTAGGATGGATGGATTTCTCCGCCTGCAATAAGAAAGTCCTGAACTTGGTTCCTGCACAAAATCGATCTTGGGCACTTGCGATGGTATAGGAGCGGGCGTCGCATTTTTTAATTAACATGTCAATCTCCGAACGGGCCAGCGGTTCCAGTTCACGAATAGCTTCACCAGTTTTCTCCAAGTTCTTAAACAAGTAGCAAGAGAATTGCTTTAAGCTTACTTGAGGAGATTTCTTCCTCGCAACAGGATTAGCGCCAGCTAAAGCAATTTGATAATGACACGTGAGTTCCCATAAGGTGTCATATCGGTCAGGCTGAGAAGAGATACAGCCGAGCTCTTTTCACGCTCTTCGTCAATACATCTTCTCGAGCTATCCTCGCATGATGCCGCGATGCAATCTGTCTTCAGATCCTCTCGACCGCAGGGGACGGGTCGTTAGCGCCATGATCCATTTGCAGGCATAGATATGTGAGCTCTAAATGAACGATCAGTGTTCGGGCGATGAGACTTGGCACCGTACACCCGTCATTCACAGCCAGGCGCGAACGCCAATCCATATCCCGGCCGCAAGTAATGGGAACCTTTGGGATTCGATGCCCGGGGACCATATAATTGTCATATCCGAATTGACCGGAGCCCGAACCCGGCAACGGGAAATAGGGCTCAAATAGCAGCGCTCACTTCTCGGAAAGGAGATGGCCTGGCCTTAATGTTCATGAGCCATCTGAACGCCGACATCGAGAGAGGTCCGGTCAGTAACGATGCTTCTACATCACAAGCTCCCGCTATATCTACCAGGAAATCGAGGAAGACATGGTTGATTACCCAACCTTGTGCATGGTGCAAACTCTTCCTGGATATCTGAGATAGTGTCCGAGTTGGCCATTTACACTCCTCATATAGTTGTAGCGGCAGAAGGAGTAGACAATCTGCACTCTTAGAGCGACATCAAATCGGGGCGTGAAGAACTAGCGCATCCCACCCATCAAATAGGTATAAGGGAATCCGTCTTCGCAGTAGGATCTTCGCGGATGGGATTCTTCAGTCTGCAGTGAAGTGGTGGCAGTTGGCGAGCCCACCGATGATACCGCGATCATGGCTGCAAGAGAGATAGGTCGTCTCCATAAAGCAAGCTGAAGCACGCGGAAACAAATACCTCAATCGGCAAGGCTCTGAAGTCTGATATAACGGCACCACACATTTCTTTCAACCAAGTGCAATATACCCGCCAACAAGGTCTTTAGGATGGATGGATTTTCTCCGGCCTGCAATACAGAAAGCCTGAACTTGTTCCTTGACAAAATCGATCTTGGCACTTGCGATGTATAGGAGCGGGCGTCGCATGTTCTTTAATTAACATGTCAATCATCCGAACGGGCCAGGTTCCAGTTTACCGAATAGCTTCACTCAGTTTTCTCCAATAGTTCTTAAGCAAGTAGGCAAGAGAATTGCTTTAAGCTTACTTGAGGAGATTTCTGTCCTCGCACAGGATTAGCGACCAACTATAAGCAATTTGATAATGACACTGAGTTCCGCATAAGGTGTCATATCGGTACAGGCTTTATGAGTCTTCAACTTTGTGAGCTCCTGATTGGAGGAAAATATCCCTGATATTGGGCATATCCCCCCCAACTGAAGTCGGAGACTTTGTGCATTTTCGTGAATAGGTAATCCCAACTCTCCGTTCCGTTCACAAAAGTGTTAGAATCTGGATTATACAGTTCTATTAACCGCCAGGAAGTGAAGGAACGTTCACATTAACCCGTACTGAGTGGCTTCGAATGGCTTCATACAATCTTAAGACGTTTAACTCAGCGCCCCACAGCGGTGGAGGACATAAAATGTCATCCGACCACCCCCCCAATGCTTTGTCTGAAAAGTGAGACCAACCAAAGCATCGATATTGTCGAGGCAGTTCACGGTCCTATATCAGCAAGACGATTCTGCACAGTGCGAGCTATTATAGGCCACCTCCCATTTAGGCGGGTCCTCCAATCGCCATGCACACCGAGGGTGTAACCCTGTAATATGCTTCTGCCACGAGAACCCGGAGTGAGTAACTAGTGGTGTATCCCGCAGAGATATCTGGGTATGGTCCTCTGTTAGGTCACGCATGCTGTCGCGTCACCGCTGCCCGCGCAATTTTCTGTAGTGAACGGTGACAGAGGGAATGGAGGGAATATAAGCAGTTATGCCGTCACTGTGTAGGCCTACCTGCTCATACCACAACTTATGACGATCGGGATCTGTCACAGAACGGCCGAAACAGGTAATGGGTCCTTCTTAAAGGATGATCGGGATCTTATCTCAGCAAACGGGCGCGTCAGTAATTAATTGACCGCGTGATGCGACGACTTCCTCCGTATTGACTGGCAGAAATTCATTCGGGAGTCAAGGCGAAATTTGAGGAGTGCGCAGGATGACATGCGATTATGCACGCATATAATAGCTAACTCACTATGGCCATCTATGACTCGTATTGAGAAAACGGCGTTGCAGGATATCAACTGAAACAATAAATACGTGTTTATCACAACGCAAGTATGAAGAAATATTTTAGGTGACACAGGGGGTAGAAACTCTTTTCACCAATAGAGTCGGCTGTCTTGTAGTTGGCGAGACATTTTAAGCGGTATTATGAATTCACAAGATAGACGTACATTGACGCGTGACTGTACCCTATCTGTATGGAACGTAATACGGCCAGAATAAATCCGCCCCATATAGCCTTGAGACGCGTTTCGACCAAGCAAATGCGATCATACATCCGATAAGCATCCACCCCCACGAAGGGGCTATCAACTCTCCTCAACTACAGCCTCACAAAGGAGGACAGGGCGGGCGAGTAATAATATAGAAGCATCCACCCCCACGAAGGAGGGTATCAACTCTTCCCAACTGCCTCACCAAGGAGGACAGGACGGGGATGTAATATAGAAGCATCCACCTCCACAAAGGAGGGTATCAATTCTTCCCAACTGCCTCACCAAGGAGGACAGAGAGGGTATGCGATATGCAGCATGATATAAGAATTTTGAATTCATGAGCAGAAAATTACAAAGGCTTACCAGTGAAAGACAAATGCTCCCTCTCAGGTGACTGAGTGGCTGAGCGGCTCCTCGGGAGGCACGATCTCCTCGTCGACATGGCTAGTCTGCAATAAAGACCAACAGCTCAGTCAAATCAAGAATCAGAATGCATGAATCAAAGATTGAAAGGGAAATTGTGAATCTTTAATTGAAATTCTACAAAATGGAATTTTCCAATTAAGGGTCCAGTTAAACCTATACGACATCCTCGGCTCAAGTTAAAGGTCATAAAGACCAACCAAAGAACTCAGTCATGTATAAGTTCGAATTCAAGGCATATAAGGTTCTTGAGTCATGTATAAATTTGGATTCAAGGCATACACAAGTTGGGACTCAAGTTATTTCGACCACATACAAGGTTGGATTCAGTCGCATCGAGTTCAATCATGTATAAGTTCGAACTATGCAAGAGTATAATCATGTACAAGAATTCAAGCCCTAGAGTTCAATCATGTACAAGTTCGGACCATACAAGAGTGCGATCACATACAAGGATTCATTTATGCACGAATTCAGTTATATACAAAGCTCGAGTCATACACAAGCTCGAATTCAAATAATTCGGCCATGTACAAGTTTAGGCCCCACTCAAATACACATACAAGTTTGGGTCTAATCATCAACAATTAACCAAGAGTCAAAATTCGACCTCGACAAGGCACAAGTCCAAGAGCACCAACTCGAGAAATCAGTATTGCCACAATTTTTTAGCCATGAACAGTCCAAAGTTTCAGCCATCAATTTCAGGTTTTCCCCCAAAGTTCAAGAACTAAAGTTCAATTACCAAGCTAAAGATCACAGACACAACCAAAATTGAAACAGAAGCATTCGAGGTTCACCTGAACTCGAGAATAGCGTGATCTGAATTGAGAAAATCCACCACTAAGCAAAACTCGAATCTGAGGCAAAGAGGGAGCTGAGATCCTGACAAGAAATCAGAGTGAAAACCAAGTCAAATCGAAGAGGGGTGGCCAAAATCAAGAACAGAAATCTTAATTCTAACTTAAATTCGGAATTAGGGTTTCAAACCCCCTTTACAGTTGAGAACACAAGATGGAACTTAGCCAAAGCTGAGGATGACGCCTACCTGAATCAAAGTCGGCGAATTCGACGAGGAGAATCGCACCAAGCCGTCGAAAACCTAGCTCTTGACTTCGGTTGGAATAAAAGGATAGAGTGAAAACCGAGTCAAATTGAAAAGGGGTAACCAAGATCAAGAACATAAAGCTCAATTTGTACCTGAAATCGAAATCCAAGGCAGGAACTCCACCCGATGCTTAAGCTCGAACTCACGTTGGAAGAATCACAAACCCTAGGTTTTAATCTCCCTTTACTCGGATCCAAGTTGGAAGAAGAGGGGAAGGAATCAATGTGGAATTTAAAGGGTTTGGGGAGTTCTGATCTTGGAGAAGTTCTTGGATGGCTAGAACTCAAGGAGAAAAGAAACCGAAATTTTAGAGAGAAAGGAAAGCTGGGACCGATGAAGAAGGAAGAAGAACAAAAGAGGGAATCAGATTTTTTTTCTTTAGCCCTCTCCGACCCGCGTTCCGCGGGTCAGGTTTGTGTCCGACCCGCGTGCTCGCGGGTCGGATTAATCCGACCCACGATCACGCGGGTCGGATTCATCTGACCCGCGTGAACGCGGGTCAGACCCAGTTCAAGGCCCGTTTTGCTGTATTTTCGTCCGTTTTCGTCCGTTTTTGAAATTTTCGAAGGTTAACCTCATCTCCCGGACAATTTCACGACATTTTTTGGAATGTTCAGAGTTCGACCTCATTTCCCGGATAATTGAGCGGCATTTCCAGTCAGATTTAGAACGTTCAGAGTTCAATTTCATCGAGACCCAATTTTATATTTTGGGTGATTTCGTGATTTTTCACCTATTTCGGAATATTCGGGACCCAATTTTATATTTTGGGTGATTTCGCGATACTTTCGCCTTTTATCGGAATATTCGATACCCGAAACTCCAACGGGTACATGAGTCTAAACTGTTCCCCATTTTGACAGGAAGTTCCTAGAGAATATTACAAATAATAATTCTTAAGGATAACCTGGCAACCTCCGGCGGGTACACGAGGTTAAACTGATTCCCGAAACTCCCAGGAGTACACGAGTATAAACTGGTTCTCCTCAGGTTAACGCGAAACCCTAAGGTCAACGCCGGTCAACGCGTAGCCCTAGGTCAACGCCGGTCAACGCGTTGCGATGAAAGTCAACGCCGATCGATTCGAAACCCTAAGGTCAACGCCGGTCAACGCGTAGCCCTAGGTCAACGCCAGTCAACACGTTGCAATTGATCCAAAAGTCAACTCAATGACATATCAACAAAAAAATCCACTCACCAATTCCGGTTCAAGGCTTCAACAACGGTCAGACGATAAACGCAGTACCGAGAAAATCTTAGCTATTCGACAAAATACAGAATACGCTAAAATATGGAGAAGTCAAGAATCGAAACCATCTGTAGCTCCTTTAACACCGACTGAAGGTGGGGATCCATCATATCCAAAGCGTTTCAGACTCCTCTATAAAAGAATGAGGCTGAAACACTTTGGAGGGGGTATCTGTAGGCGTCTAAAATTGTCTACGAGAGCCCACACGAAACTCGAAGCAATGAATGGGCGAGTCAAGAAGATTCGTCAAACCAACTCGTGCGCGTCGGTCAAACGCGTGCACGTCAATCAACTCGTGCGCGCCAGTCAACGCGCGCACGTCGATCAGCCCGTGCGCGTCGGTCAACGCGCGTACGTCGAATCAACTCGTACGCGCCGGTCAAACGCGTGCACGTCAACCAACTCGTGTGCGCCGGTCAACGCGCGCACGTCAACCAACTCGTGCGCGCCAGTCAACGCGCGCACGTCGATCAGCCCGTGCGCGTCGGTCAACGCGCGTACGTCGAATCAACTCGTACGCGCCGGTCAAACGCGTGCACGTCAACCAACTCGTGTGCGCCGGTCAACGCGCGCACGTCAACCAACTCGTGCGCGCCGGTCAACGCGCGCACGTCAAATCATTTCGTGCGCGTCGGTCAACGCGCGCACGTCAACCAACTCGTGCGCGCCGGTCAACGCGCGACGGATCAATCCGACCCGCGCGAGCGCGGGTCGGATGATTCCGACCCGCGCAAGCGCGGGTCGGATTATTCCGACCCGCGCGAGCGCGGGTCAGATAGTTCTGCTGCGTAGTCTAAAGTCCCAAAACACGTTTTGACAGTTTTAAATTGGTTTTTTGCAGGGTTTATCGGTTCCAGGGGTTCTTAACTGACTTGAGATCATCCCTAAACGTTGTTAGGCTGCTGTTGACTGAAGATAGGGCCAAATCCCTTGTTCTTATCCAAAAAACCGCATTTTGAGGTCTATAAATATGAACCAAAGGCCTCCATTTTCTGGAGCTGGAATTTTATCAAGAGGACGAGGTGCTGCTGGATTGAAGAGTGAAGGAGCACGAAATTTCAGCAAAGGACAGCGAGATCCCGGCGAACTTCGGAGCAAAGGAGAAGCCGTTCGAAGGATCTGAAGCCCGTACGTCCGCTCCTTGAGATTAGGCTTTGTCTTAATCTCGAGAAGAGCCCTGATTTCGCTTTGTCGATTTCAGGACTTCAAGCAAATACCCCCTTGGTGAGGTAGAAGCTCTGTCCAATCTTCCATCAACCGGATCTGATTCGCGGTCGTCCACGGATTAACCCCGGCACCGGCAAAGAACCCACGCAAGCAAGATCTGATAAACGGATCTTGTGTTTATTTTCAAAAAAGTTGTAATCTTTTGTTCTTTTGTTATTTGAATTCATTTGTAACGCTTAAAGTTTAATGAAATCAATGACTAAGGTGACTTTCGACGGAAACAGACACCAGGCATGCACATTGATGATTTGGAGGATACAAGTACAGTAGAGCAGGATCAGGGACCGACGACTCAGGTTCATGATTCTATAGCAGTTCATGGACCCAGGAAAGACATACAGTTGCCAGCATGATATACAGATATAGTGGTTGCTTATGTACTTTCGGTGAAGAGTGTGGATGAGATGGTTCCTACTACTTTTAGAGAGGTTGAACAGTGTTCAGAGGCTAATATATGGTAGGTTTCTATGTAGTAAGAGATGGAGTCTCTTTACAAGAATGACACATGGGAGCTTGTTAAGCTTCCAAAAGGATGGAAGGCGATCGATTGTAAATTGGTGTATACCAAAAAGGAGGGCATTCAAGGCACTCCCGTGAGATTTAAAGCTAGGTTGGTAGCAAAGGGTTATTCATAGGAAGAATGTATTGATTATAATGAGGTCTTCTCTCTAGTGGTAAAGCACTCTTCTATTCGGATCTTACTAGCTTTTATGACACATTATGGATTAGAATTGGACCAATTGGATGTAAAAACAGTATTTCTTCATGGTGATCTTGATGAAGAAATTTATATGATTCAACCTTTGGGGTTTCGAGCTGCAGGAAAGGAAAAATTGGTGTGTAGATTGAAGAAGTCGCTATACAAGTTGAAGCAATCTCCAAGACAGTGGTATAGATGATTCGATAGGTTTATGCTCAGCAAGTCATACATAAGGAGCCAGTTTGATCCTTGCGTGTACTATCACAAGCTTTATGGAGGTGTGTAAATTTTTTTGTTGCTTTATATCGATGACATATTGGTTGTTTTCATTTCTAAATCCGCCATAGATAAATTGAAGATACAGCTTTCTAGCGAGTTTAAAATGAAGGATTTGGGTGAAGCAAAGCGCATTTTAGGGATGAAGATCGACAGAAATAGCAATAAGGGAAGAATTTGTTTAACACAGGTGGTTTATTTGAAAAAGGTGTTACAATGATTCAATGTTAGTATGGAGACGAAGCCAGTCAGTATACCTTTGTGAGCCCATTTAAAGCTTTCAGCTGATCTTTCACTGAAGTTAGTTAAAGATAAAGAGTTGATGTTGAAGACTCCTTATGCAAGCGCAGTGAAAAGTTTAATGTATGCAATGGTATGTACAAGACCGGATCTACCACACATAGTTAGCATGGTTTCACGATACATGCACGACCAGTGTCCTGGTCATTAGGATGCTGTGAGGTGGATTTTGAGGTATATTCGAGGTACTTTCAATGTTGATTTTATGTTTGAGCGGGACACTGGTGGTGGGCTGTTATGCATTGGATACGTAGATTCTGACTATACTAGAGATTTGGACAAGCGCCGGTCGACGACGGTGTATGTGTTCATTTCGACCCGTGTGCCGGTGTGTTGGAGATGCACCTTGTAGTCTATAGTTGCTTTGTCGACGACAGAGGTAGAGTATATGATAATTACAGAGGCTATTAAGGAGGCAATTTGTCTTCGAGGACTTTTGAAGGACCTTGGTGTTTCGCAGCGGTCTGTCACCATTCATTGTGATAGCATGAGTGCTATCTATTTGGTGAAGAATCAAGTATTCAATGCGAGGATAAAACACATCGATGTTTGTTATCACTTTGTCCGGGATATTCTTTAAGATGGAGATGTGAAGATTGTGAAGGTCCACACAAAAGGCAATCCAACAAATATGCTCACGAAGGTGGTCCTTAGCAATAAGTTTGATCACTGTAGAAACTTGTTGCAGATTTGTGCTTGTTGAGACCTGTTGAGGCTATTTGGATGAACTACGAGCGACTTGATCCCATGGGAGAGGGGGTACGTAGGCAACCACATTGGTGCAGCCGGATTTGTGAGACGACGTATTGGTGCTTTTATTGGTGTCGGCTTAGTTTTGGGGAACACTTCGCCGAGGTGGAGAATTATTGAAAAAGGCAAAGAATTGTTGGAAAAAAAAGACATGGAACAGGAAAAACTCTGGTCGGTCGACTGATAGAAGTCATCAGTCGACCAATACGTGCACACTGCAAGAACCGAAAATTCACACTGGACAGTCGACCGATGAATCCATATCGGTCGACCGATGAAGACTTACTGGTCGACTGATGACTTCCTATCAGTCGACTGATAGCGCACAAAATGGATATATCTGTTTCCCAATTTGTTTTGGTTTAGAGTTCTCTATATATTATATATAAAGGCACGTTTAGTTAGGGGTTTTTTATTAGAGAAAAGAGAGTTGTTTGAGCACTTTGAGAGGAAAATTCTGTGAGGGTGAGTGAGATCTTGTTAGTTAGGGTTATTGTGATTGTTTGAGAGTTGTAACCCATTGTATTTCTCCTCCATATAGTGAAATCTCCTCATCTTCTCCCCGTGGACGTAGGCAATTTGCCGAACCACGTATATCTCTATGTTTGTGATTGATTTTGGCTGTTTTATTGTGGATTGTGCTCGTGGAGTTTTTCGTTCGTTGCTTATCGACTCATTTTGGTTTGAGTCCGCTTCCGCCGGGCGCAACAAAACATTCATTACTGTCGGTAGTTACGGATAGTTTGCTCATGTTTTGATCCGAACTTGATAAGCGACACTTAACGTCCATGCTTCACTACAAAGGTGAATAATTAAGAATAGTTATATCGCGGTCCAATAAAAAGATCGTAAATGATCGAGACTACCTTTTACTCCAAAAGGTCACTCCAAGCAATAGAAAACTTGTTCGAAATAGAGAGAGGAAATGCTCCATAATATTAGAGCAAATATATGACGAGGATGCATATAAACCCACCCTTTTTTTTTTTGAAAAATAAGTGGTGCAAAGTACTTCAAAAGTTCAACTATCTTCACATACTCATATTTTCAACCATCAGTGGATTGCTCAACCAGAGGTCCCTGAACCAAAACGCTGCAGTTAAAAAAAAAGTGTAACAGTCGACATAGCAATTGCAGTAGTATCTCCTCTTTCATGCTTCCGTTCTTTTCTTAGATACTCCACCAACTTCAGTAAACCATTGTCAACATGGAGAATTATGGCATTATCTGTTCTCTCAATCCGAGAAGCCTTTGGAGCGCAAACGCTCCGCAATGACTCGGATATTGCAGGCAATACTGCCAATGTTTGCTTCACTGCTGGTCGAAGTCTTTGAAGAAAGGCATCGAGAGCTTCTTGCATCCAGTCATACCTGCATAGCTCCCGTGCTTCGCTGACGCCAACCTGTTTAAGCGGATAAGTTTCGGTTTACTGATTTTACCATCAACAAGTCACAGATTCAGACCTTTGCTTTTAAAACGGATGTTTTGTGTTCAATTATTTATCCTAATTAATGTACTTTCTCATTGAAATGGTCAAGAAAATTAAGGTTGTCTTTCTTTGTAGCGAGTCACATATCTTCAAAGATTTTGGTAGAGGTAAATATAATATTTTAATTTGAACATAGCTATCAATTTTCTAGTTTTCACAACATGACTGTTAGCATCTCTCTACACTGGGGCTCTAAAATTGTTACTTAATTCTGTTCTCTAATCTCCTGTTTTAATAGCGAGCCAAATATATTGGAGCTGATTATTATCTGGCTTGTTAAGTGCTCACCGCTTATAACCATATTATTCTCGCGCATGTTCTGTTCTACATATCAAGTCCCAGATCAGCCGATATAATTCGCTTTTTCAGTTTCACTATTTCTTATCCAAACTCCGAGTTATTGGTCTATCGTGATATATGATATTAAATTTTAAACATGGTATTATTATTATTTTTCCCTCAGGACTCTCTTCGGGTAGACTGCAATAAGTATAAATGCATCAATATTCCTCTCCAATGTCAACCGACAAGAAGAGTTTTACTTCTCTAACTCTGGACAAGAGAATCTGATGACATACCCATCGCCGATGGTGCGTATCCTTCTCCGGCCAAGACTCAAGTTCTTCGGTGACCTCCAGTGCGAACATATAACCTCTGCAGCCTCCCTCCTGGCTGCAACTATTTTGCTTACTCTTGCTTCGGAACTCCCACACCCCCAACTCCTTTTTCTGCATAAATATTCCTTTAGCCAACATATTTCGCTATTTACGTATAGACATTCAAGCAAAAGAAGTTGTTGTTTTGCAGGCTTACATTGATATTCCCCCTCACCCCGGCTTCCTCCACAGCTTCGCGGATTGCTGCTTCATGTACGGCCTCGTCATTCTCCCATCCACCCTGATAACCAAAATTATTCATATCAGATTCAATGTTTGTGCTAAAGTTGTTAGAGAAAACATGCGAAACTAACATGAAGTATTTGTTACCTTTGGGAAGACAAGATCCTGCCGATTTGGTGTCGAAATCATGAGGACTTCCAATTCATCATAAAGTGCTCCATTGCATCTCTCCTTAACATCATTTTTCAGTCTATAAGGGATGCACCTGGTAAGATCATTAGGTAAAGCAGGTGAGAATTAATCTAGGAGAGTTAATGGGAAACCATAAGAAGTTGAAAGACCAAAACAGTAGACAATTTCTAAGTAAACTAATTCATGTTTAATCTATCTCCATCCTATTCTTCATAAAACATTCAACATTGCACATAGAAGGAGGAGGGGAGGAGGGGAGAAAAGATAAGAGGAAACTAAAGACAGAAGACTGAGCATAATACCCTGCAACTAGCCTAAATTTGTCTTCATATCTCTGCTTCTCGCGTCCAACCCGAGCTTGTATACCATTACAAGTTGCCATGATTCAATTCAATCCAATATACTAGTACTCTGAAACAAAAACATACATAATATATCAACTAAATCAAAGAAAAAGAAAAAGAAAAAGAAAATAAGGAAGAAGTTTAAAAGACAAAGGAGTTTCATTTTACCTCAAGAACAAATACTTAGGAAATTAATGAATGCAAGTGGGCACTACTAATTTGGGAAGATTAGATATCTCCAGCCTTCACATGTGGGCTAGTTAATGCTCTGCTCCCTTCTTGAGCTCCACTATATAAATAAATAAGATGGTGGAATATCAAATATAATTTCAAGTGATGGTGAAGGTCATCAATGAGTTTGATGTTGTCATAAAAAATTGCGCGTTGAGGAGATTGTGAAGTTTCAAGGAAGGTGCAACCTTTACATGGGAAAGGATAAAAGGGAGGAAGAGATAAGCTTGGAATTTATACAAGAATTCTAATGTGTATACATATGTGGCCGTAAATTGAATTTAATAACAAGTTGGAGATTTAGGATGACAAAAAGGAGAAAAAGGAATGTCTACTCTTTTTAAGGAAAAAATAAGTGACATATTTTGATTATACTAGTTCTTGTGAACATGCATTGCACATGGTTAAATATTAAAATTGTTAATTTTATTTATTTTCTTACTATAAAATAAGTCAGATTCATTTTGAGTAAAAATCTATAAACATGGGTTGTTACATTTTCCATAAATTTTATTTAAATATTTTATGAAATAGATGATTAATTTTGAAAATCTCTTCGGGTCAGGAATAAACAACTAACAAGTTTGCAAGGGAAGATAGGGTAACATAGTACATTCTTAAGAATTATTAATCTTTACTTAGTTTGTTTATAATAATAGGATCTCATTATTAACTAACTACAAGGCTTAGTATATTTTTTTTGTTGGACGTTCAAGATAGGCAAAGGACTCATGTGAGTCCTCACCGTAATGAATGTTATACAATTTAAGTACAAAAGAAAAAGGAGGGTTGATCAATGGTGTAGTTGGTGAGCGGAAACTCCAGCAGCTTAATTTAGTATGTGGATATATAATAGATGGAGAATGATGATTTTGAAAATAGTGGGTGCGTGTGGGTAATTAATATAATTTTTGTTCGTGTGGTTTTCTTCGTTCATTTTTAAGATATTTGTGATCCTGTGGATATATATATAATGTGTAAATATTACAATTGGCATTGAGATTTAAGATATGTGTGAGATTCTCTTTGATTTAAATAATAAAGTATAATTAGACTTTGTGATCTAAAAAAATACAATATAAGTAATTGCTTTAAAAATAATCTAATCTAATCTAATACGAAGAAAATAGATAAAAACAATGTGAAAATTGTTGCAATTTTATAATTCATAATTTTAAAAATCTAATATAATATAATATAATAAGAAGAAGAAAAAACACAAAAACACATATATGTTGAAGGAGATAAAAGTGCTATGAAAATTATTATAATTTCCGATCTGAGAAAAAGATCAAACATACAATATAATTACTTGCTTTAAAATAATCTAATCTAATCTAATAAGAATAAAATAGACGAAAGTAATGTAAAAATTGTTGATATTTCTTGATATGAAAAAAGATCAAATATATAATATAATTAATTGTTTTAAAATAATCTAATTTAATCTAATAAGAAAAAAATAACAAAGGCAAATACATGTAGAAGGAGATGAAAGTGCTACAAAAATTATTATAGTTTTGGCTTATAAATATTGGTATGTGATGTTACATGTGAGAGGATAACAATTATAAATAGAATTCTATTTAAATAATAATAGTATAATTAACCTTTGAAACTAATTATGTAGTGTTGCGAACTACTTGAATTTTAGTTATTGAGAGATCGCCACGTTGTATCCTCATATCGCAGCCGTTTATTTTAATTTTCTTTTTTATAATTGTTAAAATGGTTTTGTCTCTTTAATTTGTTTGGTGGATTTTGCAAATACTCCGTCCACATTATGTATATTTGTAGGTCTGTGTTGCCCCGGGGTTTGACCTCTGTAGCGAACATTATTTATCTCACTAATTTATTTAGTTTTTGCATATATGCCATTCATCTTGTATACATTTGTAAATTTATCATTTAATAAATTCATTTAAACATTTTAATTTAAACTATATCATTATCTTCATACTATGTATATCCAATAAGAATTCATTAATTTATCATAATTTAAACTATATCATTATCTTCATACTATGTATATCCAATAAGAATTCATTAATTTATCAACTTACTCTTACTTAATGTCTTCATACTATGTATATCCAATAAGAATTCATTAATTTATCAACTTACTCTTACTTAATGGATTAATTTAAATTTCAAGGGTATTTTTGTCTACCAAAAGATTTTCCCGAACTCGTGCTTTTAAAGAGAGTATGATATGATATTATATGATATGATATTGTGAAGGGTGCATATTTGTTCTAGTGGATAAGTGGGATTAGGTTTATATACCATGGTTAGCAAAATGTGACATGACAAACAAATAAAACTGTACTACATTGAGTAGGACAATAATCTTTATGTATTAAAATATAACAAGAAGACAGTGAAATAATAACGCAAAAAGGAAATAAAGAACTAATAAGAAATAAACTTGACAAAAATTAATAATATATATTTGTCATTACAGTTATGAGAGGTAAAGTTTCGTGTACATGGTCTGGTAATCCTTCGTCATTTGACTGTGGGTTAAGAAAGAAGGGTTAAGGAGAAGGATTAACTTAGCAAGCTCTTCATAAGAAGTCAAAAATAATTTAATTCAGTTTGGATTTGATAGATGGTTAACTTTTTTATGTTAAAAAAAGTTAAGAAGGTTAGTTGCCGTAAATATCCTAAAATTGGCTATTAAAATATTCTTTTCAAAAGTTTCATTCTTTACCTCTAGAGATAATAAGACCTAACTCATCTTCTCAAGTGGATCTACTGGCCGCTCTAAATGAGGAGTTAACTAACTTTAACTCTTGTAGAGTGTTTGTTAACTCTTTGAGCACATTAACCCATTTGGAGGGTTAAGCAGGAGTTACACCCCTTTAATTCATCTCTTAACCCCTTGCCAAATAGGTCTTAGGGGGTCTTTGGTTCAATTTCTAGAAATTATAGGAAATGTTTTTCACTTAAAATATGATTTCCTTGTATTTATTAAAAAAGTTATAGAAAAAGTTTTGAGAAATCAAAAAGTACCAATTTTCTTGTTTTTTGTACTTTGCTTGTTTGGTTCAAAACAAGAAAATAGCTCATAACTTTATAGAAAATAACAAGATTTGGTAGGTTTTTAATTAAATATGGTATGTGTCAAATTTCTGGTGATTTCCTCTCATTTTGAGAGGAAATTGCTTTTTGTAAAATTTGGTAGGTTTTGATATTTTATAGAAAATATTTCTGCAAATTTTTTGTTGAACCAAACATAATTTACAGAAATCTCTGGAAAACTTTTAATTACAAATTTACCATTGTCAGATGTTTTGAGAAAAGTTTTCTCAAAAAGTGTGCAACCAAACAGCCCCTTATAGTAAAGTATGAGTAATCTAATCCAATGCATATATTGTTATTCATAAAGAGAGAAAATTTACAATATGCATTATCTACCATACCATATTTAATTTGTTTTCCATGTTATGGCCCTTACTTCTTAATGTCCTTGATGTTGCGCTACAACTTCGAAGGTACGAAGAAAAACCTTTAAGATGGTATAAGTACCAACCAAATTCAAATCCAATTGGACCTGTATTCAAGTAGAATTACATATATGGATCCTTTTCTTGTATGTATAAAGATAGGACAAGCCATATATACTTTGGGAAGTAGTTGTTGATTTGATAAATTTGTCGTTGATTTGATAAATTTCTAGAACTTTAATTCAAAATCATATACCAGGTCCAGCCCTAACCACTCACAGGCGCAGTTTTGGAATTTATTTTTCCGTTCTTGGTAGAAAAAGAAAATCAACAATTAACAGCAGCAATGTGTAAGAAAAAAGAATAACTCAGCCATCCATATTTTATTAGTTTTCTTGTTTACTATCATTTTTTTATATAATCAAATTCAAATATGGTGTTCTGGTTAAAATACAAAGAGAAAAATAGAATAAGAAATACATATATCGTGTAAAATTTTCATTTTGAGCCAAAATTTAGCGCTTAAACCAACTTTATTCCTGACCTAGTTTTTAGGTCAACATTTAGCCATTAAAACAATGTTATTCCAATCAAAAAAATAAAAAAAAAGAACAATTTTATTCCAGTCCATCCCCTTGGTTTGTTTCTTGCTGAAGTAGGATTAATTATGACTAAATTTTTAGGATTTGCCAAACACGCCCTTTGAGAACTATAAATTGATCTAAAAATTCCGTACGCTTAAAACACCAACTATCCAATATAAAGTTTCTTGAGAGTAACATATTAGTATATTAGACATCCGTTAAAAAAAATTATTTTATTTTATTTTTTTGAGTGGTTCATTTATGAATAGAAGACAACACCATGAACTTCCATGGTATCTCCTCTACCTCAATCTTCCCTAGTTATTGATGAAAACCTAGGCTTACTTCCACGTCAATGATAGCATTGAAGAGACACCATTGGGTCAAATCTTTAAGGATGCTGCGGTTTAACAGCAAATCGGATCTCCTTCAGGATCACAGTACGCATGGCTAACTACCAACTGTAAGAAACAAACACTAGGAAAAACATCCTCTTGGATTATGCAAACAAACATGTCATCATTTGTTTGAAGTTCCTTAAATTTATCATAAAATATCCTAAATATCATAGGGCTTTACTATCAAAGACCCTTCCTTTGTACTGTAGAATAAGTTCAAGCAACCTTGCCTATTACCATCAGGGTCTTCGGTTAGTAAAAGACAAGTGGTATGTACATACATGAGACTCAATCATTAGTCAGCTAGTATAAGTTATTTTAACATGGATTCTAATTAATAACATACCAAACAAAAACAAATATAAAAAATAGATGGTTATTGTCATTTAGCTTATAATTTATATTAGTCGTCTCGAAAGAAAGGTATATCAAAGAAAATCTAACATTTTTTATTAAGAAATGTATAATGGTGTTATTAGTATGAGCATAGATCAAACAAGAAGAAATATCATGGAAATTCCCTCCATTGTGTGCTTGATAGTAATGTTTTGGTTATGGTCAAGCGATTTGTTGTTCATTTGTGTTTTTTTCGTACGGGCTAAATTATTAGAGTTGGTTTTTTGTACACCGCTCTTACCAGTTTGGGTCTTTTTTCTAGCTTGGCAACATTTTGGTATTCTTCTGAGCCAAATGTGCAATTAGACTGCAAGCTTAAAAATAAAATTTTTTAAAAAAAACCCTCAATTGATACTATTAGTGCTATCTAATATTCATGAAGGAAGTGCCAAAAGAGAATTTGGCAAATTGGTATAAGGATATTAATTATGCCCAAGCTTATGCAAGAATATCGAGTCCCCTATAAGAAAGTAAATTTTTGGATACAAATACGAAGAGCATAATATTATCTCAAAATATAGTGAATAGAAAGCTTGAGAGGCCAAAAATTGCTAGGAAAAAAGAAGTTTCGCGGCTTTTTGTCCTTTGGCGGCAAAGTTTTTAATCTAATTGTACATTTAGTTTAGAAAAAAAATGCCAAAGCATCGTCAAAGCTTTAAAAAACGAAACTAGGAATATAGGTCTACGAAAAACACCAATATGATAATTTATCCTTTTCAAATATGTTAAAAATAGTGGCTCAAACAAAAAAATGAGCAATTTAATTCTAATATTTTTTTTAAGTGAATAGACCAAAAGGATGATATGGACAGGATATTTGTTAATCAAGCGAAATTGGATATGTACCCGAAATACGTTTGAAATTTTAGATACCCTACGTTTTAAAATTGTGAGGCACTAGAGGCATACCCTTGGGCACACTCTCAACCACACCCCCTCACCTGTTACAGTGCAAAGGGGCCTCACATGGGATTTTTTCTCATGTGGGCCCCCCTGCACTGTAACAGGTGAGGGGGTGTGGTTGAGAGTGTGCCCAAGGGTCCCAAGGGTCTGCCTCTAGTGTTTTTCTTTAAAATTTCACTCGGATCATCATCATGTTCTTTTCTTGATGCTCTTTCTCAGGCCTACAAGCCGACAATATCACTAACAAATATATTTTTTGTCTTGAAGCCCATCATTTCTATGTCAATCCCTATCCCATTCTGACGTGGAAGAGAATATACTACAAATCATTTCCCTTGAGAATGGGTCTGTTCGTTTGCCCCAAAAAAACATGGAAAACAGGGAATTGAAAACAAAGTGGACTACGACATAGGAAGAAGGTTTCGGTGATTTCCATTTCACATGTTCGTTACACAAGCTGATTTAGAGAAATGGGGCCTTGAAATTGGGTTCCACGTTGGACTTTGGGAAATATTGTTTTCAGCTGCATTTGGCGTGAAAACAGATGAGAAATCTCCACTACGCCCATTAAAAAAATCGCGTCGGTGTTTTTCAAGGCAAAAGGAGAGAAAACTGGGAAATGCTTTAGGGTTCCTTCACCGCCTCTTCGTTCTCTTCAGTCTTCCCCATTGCTCCGCCTCTTGCCGTCTCCAATGCTCTGTCTCTAATTTTTTTCAAGGCGGGGGAAGAGAAAACTGGGAAATAAGCCCTCAGCGACCATTCATGGGTTGTTTGTGTTATCTTAGCCAGATCTAGCAGTAACGGTGGGGTTTTTGGGTGATTTCTACTTCTTACCTTCTTCCACTTGAGCGACGTAGCCAGATCTACACCTGATCTGGTAGCTTTAGTCCTTGAAGGGGGATTCCATCAACTTCAACTGCTTGAGGTTCGATCGAATTTTTCCTTAAGGTATCCCTTCATCAAAGAGCAAATTTGCTATAAATAATTAACATGCATCAAATTTTAAGAGTTTAAAAATTAACGTTGTGATTAATGGGGTTTTTTCGTTCATTGTAACTGCATCTTTTAAGAGATTTATTCCTTTACTAGTCATAATTTTATCTCTAATTCACGCACTTCCTTCAGCCCCTGTTTTAGATCAGCTTTTTAAGCATATCAAAGGAACTGTAATCGAATTTCTCGGATCTTATACCCTAACCATAACCTGAGCATGTCTATTTCCAATATCTAAAAGCGTGTATTAAACAAGATAATTTTAATTAATTGTGAATTTTTCAAGTCTGTGTTTGTATTGGCTAAGATGGTTAATCACTTGTTTCTCTCTCTATAATTTTGTTCAAATCACAGAAGTTATTCACTTGTGTACTCTTGACTTGTTATTTAAAAGTCCACATCCCTACAACAAATATAAAGAGAATGATAGTGAAAAGTTTGTTTTGACTTTTATTTACATATTTTAACTGCAGCATAAATATTGTAGATGGATGGTGATTTTGATGATGAAGAGGTTGTTAAAAGAATGTGTGTTGGGGCTTTTAGGAAGGTGATTAGTCTGCTAATCACAAAATCGGGTCGGTTTTGGTAAATAAAAAAAAAGAGTCGGTTTTGAAAATAAAAAGTTGGAATGGGTCTGTTTAAAAAATTTGTTCTAATTTTTACATTTTTGAGGAGAATTAAATGTCGTCGTAGATCAATACGGTCTGGACCAAGTGATGAGAACTTAAGGAGGGAAAAGACTATGGCTGATTTGATGAGACGAATATTTCATGGTTATAGTGATAGCTGTCAAAACTTTGTTAGAATGCGCCCGGGTGCATTTATGAAACTAGCAACGTTAATGAGGAAACTCGATCTCTTAAAGGACTCAAGGCATGTAACAGTAGAGGAGCAACTTGCCATAACTTTGAATATTTTGGGACATAAATCCAAAAATCGTACGATGAGAACACAGTTCATAAGATCAGGGGATACAGTCAGTAAATACTTCAATAGAGTATTGCAAGCTATTTCGTGCATACAAGGCCGATTTATGAAACAAGCACCGAATGAAGTACCTCAAGAGATCCTAAGCAACCCATCATTTTATCCATTTTTCAAGGTATATTATCCACTCTACCATTTTCCAAATCAATTCTCTAAACAAATCATAAATTACTTTAACATAGTAAGTTGTACTCCATAGGATTGCGTAGGTATGATAGATGGGACACATGTGGATGCTATGCTACCTGCTGCACTTGTTTCGCGTTTCAGAGGGCGAAAAGGTGTCACACAAAATATTCTCGCGGCTTGTACACCAAACAAACTGTTCACTTATGTTTTAGCTGGGTGGGAGGGGTCGGCTAACGACTATAGAATCCTTCAAGATGCTTTGTCTAGACCACAACCATATGGCTTACGGGTGTACCCGGGTAAAATTCTTGTTAACTCAAATTGTGATTCCTCACTAATACAACCATATGGCTTACGGGTGTACCCGGGTAAAATTCTTGTTAACTCAAATTGTGATTCCTCACTAATTATTACGTTATACAAATCTTATTAAAATACTGTGTAATATGTAGGAAAATATTACTTGTGTGATGCGGGCTACACAACTCAGTCGGGTTTCATATCCCCATATCGTGGTGTTCGTTATCATCTAAAGGAATTTACGGGAAGAACACCTCAAAATAGGAGGGAGCTATTCAATCTTAGGCATTCATCTTTGAGGTCAAAGATTGAAGCTACCTTCGGTATATTGAAGAATCGTTTCAAGATTCTCACCGCAAAACCCCACTACCCTTTCCCCGCACAAGTTGACATCGTTCTGGCGTGCACGGTTCTCCATAACTACATTGCAACAGTTGATCCCGAGGATGAATTGCTCAATGAGACCAATGACATTGAAGAGGAGGACGTCGAAGAGGAAATTAATGAAGAAACTAACGTTATGAATTTCACGCAGTCGCAGACAGTAAGAGAACAAAACGCCTCAAAGGATGAGTGGAGGTCTCGTAGAGATCAAATCGCATTGGACATGTGGATTGATTATTGTAGTAAATATCGGCATGGTGACACTCACGAGTCTGCCTTGTGATTTGCTACCGTAGTCCTAAAGTTTTTATAAGTATTTTATGTTAGTTGGTCGTGTAACTTATTAATGAGAAATCTTACAGACTATAATACTGTTTCCACTTTGTCATTACTTGTTATGACTCGCATATGACTTTTTTACAACTGAATTTGTTGAAATATAGGAAATGGGTGAAAAATCATCCTCCGAAGGGAATAATTCAACGGCCCCAACTGAATTTGTTGAAATATAGGAAATGGGTGAAAAATCATCCTCCGAAGGGAATAATTCAACGGCCCCAGCAACATCTCATGCGTTCCTTGCAAGCATTGGCTTTCCCCACAGTGTCAATCCCATGTTCCAGTCATCCTCGCCCTTTGTGCAATCACCGTCAGTTTTTTCAAATGTGCCTCACTACGATGGTAACTTTTTCCCTTTGCATCACCCCATTTCATCTTACATGCACATGCTTAGTAGTCCACCACCTTTGCCACAAAATTTTCAAGGCTCCAATTCATCCGGGCAAGTTCATTCTTCAGCTAGTATTACAGGGACTACTTCTGATTCAGGGAAAAACAAAAGAATTGCCAGGGATGAAGCAGTAGCAACTTATGCTTGTTCACCAAGAAAAGTCAAATCCCTTGCCCATAAGAAAAGAAAAACCCCACTCGAGCTTGAAGCTGCAAAAGTTGGCCCAACCAGATGGTGGACCTCTGCACATGATGACGTGCTCATACCCTTCCTCACAAATTTGGCCAAGTCTGGTCTTAAGCCAGACAAAAACTTTAAGCAACATGCATTTGCAATGACTGCCGCTGAAGTGAACAACCAGTTTGGTACTTCCTTTCAAGCGAAAAGTGTTGTAAACCATATGAAAACAATCCGTTCTTGGTTTCAAGACATGCAGGCTGCTCGTAACATTAGTGGGGTGGGTTGGGATGAAGAAACGCAAACGATCATGTTGGATCCTAAGAGTTTTGATACGTGGAATGAGGTAAATACCATCGAAAGATATTTTTTGGCTTTTGATTCTTTCTCCTACACGTTGGTCAAATGTTGTATATTGATGCGTGCAGGATAAAAATAAGAGCAAGCTAAAATATTACATTAATAAGCCTCTGAAGCACTATGAGAACCTAGCAATCATTTGTGGGGATGATCAAGCAAGGGGTAACTTTGCTAAGGCAGCAATGGAGAAATTTGGAAGTCAGGAGCCGATTAACCTTGCAGGTGATGACGATGAGGATGTTAGCATTCATATGTCCCAAAAGTCCCCGCACTCAGTCAACTTAGCAGATGAAGATAATCAATCTGAAAACAACAATGTTAGGTCAACTAGCAAGGACAAACAAAAGAAAATCCCTTCGGCTAGAGGGAGGGGGAGGAAGGCACCATACCAGCAAGAGATCATGCAACAAATGGTTGAGGAAGTTAAACATTTTTCTCATTCTCTAAATCTTATTAATCTGCACTGGACAAAGAAATTGTCCAAAGCTATCTTCAAGCATAATGATACTTACACAATAGAATTCCTTGAGCTTTTTTATGATCACATTTTTGAGGATGAAACCAAGGCCAGGCATTTTATAGGGAAGAGTGACTTCAGCCAGAGAACTTTGTTGGAAAATTTCAAGAAAATACAAGATGGGGGGAGCTAGTTTGAATATTCAGGTATGTAGTTTGATCTGGTGCTTAAACGGTGGTGCAAGCTATCAGAAATAATCCTCGCTCATCTCTTTACCTATTGTTATTTACAGGGTCATTCTGGAGATGGTTGGGACATATATATTTTGCATATTTTGTGAGCACAATGATGTTGTTATTTTGTAAGAACTACTAGTTGGTGGGTATGCATGTATATTTTTTTGGATACGTTGCTCCATAGCTACGTTTGTGATTTATGATGCAACCGTATGTATGATGATGAGGGATGCTTACGTTGTAGTCATGTCAATTCTTACTTCTAGTGACATTGTTTTTTTGCCTTTTTTCAGGTGAACGTTGGTTTAATGCAATTATATGCAGGTGTCTCATTCATCGCTAACACAAGCTGGTATGACAAGTTGTCACTATCTGCATTTTACTTGCATGGTGCTATGATGAGGTCATGCAAATTTTATATGCAATCACATGTAGCTTAACAATGTCAAGGCGAGGCATGTTCTTGTTGGCCACAGGCACTTAACATTTATTGCAGCCTTAAGTTGTTATAGCTACATTGTACTTGCATAACTGTTTGTTGATGAAGAGCATGAGCACTATTCTTTGGGCAGTTTGTGTATGCATGATTTACTTGTGCAATGATGACTGTCTTTTACCTGATATTCTTCACCAGTAGATAGTACATGCAATGTTTTGACGAGGCAATCCCAACATTTACGTAATGAGATAAGGAGTAACATGTATAGGAATGCAGCCAACATTGTGATGCAATTGTTTACTGGTGTGGGATATATGATAATGTAGACATATATCTGAGCACAATTTGTCAAACTTTATTTATCATTCTCACCATTAGATAATAATACCTTACCATTTTTGCAAAGTGTTACTAATCCAATTCAAGAGATATATATTTGAACTCAGACTTTATTTACACATGAGGACTGTTATTTATCATTCTCACATGTTTTTCTTTTGTGAGTTTTTGGCATATAACAATAGTGTAGGCATGCATAAAATTGCTTATAGGTCCCTTAACATGCGCTCGGCACAAACGACGAACCAACGGAGGTGACGAGGTTAACGAATCGCACGCCGAGCAACGGAATGCATCCATTTGACGTGCAGAATCAAGCCAACGGTTCGGGGAGTCAACGAGTCATCCAAACAAGAGCGACTCGAATGAACCACGATCAAATTCAAGATTGGTTTTCGGGACTCGAACTCAGAGTGGATCTACTGCCTAATCAGGAATCGCGACTTACTGTCAAATCAGTGTCAAACAAATGAGTCCAGACAAATCAACCGCACAACGAATCACAGGACAAAACGAGAACAACAACAAAAAGACAGGAACCCAAACACCCTGAGGCGGCTCGGCCTAAACCGAGCCACCCCGGGGTGGCTCGGCCCAAGCCGAGCCACCCCAGGGTGGCCGGCCACTTGTGGCCGAGCCACCTCAGCCCAGATATGTGCCTAGGCACAGATCTGGGTGCCTATAAATAGGCCAAGGGTTGTTCATTTGAAAAGGTTGGAACTTTGAGAGTCGAAACTCTGCCGAATTGAAGATTGAGCTCAGAGTTTTGAAGACTTGAGGACTTGAAGATTCAGATCTGGTTCTCGGCGAACGTCCACGTCACAAAAGGCAGGATTTCGAGAGAGGTAAAGATCAGATCTGAGATCTACACAAAATCAGACTCCGGATCAAAGCTTGGCCTTTGATCCCGAGGATTAAAGGCTACTATTTCCTTGGCGAAATAGTACCCTCGGCTATTATTTCCTTTGCGAAATAATACCCGTCGAATTGTGTAGATCCGACCGGATCTAGATCGTGCGGTGGTCCACGGATTAACCCCGGCGTCGGCAAAGAACCCACATAAGCAAGAGACCGCAAAACAGGATCTTGCGATTGTTCTAAAGGAAAGTTGTAAAAGGAAAGTTGTAATTTTTTCTTTTTTCTTTGATTTTCATTGTAACCGGATCTAAAAAAAACCAGATCTTTTGTAACCGAAAAACAGTTATTCAAGATAACGATGAATTCAATGAAGGCAATTTTTCCCGCGAACAATCTGGCGACCACAGTGGGAGCCACCGATCTCGCTGCCGAGATCGTCACGTCGCAGCCGCGGATTCCAATCCCGGTCGAGGAGGAGGTCGAGTATGAATTCGACCAGGGAGGAGTACCTTTCATCCTCGTCCGGATCAACCTCCCCCCGCAAGTCCAAGAAGCTCTCCTCCAGGAGAAAAGCTCGTTGGTTCGAAGAAGTTCAGAACGCCAACGAAGCTCTCACCCCAGCTGACGCCAAAGTTGCGCCGGGTGAAGTTCCACCGACCTCCAACGAGGTCAAACCTATTCTTGTCAACGCTTCTACTGTTGAAGGCGTTGTGACTCTCTCAAAGAGAGCCCGCCAGAGGCGACGTCAGCGCCTTGCGCGACAACTCGCTAAGGCGATGGAGTCTACGGACAGAGTCCGCTACAACGCGGATCTGAAGAATAGGAGAGGCAAACAGCCTCAACAACTGAGCGATGGAGTCCACGGACGGGGTCCGCTACAATGCGGATCTGAAGAATAGGAGAGGCAAACAGCCTCAACAACTGAAGAATGGCGGTTCCTCCAGGCCGCCGACGAACGAATGGATCCAGGTCAAACGGAACCGTTCGACACTCGAAGAGAGGATTCACAAACGCCGCGCATTACTTGCACAAGCAAGAATCCTCGTGCAGAAGGCCGAGGAATTGAAGAAAGGAAGAGTGGCCAAGAAGCCGCCATCAACCCGCCA
>NC_033797.1:48449787-48451475 GCF_001876935.1 Asparagus officinalis | reverse complement strand
GGAGCCGCCTTCGATTGGTATCGCCGCCTCAAGCCAGGTAGCGTAAATAGTTGGGATGACATGGAGACCAAATTCCTCGCCAACTTCTTCGACGACGACACAGAGATATCCATCGGGTCGTTGCTTGATGAGAAACAGAAAGACGGGGAATTGGTGGGCACCTTCATCAAGAGGTTCCGGAACAAGGCGATGAACTGGCGGTGCACTTATAAGATAGGGTATATCGACAATATATCCCTGCCTTATAAGGCACAATGCAGCGTCAAAACGCCCCCTTTATTGATTTTGAGATATGGTTTTGACCAAGCAAAACATATCTTTAAAGCGTCGATCCTCGCCGAGGAGAATCAAGGCTCTTCCCGATTGCCTCACCAAGGAGAACAAAATGGGGTGAAAATGACCAATTTGCAAATTTCCAAGAAAAAATAGACTAATTTGTAAATTTCTAAAAATAGCTCACCAGCATAAGAAGGAGGCGCGCCATCAGCCGACGCGGTAGAGGATTGACCCCTCGCAATACGAGACATAGAGACCTGCAAAATAAGTTAAGGAATCAGATCTCCCCCCTGAAAGGTGAGCTCGAGGTGCCAAATCTTAATCCTAACCCTCGCATGCGACCTCACAAATTCATAAATTGAATTAAGTGTAAAATATGCTAAAATGGTTGAGGATTTACCTGAGGAAAAGCTCGTGGATCCAATAAAGATCAGATCTTGAAAGAGACTCAGACCACGCGCTCGAGGGGCCTGAGAGAAATTCTAAAAATGAAAGTTTTGAGGGATTTCTCAGTCAAAGGTCCAAAGGAAGACTAGATCTAATGCAAATATGAAGTTTGGAGGGAGAACGGACGCTCGAGGGAAGAGAAAAGTGAAAGAAAGGGAGAGAGGGGGGGGGGGCTAATTGAGGAGAAAAATCTTTTATAATGTTGAACCAAGACCAAGTTGAACCAGGTTGAACCAGTTTGAACCAGATTTGAACCAGAATTCAAATTGAAGCTGAACCGAGTATCGAAACAACGTTAAATCGACCGAGGGTTCAGTCCCTTGTTTATTCATTCCTCTCCCACACATTCGGAAGGGTCAGAAGATTTTTTGAGCCGAATTACTGCCTTTTTTGGCTCATTATCAAGCCGGTTCAGCTCATTTGGGCACAAAAAATACTCCAATAAGGTATATGAGTATAAACTATTCCCTATTTTTGGTTGAGAAGTTCCTGGAGAATACTTTTTCTAAATATTCTTAAGGATAACTCAACAACACTACGCCCGACAACACGTCGCAAATAAAAACTCAACGCCAACAATCGATGGTCAGCTAAAGATTAAAAAAAATCAGGAATCGACTTCAAGTTTAAAATTCCGACAACGGTCAGACAATAAATGCAGCACCGGAACTCTTACAGACATTCGACAAAGCACCGAATAGCCTGGAAGATTGAAGGAATCAAGAACAGAAGCCATTCCAAGGTCCCGTTACACCGACTGAAGGTTGGGACAATCATATCCAAAGTATTCCAGACTCTTCTATAAAAGAACGAGGCTGAAATACTTTGGAGGGGGTATCTGTAGGCATATAAAATTGCTTATAGGTCCCCTAGCATAGCTCGGCACAAACCGACGAACCAACGAGGCGACGAGATCGACGAATCGCACGCAAGAAACGAAATACATCCATTCGCATTTGGAATCA
>NC_033797.1:48417943-48449674 GCF_001876935.1 Asparagus officinalis | reverse complement strand
GGTTAATCTGGAAGATGAGGACACAAATGCAAATGAGACTCATAATGCCAATAATCCTCCCGTCAATGTAGGGGGTGGTAACGAGAATGCTAGCGAAAACACAGGTGAAAACTTGAAGATTAAAAATCTCGAGAGCAAAATCAACACGTTGATTTCCGCTCAAGAAACAAAGAAAACAGGCATTCCTTGTCCATACCCAAGAGAGTGGGAATCAATTCCATATCCGGCGAAGTTCAACCTAATTAACTTCACGCCGTTTAATGGGATGGGTTCCCCCACTCAACATTTGATTTACTTTAAATCACACTTGGGAGTAATCTCCGGCAATGAGCCTCTGATGGTGCGGTCATTCGTCGGCACTCTTCGCGGAGCCGCCTTCGATTGGTATCGCCGCCTCAAGCCAGGTAGCGTAAATAGTTGGGATGACATGGAGACCAAATTCCTCGCCAACTTCTTCGACGACGACACAGAGATATCCATCGGGTCGTTGCTTGATGAGAAACAGAAAGACGGGGAATTGGTGGGCACCTTCATCAAGAGGTTCCGGAACAAGGCGATGAACTGTCGGGACCCGATCACCGAGGAATTCATCCTCTAGATGTGCCACAACAACCTCGCACTGGACGTGTTGGAAGCAATGGGGACAGCACCGTCCAAGACATGGAAGGATCTGAAAGTCTGAGGAGAGCAAGCAGAGCGATTCCTCAGAAGAAAGAAGGCGACCAATTTGCAAATTTCCAAGAAAAAATAGACTAATTTGTAAATTTCTAAAAATAGCTCACCAGCATAAGAAGGAGGCGCGCCATCAGCCGACGCGGTAGAGGATTGACCCCTCGCAATACGAGACATAGAGACCTGCAAAATAAGTTAAGAAATCAGATCTAGAAAAAGTTCCTCTTTTTTGCAATTCTCCCCCCTGAAAGGTGAGCTCGAAGCGCCAAATCTTAATCCTAACCCTCGCATGCGACCTCACAAATTCATAAATTGAATTAAGTGTAAAATAGAAAAAGTTCCTCTTTTTTGCAATTCTCCCCCCTGAAAGGTGAGCTCGAAGCGCCAAATCTTAATCCTAACCCTCGCATGCGACCTCACAAATTCATAAATTGAATTAAGTGTAAAATATGCTAAAATGGTTGAGGATTTACCTGAGGAAAAGCTCGTGGATCCAATAAAAATCAGGGGGGGGGGGCCCTAATGAGAGAAAAAAAACCCTCTTTTATAATGTTGAACCAAGACCAAGCTGAACCGGACCAGACCTGGTTTGAACCAGAATTCAAATTGAAGCTGAATCAAGCATCGAAACAACTTCAAATCGACCGAGGGTTAAATCCTTGGTTTATCATTGCCTCTCCCACATATTCGGAAGGATCAGAAAATTTTTTGAGCCGAATTACTGCCTTTTTTGGCTCATTATCAAGCCGGTTCAGCTCATTTGGGCACAAAAAATACTCCAATAAGGTATATGAGTATAAACTATTCCCTATTTTTGGTTGAGAAGTTCCTGGAGAATACTTTTTCTAAGTATTCTTAAGGATAACTCAACAACACTACGCCGGACAACGCGTCGCAAATAAAGACTCAATGCCAACAATCGATGGTCAGCTAAAGATTAAAAAATCAGGAATCGACTTCAAGTTCGAAATTCCGACAACGGTCAGACAATAAATGCAGCACCGAAACCCTTTCAGATATTCGACAAAGCACCGAATAGCCTGAAGGATTGAAGGAATCAAGAACAGAAGCCATTCCAAGGTCCCATCACACCGACTGAAGGTTGGGACAATCATATCCAAAGTATCCCAGACTCTTCTATAAAAGAACGAGGCTGAAATACTTTGGAGGGGGTATCTGTAGGCATGTAAAATTGCTTATAGATCCCTTAACATGGCTCGGCACAAACCGATGAACCAACGAGGCGACAAGGTTAACGAATCGCACGCGAGCAACAGAATGCATCCATTTGCGTGCAGAATCAAGCCAACGGTTCGGGGAGTCAACGAGTCATCCAAACAAGAGCGGACTCGAATGAACCACGACCAAATCAAGATTGGTTTCGGACTCGAACTCAGAAGTGGATCTACTGCCTAATCAGGAATCGGATCTACTGTCAAATCAGGTCAACAAATTGAGTCCAGACAAATCAACCGCACAACCGAATCACGGACAAAACGGGAACAACGACAAAACGACGGAACCCAAACACCCTGAGGGGCTCGGCCGAAACCGAGCCCAAAACTCTGCCGAATTGAAGATTGAGCTCAGAGTTTTGAAGACTTGAAGACTTGAAGATTCAGATCTGATTCTCGGCGAACGTCCACGTCACAAAAGGCAGGATTTCGAGAGAGGTAAAGATCAGATCTGAGATCTACACGAAATCAGACTCCGGATCAAAGCTTGGCCTTTGATCCCGAGAATTAAAGGCTACTATTTCCTTGGCGAAATAGTACCCTCGACTATTATTTCCTTTGCGAAATAATACCCGTCGAATCGTGTAGATCCGACCGGATCTAGATCGCGCGGTGGTCCACGGATTAACCCCGGCGTCGGCAAAGAACCCACATAAGCAAGAGACCGCAAAACAGGATCTTGCGATTTGTTCTAAAGGAAAGTTGTAAAAGGAAAGTTATAATTTTTTCTTTTTTCTTTGATTTTCATTGTAACCGGATCTAAAAAAACCGGATCTTTTGTAACCGAAAAACAGTTATTCAAGATAACGATGAATTCAATGAAGGCAATTTTTCCCGCGAACAAATAGCAGTTTGTGTTATTGGTTTAGCAACATGTTTTTGTTACCTATATGCATGTTGGGATTTGCGGCAATATTTTCATCTCAACCTGTTCAGTGGTGTATTTGAACTCAGACTTTGAACATGAGTCCCTGCATTCTTCTCAAACTTTTACAAAGTGTTACTAATCCAATTCAAGAGATATATATTTGAACTCAGACTTTTCTTTTGTGAGTTTTTGGCATAAACAAATAGCAGTTTGTGTTATTGGTTTAGCAACATGTTTTTGTTACCTATATGCATGGTGGGATTTGCGGCAATATTTTCATCTCAACCTGTTCAGTGGTGTATTTGAACTCAGACTTTGAACATGAGTCCCTGCATTCTTCTCAAACCTTTGCAAAGTGTTACTAATCCAATGAAAGAGATATATATTTGATCTTAGACTTTATTTACACATGAGGACTGTTATTTATCATTCTCACATGTTTTTCTTTTGTGAGTTTTTGGCATATAACAATAGCAGTTTGTGTTATTGGTTTACTCACATGTTTTTGTTACCTATATGCATGGTGGGATTTGCGGCAATATTTTCATCTCAACCTGTTCAGTGGTGTATTTGAACTTAGACTTTGAACATGAGTCCCTGCATTCTTCTCAAACCTTTGCAAAGTGTTACTAATCCAATGAAAGAGATATATATTTGATCTCAGACTTTATTTACACATGAGGACTGTTATTTATCATTCTCACATGTTTTTCTTTTGTGAGTTTTTGGCATATAACAATAGCAGTTTGTGTTATTGGTTTACTCACATGTTTTTGTTACCTATATGCATGGTGGGATTTGCGGCAATATTTTCATCTCAACCTGTTCAGTGGTGTATTTGAATTCAGACTTTGAACATGAGTCCCTGCATTCTTCTCAAACTTTTGCATTACATTTTCAAACAGCTGATTACAATGTTTATGACAACAAGGGAAATACTAAATATTCCTAAAACAACAATACATTTCTTCAAGTAAACAACTTGTTGGTTTGCAAGCTTCAATTCTCTTCGCAAGTGCTTGGTTTCCACATCTTTACTTTGGGAAACTGATAGAGGAGAGGGACATTCAAGAAAATTTACCTGACGCTTGTTATCTTGATGCTCTTCTGCCCACCTAAAATACTGGCATTGCCTATTTGGGTAGTTGGCGCAGCCCTAAAAATATTTGCCCTTGTTTACTCCTGTTTTGCAAAGCTTCATTGGCGTCGGTATGTTACAGTAGCAAGTTACCTCTGCAGCTAATTCATGAGTGTCTTGGCTTGTTTCCATATCGCAGCTTTAATTGCCTCTATGCTCAAGTATTTTGCCCAGGTTTCTTGCAATTTTATGAGAGAATATGTTGAGGAGGATTGAGTTGATCCCAACTATATAAGTGCAGGGGTGGGGTAATTTATTTCCGTTGGCAAAATATTGACGTTACAAATGATCTGCACTGTTTTGAGATGTGGTTTTTTGACCGTTGTATTTTTTTACCGTTGGGTGTTTCAGTTGAGCGTTATGGGGAGGTAAGCTCACCGATTGATTTCAATAATGGTTTCCTATATTTGAGGTTGTGGCATACGAACAGGTGAAATTCAAGAAATGTGACAAAGGACAATACATTTCTTTAATTGCATAGTGTTGAAACGAACATAAGAAATGTGAATTTTGATTTCAATCCCTTGATTTCCATGTTGAAACGATCGAACATAATACTTCAAATCTGAGAAACCACATTGAAATGCTGGGAAATAGATTTCGTGGTACATTGCTCATTTCTTTTTTTTTTCCGGAAAACAACCGAACAGACCCTAAGGCACTTGGAAGAATTTTATCTCAAAAATGGTTTTTTGGCAAAGAACCTTTAATTGCCTAACATGTCTGGGCCTCCGGAAGATTGGAGGACTCTTAATGGATAAAAGCCTAGGTATCAATTTTTTTTAATTTTTAAAATCCACTTATAAATTGTCGTCTCACTATATTAAAACTTTAAAATTGTCATGAAATTTAAAGATTATAATTTTAGGCTAATAGTTTCGTTCATTAGTTCCATTTCAAATAACAACTATGGGATTTTATGTGCTAGGTTTTTGTCGTAGCTGAGCCAAACCCCAGACGTATTGTGTGGTTCACTATAACGAAATAATATTATATCTCCATGCATTTGAGGTACTTTGGATCAATTATTAATTGCTTATTTCATTGAAACCAATAATTGTAGTTGTTGTTACAATTGCAAATAAAACTGCAGTTGCAATGGTAGACTTCCACAAATTTGAGTGGAAGTAGTAATTGCAACATTTTTTTGAGCTACAAAAGGGGTTCATAAAACAACTCTCATTACAACATATACACCCCAAGAGGGGGCCTAGCCACAGGCACGCTAGGGGCTCACCCAACATGTGTCGTTGTCATAGCGGGCGTGAGCTCACCCCCTCGGCGCGAGTGTGGCTAAACTGGCCCATATCCCAATCCAACTCTAGACAATCCGCCTGTGCAAGCCCCCATTCTCTTAATAGTAAAATTGTATTCAAGTTGAAATAAAAATTTATTACTACAAATGAGATCCTCGTTGGCTCGTGCTAGGATACCTTGGGGCCTCTAGACTAGGCTGTGCAAATGGTCGGTCAGTTCGGTTTTTATCAAATTTTGAACAATCGAACCGAACCATCCATTATTCAAAACCGAACTGAACTGTTGCAAGTCGGGTCGGTGCGGTTCGGTTCGGTTTGTTCTGTTCTAATCAAGATGTATTCAAATATTGTAGACAGATTTATTCATGTCTATTATACAACCTTCTCTTTTGCTCACAACTTATATAGGTACTAACATGCAAGGATATTGAAAAAAAACACTAATCTAAACAAGATAAAGCGATAAAGAAGGGGGAACATCCCAGGGGCAGCAACAATCAGCTGCAACTTAAAACAAAACAAATACATCTATAAGCTACATGAAGGGAAGAAGCTATTTTAACATATACAAAGACCCAAGAGTATAAGACCAACAACGATAATTAAGAAAGCATAATTATCCTTAAAGATATATAGAAAAGAGAAACATCCTTGCCACAAGCCTCTCTAGGAGTAAGGAATTACTTCAGAATGGGTTCATATAACTCAAATTAGGGTTTATGTATTGATATTTGAGGGATTTTAGTGAACGGGTTAGGTATGGTTTCTAATGGTTACAGGTTAAAAAATTATAGTGTTATTAGTGATGCAGTCGATTCGGGTTCAGGTTGAAAAGTTTTCAACCCAATCCAAACCGACCTACAAACAAAACCGACCCGAACTGTTAATTTTTGATCGGTTCGGTCGGTTTTTTTGGTCTGGACCAAACCATGCACAACCCTACTCTAGACATAGCCAAATCAGTCTCTTTGTTTTTCTTTTAAAATTGAGTAATCCTACGAACATGATGTTTTAGATTTAAGAGAAAGTACTCTAGAATGTTTAGACATACAGTGTGTTTGAATGGAGCTTAGAGAAGGGAAGAGGAAGAGAAATTTGAATTTAACCTTGTTTGGAAGTTCTATTAGGAGGGTAGAAGAGGGGAAGTGAGGAAAATTTTGCACTAAAATTTTACCCTCCAAATTGGGGGATAAATGAGGGAAAGGAAAGGAAAAGTTTAAACTTCCTTCCCTTTCCTTAGGCTATGTTTGGTTTGAGAGAAAGAGAGAGAAAAGAAAAATAAAGGAAAAGAAAAAGAAAAAAGAAAAAGATATTCTTTTTATTGTTTGGTTAGAAAGAATATTATATGAAAAATTAGAAGAAAATTCATAAGAAAGTCATTTTCTCTTGTTTGGTTACCTTTCTAAGAAAAAGAGGAAGACAATTATCACAACTTAATTTTAATTCATACCTTTTGGAATTAGATTTAGATTTTAGATAATTACAAAAAATAATTAACAAGCAGAAACACAACCACAATTCTACTAATTAAAAAATAACATTTCTCACATATAATATTTGCAGAAAGAATGGTCAATGAGAGAACCAAAACAAATTTAAAGTAAATGTCAAGATATTCCTAATATAAAGTATAATCTATTTCTAGTCACGAAAATTATTATAATCAATTTCATATAGAAAATCTTAACCAACAAAGTCTATTACAATCAATTTTATATAGAAGATCTTAACCAACAAGTCTATTACAATCAATTTCATATAGAGATTCTTAAAGAGAGAGAGAGAGAGAGAGAGAGAGAGAGAGAGAAATATGCTGAAGTCCTTGGTTTTTGACTTTAGTGAGCCCATCAAAACATCAATCTCGCATCCTTCACCCCATGAAATTAATTCAAAAAAATTCAAATAAGTAGAATATAAACATCGAAAACCTATAAAATGAAGTCTTAACATTTTTTTAGAAGCAAAATAAAACTACCACTCATCGTATCATGGTTCTTTTCTTAAAACTAATCATCAGAAATGATAAAAGTAACTAATCAACGTAATGTTAAGTTTGTCCTAGAAACATATGGCTTTGTGTTCTAATATTGTGAAATTTACTGAATACTTCCAAATGGAGAGATAACTTGAAGGCATGCTTATTGTAAATCTGTATATAAATCAGTATGGGAGAAAAGAATTTCAAAGCAATAAACTTAGAACTAGAAAAAATTTACTGTAGAATGCAATGTAATAGTGACAAAAATTTTAACAATTTTATAAAGAAAGACGAATCAAAGATAGCAGTGATTTAAAAAACTTACGCCTTCTTCTTGCCGCCCTTTTTATTGTGTTGATTAAGCATATGATGAGATGGTATGATCAATGGATTAATGATCCTGGTGGAGGTCATTTACATGAGCTAGGGTAAGTAACATTGCATGCATGTAGTCTAAACAAAACAGCAACAACTTCTTGAACATAAATGTTCTTTACATTTTCACACCCACTAGCGTGTATATATCCATGTTCCTTTGTGTGTGCGCATGCGCATGTGCGTGTGGTTTTCCAGCATTCTAATTGATTGTTGTGTTATATAAACTGCACAAACAGTACGGTATTAAGCTGCTAATGACTTGGGCGTACTGATGGCCAAAAAGCTTTCAGACCAATGACTTAGGCGTACTGATGGCCAAAAAGCTTGGTCTGAAAGCGAACGCCCAAGGGCTTCGAACATTGCTATAATAAATACATCATATTAGTGTAGAGGAAATCCAATAACACCTTATTAAGTAACTAAATGAGCAAATAGAGAAAAGTCTACAGATTCTATACTCATTGTCTAGAAGCTTTCAAGAAAAGGGTTTACCTCAGACTAATTTGGTGAGGTTATGCAATATAAGGAGTAATGTTTTCACACTTTTTTAGATGTGAATTATGTATAAAGAGCAGGAAAGGAAGGGATATATTAAGCTTCCATGGATGGAAGTTGCAATAAATGAGCAGGAAAGGATTGCATTCTGCTTTTGAATCTGGCCCTTAATGGGACTGGCCAGTGAATGGTGATCATTGAAATCAAAGTGTCAAACTGAAGTAGATAGCTTATGTTTGATAGTTATGATCATGTGCTTGATATTGTTTTCGCATTCATGTATTAGACGATGAGTTTATCATGTGTTGCTTCAACTCATTATCAGAATGTGTCAAGGACCATAAAGGAAAGAAAGTCTTTAAATAAACATTCTCCTTAAATAAAATCTGTTTTATTTACCTTGTTTCCAACAGCTAGATGAGTACCATCAGGTTTGAAAGTGATGTTGATATTTTCTCCACTGAGTTCAACTTGTTGAGAGCATTTTCCACCTAGAAACCATATATTAGTAAGCAGGTAACCTTTAAAAAACAAGTAATTATAAAACTGAATTGTCTCTTTAGCAGCTACAGCATTTCTAGAAAAGTAAAAGCACCAAAAGAGTTACATTCATGCAAGGAGTAACTGAGTTTCTAAGATGCCTCATAGGAAACATGCCCTATTTTTGCACATTTCAAAGAAACCAAAACTTGTGTGTTCTCTAACTACTTATATCACAACCATAAGTATCGTGCTACAACACAGACACAATAAACCGGTAGCAATTCTTCGTAATTATTAAACTGTTACATGATTATATATGCATTTTTTTGTAATACATTTATATGCAGTCATAAAATTATATTTATTGTGTTGGTACTCATAAATGAAAGAACTTAAGCAGGAACATTATTTATAAGACAATTATCAATGGTAGGAACAATGTACTCTATTATTACATATGTTTTGAGACTACAAAAAGTTCAATATCAAAGTCATGTACGACCACATCAGATGTGCTTATTTCAGTTAGGCAGGCTCTCTTACGTTAAATTTATACGTACCAGATAATGTTTAGTAATTAGTATTAAGATATTTGTAAGCATTTTGACACCGTATTATATACCCCTCAAAATTAAGCAAAATGGGGAAGTCGCTGATCCGTCCTTCAAATGGTGGAATCATAGAACATATTGCCTAAACCCATTATTTTACAAAGATAACTGCCAAAATCCAAATTTTAGGTGTAGCAAAAGTTCTCGCCTTTTTTTTGTTGGAGGATGTAGGATGAAGCTACCACTCAGCCATAGACTACATAACAATTATACAACATAAAATACATAACATAAAACACCCATAACATGCAAAACAAAATTCTGACCAACCATAGTTCACCAGAAAAAAGCAATTTTTTCTATAAAACACAGGAAAAATACTAGAGCTAATGCGACAGCAACTACCATTGAGATTCAAAGTTCCAACGGAAAAGGGGTAAACCACATAACTCTTTTATGCTGTTTCAACATATATTAAATTAGTTGAATATATCACAATAAAACAGTCAGATAACTGTGCAATTGAGGTACAAAAATCTTTAATTTTTTCAATATTCATGCTAATATTTCACCATAAACGGCATCAAAACGCAAGTCAAATGATTTGAGGACACTTCCTACGAGCATCCTATAGACAGAACGTCTTGTCTCCTGCCGTAGTTACGACCAAGTCATTGTGCTTAGGATCCCAACACAACTGATCCACACTATCGTGTGCCCTTTCAGTTCAACATCTCTCACTTTCCTCTAAATTAAGGACACAAAACAAAGATTCTTGCTACTTTTATTCTACACAATCAAATGTAGAATGGGAACACTGTTTTCTTGCAGGAATATAAACTTCTATATTGAGGATATGAAGGGAATAAAACTAGAAGAAATTAATCTAATAGAGCTATGGAGTAAAAGAACTGACAAATTCTATCATGCAAATTCTATGAATTATAATGGCACCATGAGCTATCAATCAAATAATTTTGGCTAGCAGTATATTATAAATTACATTAAAAAATCTAAATTTCTGCCATTTCCCTTTACGACAAAGCTACTAAACAATACAAAAGCTAAATTTGGAAGAGCAGATAATAAGTAAATTTTGTTAAAAACAAAAGTTCTGCTAGAAATTAGATGGTAAAGCCCATATCAATTGCAAAAATAAGTAAATTTTGTTAAAAACAAAAGTTCTGCTAGAAATTAGATGGTAAAGCCCATATCAATTGCAAAAATTAAAACCCTAGAAAATCAAAATATGGAATACTAGAAATTAGATGGTAAAGCCCATATCAATTGCAAAAATTAAAACCCTAGAAAATCAAAATATGGAATACTTGTAATTAAAAAAAACCCTAGAATCTAAACTTACCTTCTCTTGATCTGAGGATTGGGGATCGGAGATAAGTGGAGATCGGGGGGCAGGAGACGAGATTGGAGATCGGGAAGTGGAGATCGAGGGAGAGAAGATCGGAGGCTAGAGGTGATCGAAGGTGGAGCTCGAGCTTGAGCTCGAGAAAGAAGAGATCGGAGGCCAGAGGTCGAGCTCGAGCTCGAGCTAGGTCGACTAGGTCGGGGATGGAGTCGGGAATTTTAAGGAGGCGTCGGGGGAGATTCTCTCTCTCTGTCTCTCATTTTCGCTCTGTTTGAGTTGAGAAAGGAGAGGGGAACTAAAAATATACGTGACTTTCTCTGCTGATTTTAACATTCACTTTCCTTTTCATTTTCTTTCAAACCAAACAAGGAAAATATACTTTCTATTGCACTTTCTTTTCCTTTCCTCTACTTTCCTTCAAACCCACAAAACAAAGATTCTTGCTACTTTTATTCTACACAATCAAATGTAGAATGGGAACACTGTTTTCTTGCAGGAATATAAACTTCTATATTGAGGATATGAAGGGAATAAAACTAGAAGAAATTAATCTAATAGAGCTATGGAGTAAAAGAACTGACAAATTCTATCATGCAAATTCTATGAATTATAATGGCACCATGAGCTATCAATCAAATAATTTTGGCTAGCAGTATATTATAAATTACATTAAAAAATCTAAATTTCTGCCATTTCCCTTTACGACAAAGCTACTAAACAATACAAAAGCTAAATTTGGAAGAGCAGATAATAAGTAAATTTTGTTAAAAACAAAAGTTCTGCTAGAAATTAGATGGTAAAGCCCATATCAATTGCAAAAATTAAAACCCTAGAAAATCAAAATATGGAATACTTGTAATTAAAAAAAACCCTAGAATCTAAACTTACCTTCTCTTGATCTGAGGATTGGGGATCGGAGATAAGTGGAGATCGGGGGGCAGGAGACGAGATTGGAGATCGGGAAGTGGAGATCGAGGGAGAGAAGATCGGAGGCTAGAGGTGATCGAAGGTGGAGCTCGAGCTTGAGCTCGAGAAAGAAGAGATCGGAGGCCAGAGGTCGAGCTCGAGCTCGAGCTAGGTCGACTAGGTCGGGGATGGAGTCGGGAATTTTAAGGAGGCGTCGGGGGAGATTCTCTCTCTCTGTCTCTCATTTTCGCTCTGTTTGAGTTGAGAAAGGAGAGGGGAACTAAAAATATACGTGACTTTCTCTGCTGATTTTAACATTCACTTTCCTTTTCATTTTCTTTCAAACCAAACAAGGAAAATATACTTTCTATTGCACTTTCTTTTCCTTTCCTCTACTTTCCTTCAAACCAAACAGAGCCTTAGTGATCTCCCAAACAGGACAATAGTGTATAAATACTCTTTTTTTGCGATCCTCAATTGAGCCCTGCTACAAGGGTTCATCTACAATTAACCCTTCTATTTCCGAATTCAAACTCCGTTCACATGTAGGTTGGTATTCTGGCGGTCCTGATATTAAAAAAGAAAAATGAAAAAAGAAAAAAATAAAGAAAAAGGAAACGAAGATTATTAGCATGTGTCCAACAAAGAATATCACTGCTTGATCCAGTAACAAGTCACATACATAACACAAAATCATAATCATTGACATTGACACGAGGTATTGTGCTATAATTTTGACTTATCAGTATAGTACCATTTCCCCAAAATATCCACATACCCATACAAAGATGCAACAACTGGAAAACATGTCCATTGAATTTATCGGTAGATACTATTCCATTGAATTTATCGGTAGATACTGATACGTCTATGATTACCCACCATCACATGAGTTGCTGCACAGCCTCTTTAGTATGCTATATGGCAGCAGCACGCGACTCTGATGGCAATGCCTCAGAGCATACTCGCACGCAATGCACGAGTCATGTCCTCCCTCTCTATACCCCTTGCATCCGCGACTGCACATGCTGATGACGCGAAGAGGAGAAGCTTCGGGAAAAAGGCAACATGTTTAACATTCCATTTCTTGAAATCTCTCATGTTCTTTGTCCAAGGAATGATAATTCCCGGGCCAATTTATATAGAGTTCACGGGACAAAGGGGGAGCTTAGACAAACATGCTGGTGGTTATTTGGAAATAAGTTGCTCGAACCACTAAGGAAACTAACAAAGATCATATGTCACACATCTTTATGCTAATAATCACTCTCAACATGGTGTAATTTAGATTCTTTTTTAGTGTGTAGCGTAGCAACTAACCATAATATAAGAAGAAAACAAAATATGGCCTTTCTATTCTAAGCAAATTTGTAATATCAATAGGACTTATTGCTTCAGTTCTAAGTGTTTGCTAATTTACTCTAAACACGTACCGTGAATGGCAATTCATTTTTTCTAAAAGGATTTACACTGGCTCATAAGTAGTTTGCAGCATAACGGAAAATAAAATTTGATATTAAAAGTCACATATAAGATAATTTATTGATGGTATATAATTTTACCTGTCTTTATATAATTTTACCTGTCTTTAAAATTATGTTAAAAAAAATTTGAACTCCTTGGTCCGTGTGCACTGATGTACATGTTTTTTTTTGTTTTTTCTAATACTAGAGTCTGTGCGTAGAGAGGGTTTTGAGTTTTTATCCGTATTCTTCATTTCCGTCCTAAAACATGAAGTTGTATAATAAATCACCTTATACTTTTAGTCTTCAACATCCCCTAAGCCTCTCAAGTTCCACTATCTCACAAACCAGGTCATAATCCCATCACCCTTCAATTTAACAATGCTCTTTGAATCTGGAAATTGTCCTCAGAACTCCATTCATTTGACAACATCCAACTTAACCTTTCATAAAATATTGCTATAATCATTTACAGAACCCTAATGACAAATTTGAAGAGTTCAAATGACACTAAGAAAGTCATGAAAAAGCATTTCAGTATTAGTTTTACGTTCTGCCCAACAACCAAATCTTGGTAGTAGAAACAATAAATCCTTATGTTTGTGACATTTATTTAGCTGCATATGTAATGATTAAGAAGCAACCACGCCTGCGGAAAAAAAACTAGTCGTAAGTCCTCATGAAAAATATTCTTAAGCATCGACTCTGTCATTTTTGTCCCAATTTCATTTAAAACAGCTTAAGGCTTTCCTGTAGTTAACTTCCTAACTAATTTCATAAGCTTCGAGCAAAGAATCACAGGCATGGCACATACAAAAAAGAAATGCAAGAAGAGACATAAGAGTAATTACAATATAATTGATATGCACTTCAGACATCAAACAACATTACCATAGAAATATTAGCGCTGCAGATCACATCAAGAGAAAGCCAATTGACTACATCAAATGCACTGCATATTTCAATGGACTTATGAAAGAGAATACATTATATCATGAGAAACATAAATGGATCATGTAGCCAACTTCTAGTAGAAAAGATAAAGGTATATCTTTTAAGTAAGATATGTACCTAATTTGATTCAACACCCTTGGGTTTTATTTGTTAATTAAAAGAGAATGTTTTATAATGTCCAGACTGTTGTGTTTTTTAAAACATTATGACCTGCCTTTAAAATTGATGTTATTGGGTAAATAATGTTTAACATGGACTCATGTAGAATTTAGTTCTTGATGTATACACGAAGGTATGCATACTCCCTCTTTTCAAGATTTTTTCCATTTTGTCAATATTTTGTTATATCAGTGCCTATATGACTATGTCCATGTTAGTGCAACATGTTCAGATCCATAAAAAGCCAATAAGGTCGATTAATAAATTGAGGAATCTATCTAACTGATGACATAGAGGCTCGTAAAACTGAAGGTTTATATACTCGAAACCTTGCCTATAATAAGGAGAGTGTGCACAAAGAAAAGAGAGAAAACAACATCATATCTTCGGTAAGCAAAGAAGATACGACAAGCATAATACCTTTGAGGAAAGCTTCAGACAGATTTCATTATATACTCGCCATGCAAATTTCTAAAAACTCTAATGAGGTGTTGCTGCAAGCTATCCTTTTTTTAATTGACTATGTGTCTAATGCAAGCAAATGGATCAACAAAACCAAGCACACGACATAATAAACATAATTTCACAATTTGAAAAATGAATTCCACTTGTGAAAACTTTCCCTCCTTTCCTTGTGTATATGGCCTAGAAACTTTTCTTATTTAGCATCCAGCTTGTTTCGTTGAAACGATAAGTTAAATTTCCAATATTCATCTAGACAAAAGAAAACAGCCATAAAGAGAGGACACAAAGATATGATGGCATTTATTGAATTCTCAGCAGCAGAAGGATGCACCATTCTATTTGTATATATATTGCAATTTTTTGTATTTAGTCACAATGAAAGGAGTTGGGTACGACAGAACCTGACTTTTTTCCAGAGCAAGCACTACTCCTGTAAGGCTCTCAATAATTGAGTTGAACTCTACTTATGGAAGCTCCTCCTGCTCAGCATTTCCCCGAATCTTTTCAGCACATTCTTCCTCTTCTTCTTTCTCGTAGGCGAACCATTAAGATAATCTATTCTGTTTGACTGAACCCCAGAAATATGATTGAAATCTATGGCACTTGATTTCCTATCTTCAGTGTATACAGATGAAGGAATTACAGAATCAGATACATTGCTAAGTGAAGGAAATAACTGTTTTTTTGGCTCCGCTGATGGCTCGTCTACACCGAGAGAATGCCTTGAGCTTTTTGAAGGTTTGCTTGTGGTATCCATAAATGGAGTCGCAGCGAGAAATCCCTTTAACTCCTTTACACTATCAACAGCCGTGGCTTCACTGACTTTAAGGCGCTGGTATTCTTGTTTGATGCTTTGCAATGAATTCTCCTTCTCTGACAATAATTCCTCGAGTTGGGAATTCTCTTTTCTAGCAATCTCTAGGGCTTCTTTAACCCCTGTAGCTTCATTCACTGCTTGTTTTAGTATGTCCCGAAGCTTAGAAGTCTCTTCCCTTGACTCCCCAAGCGACTCAATCAACTTCTTGTTCTCTAGCTTCAGTTTGGTGCTCTCCTCTTCAGTGACCTTCATCAAATTCATAATTTGACTCTCTTTTTCCTTCCATTCAGTAGCATAGTGCTCTGCGTCCATCCTCAATCTTTCAGATTCTTCCACTGATGATCTCAGTTTCTCATCTACGATCTTAAGTAAAGATTTAGATTGCTCAGCTTCTAGTTTCGCCTTCTCTATCTCAGATTGGGCGTTAGAGAGTTTTGCCTTCACTTGACTGGCGTCAGTAGTTACTTCTTTGAGTGCAATAGCCAAATCATCCATCGCCTTCTTGCTCTTCTCTTCTGCTTGCGTAGCCAACTTGAGCTCATTCCTAAGCATTGCGATCTCCTCCTGTGCTTGAATAATATCTAAAGGATACCGCTGTCTTCCTCCATTCTCAAGATTATTGCGAAAGGAACTCTCCTCTAAGCTTTTGATCTTATCTTGCAGTGAATGTATCTCTAACTTGGCCTCTTCGAGTAATATCTTTGTCTGCTCGAGTTGTTTAGTTTGTGAGGTCAAAGATTCTAGCATCTTCATTTCTGATTCTTTTGCCTTCTCCACCTTCTTCTCCAAAACCTCCATCTCTTCCTTATTGCTAAAAGCCAACAGCTTCCTATTGCTTCTCAACTCCTCAAGATCTTCTAGAGCTTTCGTTCTCTCATCCCTTGCCCTCCTCAGCTCCTCCTGAAGATGATGCAGCTGCATCTCCGAACCTCTACTGTTTTGCTTCTAAACAAGATTCCCATTAAACAAGGCCCACATAAGAAACACCTTCCTTAATCAAAAAGATCCCCGAGTTTCTTGGAAAAAAAAAATTACCTCCGTTAATGAAGAATGCTTGCCTGTAGGCTTTTTATCAGACATCTTAGCTGCTTTCGAATCCGGAGGCTCGATGGGAAAGTTCAACCCCTTAACTGATTTAGACGATGCTTGCGTTGATCTAGGTAATGAATGAGATCCTTGTGCTAGCACTTCAGCATGCCCAGATCTTTACAACATCAAATAAAGAACAAAAATCACTCAACTTAATTATAAAACCGAACCCAAGAGTAAATAACAGAGACCCATCAAATCATACCCATCATGAAACCACATGATATAGATTCCGGATCAAAAACCCGGTTGCAAAATCCTGATTTTGTAATTTAAATTAAAAAAAAACGCGAAAAGGCGACGACTTTAAATACCTGGGCTTGGAATTTTGCATTTTTAGAAGAGACCCAGATGTTATCTCCGCCAATAAACTCGGTGTTCTCTTCCTAAAATCCAGTACCCTATCAAAACTTAATTAGGGGAAATCAAGATGAAAAAAAAAGACGCTATTGAGACAAAATATAGAGACTGAGGTTATAGGCCGTTACCAGAATCAAGACATGCGGGGCTCGCCCTGTTGTGTAAGAGATCTGAGACTGAGGCTTTGTTGAATCTTTTCTTTTCTTTTAAGGAATGACTTTTGTTGAATCTGAACATGCTTTTACTCTATATTTTGATTAAATTAAATGATTATTTTAAGGGATTGAAAGATCCGAGAAGGAAAGGTTTATGGGGTTTTTGTTATTTCAAACACCAGAGTTTTGCTATTTATAAATTAGATCCTCAAATCTTCATATTACTAAACTAGAGCAATAAATCTATTAAGTTGTTATAAATAAGACCCTCAATGTGTAAAATTGTTTTAGATAGAACCCCGATTTTGAACAAACATGACGATTTGGTGGCCTGAATTGGAATATGAAGATTTAGGGGGTCTAAATATAGGCTTAGCAAAGATATAGGCTTTGACATAAAATAGCAACCCAATTAAACTAATCATTTAATTAATACCAATTTGACTATTCTTTAATTAACTCTTTCTCCTCAAAACTTAAAACAATCTTCCCCACTTAAAATATCGTCTTATAATTTCAGATCCATAATAAATCCTACTTTTATACTTATTCGTTAATAAATACTAATTTGACTACTTAATAAGATAATAACCAATAGTTCTTTTCGGCAACTGGTATAACCGCTAAAAATGCTAAATATTAATCTCCACAGAGAGGTCGACACGTGTCTTACACTCTGCCTAACCAAACCAATATGCAATCATGATGACATCCCGACTCAGCACGGCCAACTTGATTGGCCGACATCTCGTGTAACTGAGTCAAAATACGGTATTACTCAGGCAACCTCTCAATTGACCACCAGCAATACGACACAGACGACTTGACTGGCTAACATCTCTCGTAACCTAGTCAAAAGACGGTACTTCTCGGCCCTGGACCTAAGGAGTTGAAAAACAACAGTTACCTTGAACCCCTCGCCAGCCGACTACTCTCACATTAACTGCCTTGACAACATCATCATTACCCTAGCTCAGATAGTCTTTATGACTCATCGAACCAAGTCATCACCAAGCACATGCTGTTATTCCCACAATAAATGACCATGTGATTCACCTCATTCAGAAACTGACACATAGCACATGTATGCCGACTCAGTTGTCTAGTTGGACTCGGCCCAAGTTACCTTCTTGCCCCCCGAACCCACTATAAAATGAGCGGCACTGCATGAGGTAACTCTGTCTGGCCCTTTTTACGTAACTAAGCACTAACCATATTACTTCTCCACTCAAGACAAAACACTGACTTGATCATCGGTGGAACAACCGGAGAACCCAACTCCAGCCTCTTACGAGTTGTTTCATGTGCAGGGAAGAATATCAAGCCCCAGAACCATTCATTAGGAGGAGTTAGAGGACCCTTATTACTCCACAAACTTTCAGATAACCCCCTGTTTGATAACTGACATCAACAGCAACCAACCCCCTTTAACTGTAATTTTCACACGGATGGAAAAATTTACACTGGAGGGATATTTTGGCAATGAAAGTTATGGTTCATGCTATTCGGGGGATTTTTTGAAAAAAATAACTTAATGTTAAAAGAGGTTTTCTGATAACCTCTAAACTTAAAGGAGAGTTTTATGATATTTTGAGATCCACATGAGTCATGTAATAAATCATCAAAATTTAAGGGGGGTTTCTGATATTTAGCCTTAAATTTTCACCTAATTAACACTTAGTAATTATTACTATAAAAGCTGTATTACTGTTCTGCTACTGGACACTAAAAGGGGAGACACTTGTATTGCAACAAAGAGAAATTTTGATTTCTATAGATCAATTTCTTTTTGTATGAGTAGTGCAAGAATAGCACTGACTCGTCTATTATACTTAGCTTATATTTAGAAGATTGTGCATTTAATTTAGCAACCCATGCTAAGCTCAATCTTGCTCAATTTTATCGTAAACTAGAGTAGGTTTAAACTAAGAAAGGATGGTCCAACAAAGAACTAGTTTAAAGACTGCTTTTTGACTTGTTAAACCCCATAAAAAAATTCACAAATAATAAAAAACCGCATTAAACATTCCGACATTCTAAACTTAAGGAGCTTGGGCTCAACAAAGAGTGATTCTATCATCTTTCATGAAATATTTCCGAGGTAAGAGGAAATCTCCACCAAGGGACTAGTTTAAAACAAACATTGGAATTTGAGGTACTCAGTTGCAAATTATTTTTTTTTACCCATTTCAAATACTTTGCCACGGTGTGTACTTTGTACATTCGCCCACGCCATCATCTACGCACTCCACGGCCATGCCCGCCTCCAAATCGTCGACGACAACGGCAACTCCATCTTCAACGGGGATCACCGTTTAGGCAACCTCATTGTCAACCTGCAGAACTACGCGGTGGTCAAGAAAGCATCAGGCGATGAAGAATTCGAATGGGTTGCGTTCAAGACGAGCGAATACACGATCATCAGCCCGATATTTGGTAGACCGTCAGCAATAAGAGGAATTCCAGCAGATGTGTTGGCAAATTCGTACCGGATTCGGAGGGAGGAGGCGAGGAGGGTGAAAGAGAATAAGGGGGAGGAGTTGTGGGTTTTGGAGCCTAGATATACTACTACTACTATATTCGATACACGCTATTGGTAGTACACTCACATTTCGGTTGTTGTTTCAGAAAGATATACTACTACTATATGGAAGTTTATTCCCTGAACATATCAAAAGTACTTGCCACCATCATCGAGTTATTGTGCTAACTCGATTTTCCAAACACGTACAGTTCACTTAAAAAAAAGATAAAGAAAAGCATATTCGATCTGTGTTTATAGGTAGAAACTGGTACATGTATCATATTCACTAATTGCGTGATTTGATGCACATGTTTCTCAGTATGCTCGAAGGCAACCACATGCATCCATGATCACAAGGCCTTAATCTGAGCTGACAAGCGATACAAGAATCATATCGGCTGCCTGCAGCTCCTCTTGCTTCAGCAACTGTCAATGCCAATGATACGAAGCGCAGAACCATCATGGAAAAATATCACAGGTCTGATTGCCATTTCTTGAAACCTCAAGATCCGTGTACTAGAAATAATAGTTATGAAGGCAATTTATATAGAGTTTAAGGGGAAAGGGGAGCTAAACAAACTTTGCTGGTGTTTGGGTGTGAGTCAATTATTGCATGCATATTCGTATTATCTCTCAACATGCTCCATAAAGATGCTATTTTTATTGAATAAAACAGAAAAATGTATGGACCTGTGGCATGGATAAAACAGCAATGTACATACATACCTGGTACATTAAACTGGCTCTACTAGAAGGTCATGACAAGAAAATCTAACAAAATACGTAACCTCGCTGATTGGAGGAGATGAGGAAAAAGAGGGTTAAATTACAGGTAACAATACCTTTACCTTAAATTTGTATTATATTTACAGTTGAATCCAGTCACATACGTTACCATGGGACTTCCTTAAGCCTATTTTCACAGATAAAAGCATATTGTCATAGATGAGAATCCCTGCATGTAGGCTGCAACTGTGTTTGAATGGCGTTCCTTTGCTTGTTTGATATCAACAATTCTCCTAGTTTGATGTAGCTGCCCTAACAAGAAGGCAACCACACGCTTGCATCTTTTGTTTCTCATCCGCATACCTGGCAAGACACTTTTCGTTCAACTGTGTGATGAATTGATTATCCATTTTATGAGAATATACATTTGATAATTTCATGGCATGCAAGTGCAAATTGAAATAATGATTGATGGGAGGATGCTAAAATAGGTAGTGGTGATGAATGAGAGAGATCTAAGCACATATTTGGCTATTTTAGAGTTCTTTACACAAATTCAAAAGCTAGAGGATATATTTGAAAATGCATATTAGTCATGTGAGTGTATTATATTCTGTAAGTAAATCTTAATCTTATGCTGTGTCTGCTCTCAATTTTAACCTCTATACATGAATCTACAAGTTCGTGAATATTTCCTTGCTAGTCTTATTAGTTCCGAAATTATATATTAGTATGTTAACCTGAATCTCATTAGTACATTATATTGCATATTTCACATATATTCTCTGACTATTCATACATCAGATTCGAAGTGAAGGAAGCTAAAAGACTGCAAAAATGTGCGTTAGAATTCCGAAAGCACAGTGAAAACTTACCTGATGAATTTCACTTCAGATTGGGATCGCACTCTGCACCTCTGGAAGAGACGAAGTTTCTCCTGTTCTTGCCACAGGGTCCCCTGTAATCAACTCCCTCTTCATCTTCCTCTACCTCCAGTTTTACTAAAAAAGATTCAGCACAAGCTTCTGTTTCACTGCCACACTCTTAATAGGTTCATGCTTGGTTCTCATGAGTGCAATCCTATTTAAAGCCTAATAGAAAGACACTGTGCATTGCATCTGAACATAAAAACATTGCCCATATCTTCATGTTCATTAACCTTTTAATTGATATGAACAGAAGGTGCTTCGCGCTATCTAGAAACTCTTATGTCCATTGCATTTGACAGAACATCTGAACCTTATGATAAAAAGTTGGTAACCTCAAATTTCCTTCCAAAATTAGAATCACTGCGAGAATGAAGGATGAAATGCCACCACATGCTTCAGTGGATAACAATACATGAACCTCACAGTTAGGTGTATCTGGCAAGATTTTTTACTGTTAACTACATTTGGCATGCTTGAATGATGATGAATCAGCAGAAATATGAAGAGGAATCACAGCAATAAGAATAAAACTTCAGAGGTTTTAAACCCTCCCAAGTATTTTCAAGTGTTGAATTATATCTATATATACTGCATTATAATTCGTTGAAAACCATGAGCTATGGTTTTAGCTTTATTCAACTACTAGTTAGCTTATATTAATGAACATTTTTAATGGGGCACCTTGCCCTGTTTTCAGTTTCAAAAAATAAATGCCCTGTTTTCAGTTTCAAAAAATAAAAAATAAAACATATATATATATATATATATATATATATATATAAGGAGGAGTTCAGATCTGCAGATCCGGACTCATTGGAGGCCGGAAGGGCGTTGTAAGGTTCAGCTACCGCAACAACGGGGGCGTTGATCTTCCTTCGCTTGCGAGAGGCGGAGGATCTGGAGGAGGAGGACGACAGATATTCCTCGAACTTCAGTTGGTCGAACTCGTATTCGACCACTTCTTCAACCGGGATGCAGATCCGAGGTTGCGACACGACAGCTCCGGCAGCGAAGCTGTTGGCTCCCACTGTGGTCGCCAGTTTGTTTGCGTCGAAAATTAATGTATTCATTGCGGTATTCATTACAACTTCGGTCGTTACAATGAAAACAAAAAAAGATAGTCTTTTTATAAGACTTTTACACAATGAAAATGAAAAAAATACAATTCTCGTCAAACAAACGCAGAGATCGTTTATCGGTCTTCTGCTTGCGTGGGATCTTTGCCTGTGCCGGGGTTTATCCATGGACGACCTTAGATCTGTATCCGGTTGATGAAAAATTCAGCAGAGCTTCGTCTTCACCGAGGAAGTATTTGATTTGAAGCGCTGAGATCGACCAAGCGAAATCAGGGCTCTTCTTGAGATTAAGACCAAGCCTAATCTCAAGGGACGGACGGGAACGGGCGTCGGATCTCTCGAACTCTCCTTCTTTATGCCGAAAAACTCGCCAAGATCTGTCAACCCTCGCTGAAATTCGTGCTCATTTGACTCCACAATCCGGCAGCACCTCCTCGTCTTGATAATCAACCGCCCCCGCTGAAAGGAGGCCCTAGGCTTGTATTTATAGGGCTTCGGAAGCAGTTATTTGGATGAGAACAAGTGATTTGTCCTTACCTTTAGTCAATAACAGCCTAACCACGTTTGTAGATGATATCAAGTTAGTTGGGATGCTCAGGAACCAACAAATCCTGAGAAAACCGTCAAAAAACCGAACAGGGGTCGAAACAGTGCACGGGGGCAAGTCTGACCCGCGCTTGCGCGGGTCGGATGGATCCGACCCGCGCCGCTGCGGGTCGGACTTGGCCGACCCGCGCGGGCGCGGGTCGACGCGGTCCGACCCGCGCCGACCCGCGCCGCCGCGGGTCGGCCATGGCCGACCCGCGTGGGCGCGGGTCGGCTTGGTCCGACCCGCGCCGCCACGGGTCGGACTTGGCCGACCCACGCGGGCGCGGGTCGACGTGGTTCGACCCGCGCGGACGCGGTGTTTCGACTTTTTGCTAAGCTTTGGTATTTTTTGGTCTTTCTGGGACTTGTATTTTCCACCATTTTACGTAATTGATCGTCTTGTTGACTTGCACGCTTCGTTGCGGGATTGACTGTTGAACGCACGTTGGTTGCTATACGCACGTGTTGATTGACGCACGTGTGTTGATCGACGTGCACGAACTGATTGTCACGTGTGTGTTGATCGACGCGCATGAACTGATTGACGCGCGCGTGTTGATTGACGCATGCGAGCTGATTGGCGCGCACGAGTTGACTGTCGAGCGCGCAGGTCACTTGATTCGCCGTTTTGCTTCAGGCGCTTGTCGGCGTCAGATAATCCTCTTAGACTCGGATAACGATATTCGTCGTCTTCTCTCTGTCTCAAGCTGTGTGCGGACACCTATAGGCATTTTTAGACGCCTACAGATACCCTCTCCAAAGTATTCCAGACTCATTCTTTTATTGAGGAGTCTGAAATGCTTTGGATAAGATAGGCCATCTCATCAATTTCGTAGAGTGACCTTGAACTATCTTAATTCTTAACTTCTTCAGTCTTCAATCTATTCATTGTTTTGTCGAATAGGTAAAGTTCTTCCGGCGCTGCGTTTATCGTCTGACCGTTGTCGAAATCTTGAACTGAGATTGGTGTGTAACTTTCTGAACTTAGCTCGTGCCATTGAGTTGACTTTGAACTAATCCTCTCCGTCGGAAATTCATATCTGATTGTAACTGAAATCCTTAGAGTCAACTTTTGCCTTATTTTGGCGAAATTGCTGATGCGTTGACCGGCATCGATCTTTACTGTAACGCGTTGACCGGCGTTAACACAGTTTATACTCGTACGTTTGCTGGAGTCTACATAGTTTAAGCTCTTAAGGGATTGGAGCGTGACGATCCCGAATGTTGGGCTGTAGGATCAACTATTAAAGATGATTCATCTGCACGTGTGGATCTCATCCTGAAGTTTGTTGGATGTTCAAGTCATGAGACCAACTAATGAAGCTGATACGTCAATGACTCGTCTTTATAGAATTTTTGGTAAATTCTCAGCCATCAACGGGTTTGATAAGCCTTTACCGACTACCGTTTGAGTCGGGCTAGCATGCGGATTGTTTAAGTCCGTTCCGCATGTAACGTTATGCTAAAAGAGTTAACTCTTTTAGTGCTACGATATTGAATACGTAGACTTCATCTTTCTCCTGTGAAAAGACTAAACAGCGACGTGTATCAGACGTAGACTTTAAGGTTTTTTGGCAAACCCTCAGCCTTCAACGGATTTGGCGTGCCTTTACCGATTATCGTTTGAATCGGGATTGCATGCGGATTGTTTAAGTCTGTTCCGCATGTGACGTTGTGCTAAAGGAATGAACTCCCTTAGACTTGATGCTATGATATTGAATGCGTAGACTTCGCCATTGTTACGAGAATAGGCTACCCGGCAACGTGTGCTAGACGCTGACCTATCCCTACTTAGGCTTCGGGATAAAAGTCCCCAGATTAGAATTCTGATGTCTTCTTCAATCGGTGAAAGACTAAACCGGCAACGCGAGTTAGGCGTTGACTTATCCCTACTTAGGGTTCGGAATAAAATTCCCCGCGCGTGTGAGGCGCGGATTTTGGCGTTATTAATAACGGCCTGCCACAATGTCGAATATGTGGGCTTTTGTTCTTTTTACGGTTAAGAACTAACCGGCAACGCGTGTTAGGCGTTGACTTATCCCTGCTCAGGATTCGGGATAAAATTCCTCATGCATAAAAGTCATAGATTTTTGTTGCTACGATGCTGAATACGTAGACTCGGTCGTTTTTACGGGAACAAACCACCCAGCAACGCGGGTTAAGCGTTGACTTATCCCTACTTAGGCTTCGGGATAAAATGCCCAAGACTGGATTCTGGTGTCTTTTTCAATTAGTGAAAGATTAAACCGGCAACGCGTGTTAGGCGTTGACTTATCCCTACTCAGGATTCGGGATAAAATTCCCCGTGCCTATGAGGTACGGATTTTAGGAGTTGAAAAGGTGGTGTCTTCTCTTGGGGTAAAGACGAACCCGAAACGGGAGAGGAAGAATTTTATATTCTATCTCCCAAAGCTGAAGAGGAAGAATTTTATATTCTATCTCCAGTTATAAAAGGAAACTCAAAGTGGGATCTCCACTTCAAGAATCCGGGAATGTGAAACTAAGAGTGGGATCTCCACTCCGAGAATCAAAAAGATTCGGATAATCCTAACTGTCGGAAGGTTTGATTACCAAACTAAAGATTGATTTCTCGTTTTTCGAGAGGGAATTGTGGTTTTGGTCCTAACTGTAGGAAGGCTTGACCAGGTGGGAGGTTTGAGGCGACCCTAAGTGTAGGAAGGTTTGATTGCTCGATTTGTGGACCTCTCGTTCATTGAAGGAATCGAGAGGAGGATTTTGGTTGTGGTCTTAACTGTAGGAAGGTTTGACCAAGTGAGAGTAGGAGTGTGAGATGACCCTAACTTTTATAAGTTTGAGCACTCGATTTGTGGGCCTCTCGTTCATTGAAGGAATCGAGAGGGGATTTTGACTGTGGTCCTAACTGTAGGAAGGTTTGACCAAGTGGATAGTGGGAGTGGGAGTACAAATCACAGTGAGAGTATTGACTTGTACAAATCACTCAGTAGGGGTTCTTCGTGTTAAGTGATAATGACTTAGCACGAAGGGGTTTGACATTTCGTCAAGGATTGACAGATCAAAATTCTAAGTATTATATCCGGACTCTAACCATAAAAGTGTTAGGTACACGAACATAGCGGGAGTTTGAATGGATTAAACAGGAAAGAATTTTAGTGGTCCCACCGTCAATTAGTCTGATCGGTGGGGGATTTTGTGGTGGGAGACTGTGAGTCGTTAAGCACCAATAAGAGTTTTGTGAGGGAAGATTGATCTAATGAAGTGATCGAATCTCATCTCAGCAAAAGAGTATTCGGAAGTCATAGTAGGAGTTTAGTGTTTATCACTTTGTTCATAATGATCGGGTTATCCCTAAGAATATTACATTTAACATTCTTCCGGGAACTTCCCGTTACATGAATTATCCACCCCCAGCTTTCTTTACAAAACTGGGTGTAACGAGGAGTACGTTATCCTCAGTCGCATGTTCGGGTTATCCTTAAGAATATAAGATTCTCCAGGAACTTCCCGTTACGTAACTCATCCACCCCCAGCTTCATTTGCGAAACCGGGTTTAACATTGTACTTAGTTGGATGACCGAGAAGCAGTTTATACTCACATATTCTTTGGAGTGTGAGAAGGAGCAGTTTATACTCTTATACTTGTCGGAGTCTTCATTCAACTTAATTGAGCGATATAATGCCGGCTTCAACCAAGGTTTGAATGCTATTCTTGAGAGCGAAGCAATCATTGGTGGGATGAAGGATTCTCCTGTGGTACGCACAGTATTTCGGATCCGCGATGTTATCAGCTTCCTCCTGATTTACGACAGGTGGCAGCTTGATCTTGTTGTTTTCAAGGAGAGACTCGAAGATGGCTGGAACGTCTTCGTCCTTGAAGGAGTACTCTTTTTAGAGTCTCGGATCCGAAATCTTCTGCTGCCTTCGGGATTGCTGTTGTGACGTTTGATTAGGGTCTACAACCGCTTCATGTGCCTTTCCTTTACCACGAGAGGCGAAGTTTAAGTTCGGAAGATTCGCCGTCGGTTGGATCCCCTCGGCTTTCTTCCTTCGGAGGAAGCGTTCGGCCCGCTCTCCGCGCGTCTTCAACTCTTTCCAAGTGTTGGACGGTGCGACTCCTATAACTTCTAATATCTCAATAGATAGGTTGTTATGACATGTCTGGAGGATGAAGTCCTCCGTGATCGGATCTCGGCAGTTCATTGCTTTATTCCAAAAGCGCTTGACGAAGTCGTCGACTGTCTCGTCATCTTCTTGTTTCTCATCAAAAAGTGTCCTGATGGATACATCGTCGTCGTCATCAAAGAAGTTACCAAGGAATGAGTTCTCCATATCGTCCCAGTTGTTAATATTTCTGGGCTTGAGACGGCGGTACCAATCGAAGGCCGGCCCGCGAAGGGTGCCAACGAATGACCGAACCATCAAGGCTTTATTGCCGGAGATCATACCCAAGTGGGACTTGAAGTAGACCAGATGTTGAGTGGGTGAAGTCTTCCCGTCAAACGGCGTGAAGTTCATCAAGTTGAACTTCGCCGGGTATGCTATTGAGTCCCACTCTCTTGGGTATGGACATGGAATGCCAGTCCTCTTTACCTCTCTATCAGACATTAGAGCGTTGATTTTACTCTCGAGATCTTTCATTTTCTCATCCTCGCTCGTATCGGGCTTTGGACGATTCTTAAGAGGAATAACGGGGCCACCCCCGATGTTGTCGTCATTGGTGGGTCCACCCTCAGCGTTGTTATTTTTAGTGGGGCCACCCCCAGTGTTCTGATCAACGGGAGGGTTCTCAGTATTGAGGCGTTCATCCACATCTGAATCGCTACCTGTTTGGTAAGCAGTGTTCCGACGGCTGGATTCGTCAATTTGATTTGACAAAGATCGGATTTTTTGGTCTTGTTCTTCCCTCATCCGCAACATAGCCATTTCCATTTCAAATTTAAATGCTTGCTTCTGCTTGGCTAGAGCATCCTCAACCATTTTAGTTGCTTCTTCGGTGTTAATCATAAACACTTCGCGGGATTACCCTGGGCTAGATACCGTATTGTCAGAAGCGACTGCAGAGTTAGCATCCGATGCTTCATCGTCCGAGGATAACCCTCTCTGCATTCTTTGGTAGTCCCTACGTCTAGTAGTCCCTACGCGAGAAGGTCGAATCGACTTTCCCTTATCAGCCATATTTATTGTGACTTCCGGGAGTTCGTCACCTTGAACAACCGATCGCTTTTTACGGAGACGCTTTGGTTTGGACTTAGTCATTCCGTTAGAGATCCTCTTGGATACGAAGACCCTCTGCGGATCGATCTTGGGGCAACTGCACGCTGATAATACTGCCCTGATTAGTCCGGTGCACGGGCAGTGAGATTTGGTTTCTCGGGCATATCTATTCCGAGACTCGTTCATACCCCCAGCCCGATAGTACAACTCATCGACGTTGCCGTCGGAGTAACCTATCGACTGTTTACATGAATCCTCAGGTATAATGCGCTCGTTTATCTTACGCGTTTTCTTCTGAGTATGCAACTCCTTGTTGGCGTTCTCAAGAGTCACGCGTTTAGAGTCACGCATTTGTAAGCGTGAACTTTTGACGGGCTCTTGGACTTTAATACACACCCCCAGGCGGGTAAAAACTGGAGTTTTCCCTTTATACGAAGGCTTGAAATTGTTGTGAGGGCATGTGCGACCCCCAGCTCGACGAGTCGTTTGGGGTTCAATCATTGGACCCAAGTGTCCTCCGATCAAAACTTTGCCTAGATCATCGTGCAAAGGACCCAGGCGATCAACTATCCTCACCTTGAATCGGGACAAATCCATGTTGTCGTGGGGCTCCACCAGAGGTGCGGAACTCGAAGGGATCAACGTAACCGGTGCAAAACGTCTTCTGTCTCGACCCTAGCGCGGGTCAGATTTAAGTGACCGACGGGTTGAAGGGTTGGATTCAAGTGACCCGCGATTTGGAAGATCGGATCCAAGTGACCCACGAAGTGGAGGGTCGGATCCAAGTGACCCGCAAAGTGAAGGGTCGGATCCAAGTGACCTGCGATTTGGAAGGTCGGATCCAAGTGACCTGCAAAGTGGAGGGTCGGATCCAAATGACATGCGATTTGGAAGGTCGGATCCAAGTGACCTGCGATTTGGAAGGTCGGATCCAAGTGACCTGCAAATTGGCGGGTCGGAGCGGGTCGGATTGAAGTGACCCGCGCGCCGGCGGGTCGGATTCAAGTGACCCGCGATTCTCGATCTTTTCGGCTGCCGTTTTGGATTTTGGCCTCCAAGTTTGATGCAGTCTTGGTTGTTTCTTAGCTATGTCCTTCTTCTGCATCTTTTGTGCTTTTTGCACAAGAATTCGCGTGCGCGCAAGCGCGCGACGCTTTTGAATTCGCTCCTCCAGAGTTGAATGGATCTTTTTGATTTGGATCCATTCATTTGCTATTGGTTTGGAGGGGAGGATATCTGTCCGCTGTTGGGGTGCTTGGCGTTGCCTAATTTTCAGATCCGCCTCGTAACGGATCCCGTCAATTGACTCCAAGGCTCTAGCGAGTTGACGCGCACAGCGTTGGCGCTGTCTTTGACGAGCTCTCTTCGATAAAATGGGCGCGCCTTCTGTACTCAACGCCTTGATTGAGGAGGAGTTTAGATCTGCAGATCCGGACTTATTAGAGGCCGGAAGGACGTTGCAAGGTTCAGCTACCGCAACAACGAGGGCGTTGATCTTCCTTCGCTTGCGAGAGGCGGAGGATCTGGAGGAGGAGGACGACAGATATTCCTCGAACTTCAGTTGGTCGAACTCGTATTCGACCACTTTTTCAACCGGGATGCAGATCCGAGGTTGCGAAATGGTGATAGGCTCATGGTACTAATTGTTTGCGTCGAAAATTGATGTATTCATTGCGGTATTCATTACAACTTCAATCGTTACAATGAAAACAAAAAAAGATAGTCTTTTTATAAGACTTTTACACAATGAAAATGAAAAAAATACAATTCTCGTCAAACAAACGCAGAGATCGTTTATCGGTCTTCTGCTTGCGTGGGATCTTTGCCTGTGCCGGGGTTTATCCGTGGACGACCTTAGATCTGGATCTGGTTGATGAAAAATTCGGCAGAGCTTCGTCTTTACCAAGGAAGTATTTGATTTGAAGCGCTGAGATCGACCAAGCGAAATCAGGGCTCTTCTTGAGATTAAGACCAAGCCTAATCTCAATGGATGGACGGGAACGGGCGTCGGATCTCTCGAACTCTCCTTCTTTATGCCGAAGAACTCGCCAAGATCTGTCAACCCTCGCTGAAATTCGTGCTCCTTTGACTCCACAATTCGGCAGCACCTCCTCGTCTTGATAATCAATCGCCCCCGTTGAAAGGAGGCCATACGCTTGTATTTATAGGGCTTCGGAAGCGGTTATTTGGATGAGAACAAGTGATTTGTCCTTACCTTTAGTCAATAACAGCCTAACCACATTTGTAGATGATATCAAGTCAGTTGGGATGCTCAGGAACCAACAAATCCTGAGAAAACCGTCAAAAAACCGAACAGGGGTCGAAACAGTGCACGGGGGCAAGTCTGACCCGCGCTTGCGCGGGTCGGATGGATCCGACCCGCGCCGGCGCGGGTCGGACTTGACCGACCCGCGTGGGCGCGGGTCGGCTTTGTCCGACCCGCGCCGGTTGTTCGACCCGCGCAGACGCGGTGTTTCGACTTTTTGCTGAGCTTTGGTATTTTTTGGTCTTTCTGGGACTTGTATTTTCCACCATTTTGCGTAATTGATCGTCTTGTTGACTTGCACGTTTCGTTGCGGGATTGACTGTTTAACGCACGTTGGTTTCTATACGCACGTGTTGATTGACGCACGTGTGTTGATCGACGTGCACGAACTGATTGTCACGCGTGTGTTGATCGACGCACATGAATTGATTCACGCGCGCGTGTTGATTGACGCATGCGAGCTGATTAGCGCGCACGAGCTGACTGTCGAGCGCGCAGGTCACTTGATTCGCCGTTTTGCTTCAGGCGCTTGTCGGCGTCAGATAATCCTCTTAGACTCGGATAACGATATTCGTCGTCTTCTCTCTGTCTCAAACTGTGTGCGGACACCTATAGGCATTTTTAGACGCCTACAAATACTACCCTTGATGTTTTTTAAATATCACATTATATCATATCCTAATTAATTTAACTCTTTAAATAGATCTATAATACATTATTTGTGTCATATCCTAATTAATAGAAATATCTTTAACATATTCTTAAAAATCCAAAAGATATAAACAATGTTCTTAAAAATCTAATAATTATATAAAGCACTCTTAAATCAGAAAATTATAAACAATGCTTTAGAAATTAAAAAAATCCAAACAAGTCTATATAACTTTAAATTTTGAAAAACTTTCATTGGACAATACTACCCTTGATGTTTTGAAAATTAATAGAACTCTTTAAATAGATCTATAACACCTTATTTGTGACATATCCTAACTAATAGAAATATTTTTTATATATTCTAAACAATCAAAAAAATATAAACAATGTTCTTAAAAATCTAAAAATTATATAATGCACCCTTAAATCAGAAAATTACAAACAATGCCTTAAAAATAAAGAAAAAAAAACCAAAAAGTCCTTATAACTTCAAAAATTATAAACAATCCCTTATAAAACTACAGATTATAAATCACCATTTAGAAATTCTAAAAATCACAAACATGAGGACCCCGTGAAAAAGATAAAATTTAAAAAAAACACCTCCAAAAATCTAAAATACAAAAAAACTGAATATTTCAAAACAAACAACCTCTTGAACAATATGAAATTACATGCAAAACCCTAAATATTGAAAGTTACAAACAAGTTCCTCACCAAAAATTACAAAATTTATAAAAAAACCCTAAAAATGAAATCTTTTAAACAATCCCCGAAACAAATTGAAGTTATATACAACACCCTAGAAATTAAAACATTACAAATAATCCCTTTAATAATCTTAATTTTACAAAAAAATACCTTGGAAAAATTCAAAATTTATTAAAAATCAGAAAATTTTCAACAGATCTGGAAATAATTTGTAATTACATATAACAACCTAAAATTTTAAAATTTATGGACTTCCAAAATCTAAAATAATAGAAA
>NC_033797.1:48407943-48412943 GCF_001876935.1 Asparagus officinalis | reverse complement strand
TCAAGAGATCTGAGACTCGTCCCCTATTCCTCAGGATTTAAGCTTAGTCTTAAATCTCGAGAAGAGCCGTGATCTTGCTTGGTCGAGATCATCGCTGTAGCGATTACTTCCTTCGTGAAGTGAGAGCTTTGATCATTTATCTGTCAACCGGATCTGATCCGCGGCGGTCCACAGATATTAACGTCCCCGGCACAGGCAAAGATCTCATGCAAGCAGCGGGTGATAAACGTCTGTTGTACTGTTTGACAAGAGTCGTATCTTTTGTATTTTTATTGTATAAGGAGATCTTATAAAAAGATTAACTTTTTTGTTTGAGTTTATTGTAAACGATTAAAGTTATAATAGATTCAATCATAATGAAAACAACGATTTTTGACCCAAACACGTTGGCGACTACAGTGGAAATGGAAATGGAAATGGCTATGCTACGGATGAGGGAAGAGCATAACCAACAAATTCGGGCTCTGTCTAATCAATTCGGTGAATCCAGCCGTCGCAACCTTGCTGGCCAAGAAGGTAGCGATTTAGGTGTGGATGAACGTCTCAATGCTGAGAACCCTCCCGTTGATCAGAACACTGGGGGTGATCCCACTGAAGACAATAAAACCGGGGGTGGTCCCGCCAATGATGACAACACTGGAGGTGGCCCCGTTGTTCCTCTCACAAATTGTCCGAAGTATGATATAGACGAGGACGAAAAGATGAAGGATCTCGAGAGAAAAGTAAACGCTCTGATGTCTGATCAAGAGGTAAAAAAGATAGGGATTCTGTGTCCTTACCTAAGAAAGTGGGATTCGATCTCGTACCCGACGAAGTTCAACCTGATCAACTTCACGCCATTCGATGGGAAAGGCTCCCCTACTCAACATCAGATCTACTTCAAGTCCCACTTGGGCATGGTCTCCGGTAATGAAGCCTTGATGGTTCGGTCATTCGTCGGCACCTTTCGCGGGCCTGCCTTCGATTGGTACCGTCATCTCAAGCCTAGAAGTATCAACAGCTAGGACGATATGGAGAGCTCATTCCTCGACAACTTCTTTGATGACGACGCCGAGATATCCATCAGGACACTCTTTAAGGAGAAACAGGAAGACGAAGAAACGGTCGACGACTTCATCAAATGTTTCCGGAATAAAACGATGAACTGCCGAGATCCGATCACTGAGAATTTTATCCTCCAAACATGTCATAACAACCTATCTATTGAAATATTAGAAGTTATGGGAGTTGCACCATCCAACACATGGAAAGAGTTGAAGACGCGCGGAGAACGGGTCGAACGCTTCCTCCGAAGGAAGAAGGTCGAGAGGAGCCAACCGACGGCTAATCCTCCGAACTCGAACTTCACCTCCCGTGGTAAGGGCAAGGCACCTGCAGGTGCTTTTGATGCTAATCAAACATCACAACGACAATCCCAAAGACAACAAAAGGCTTCGGACCCGAAACTCCAAAAAGAGTACTCCTTCAAGGACGAAGATGTTCCAGCCATCTTCGAATCCCTCCTTAAAAACAACAAGATCAAGCTACCACCTATCGCAAATCAGGAGGAAGCTTACAATACTGCAGATCCGAAGTACTGTGTGTACCACGGGAGGGTCCTTCATCCCACCAAGGATTGCTTTGTTCTTAATAATAGCATCCAAACCTTGGTTGAAGCCGGCGTCATAACGCTGGGATAAGCCAAATGAGAATAGCAACACTCCGAAGAGTATACGAGTATAAACTGCTTCTCAATACTCCAATAGGTATAAGAGTCTAAACTATTTCCCACTCTTGACGAGAAGTTTCTGGAGAATTTTTATACGTATTATTCTTAAGGATAACCTGGTCATGTAACTGGGTATAATGTCAGACCCAGTTCCGCAGAGGAAGCTGGGGGTAGATGATTTGTGTAACGGGAAGTTCCCGGAAGAATCCTACATGTAATTTTCTTAGGGATAACCCGATCATTACGAACAAAGTGACAAACACTAAACTCCCACTGTGATTTCCGAACACTCTTTTGCTGAGACGAGATTCAATTACTTCTTGGATCAATCTTCCCTCACGAAACTCCCATTCAAACTCTTACTACGTCTGTGCACTCAACACTCCCATTGTTAGAGTCCAAATATAGTACTCAGAATTTTAATCTCCCAATCATTGATAATTTTCAAACCCCTCCGTGTTAAGTATTTTCCACTTAACACTAGGAACCCTCTTTGAGTGATTTGTACGAATTAACACTCTCACTGTAATTTGTACTCCCACTTTCACTTGGTCAAACCTTCCTACAGTTAGGACCACAGTCAAAACCCCCTCTCGATTCCTTCAATGAACGAGAGGTCCATAAATCGAGTGATCAAACCTATAAAAGTTAGGGTCATCTCACACTCCCACTCTCACTTGGTCAAACCTTCTTATAGTTAGGACCAAAACCAAAATCCCCTCTCGATTCCTTCCATGAACGAGATGTCTATTTTTAAACTGAGTGATCAAACCTTCCTACATTTAGGATCATCTTAAACTCCCGCTTGGTCAAACCTTCCTACAGTAAGGACCAAAACCACAATTCACTCTTGATAAACGAGAAATCCATCTTTAGTTCGGTAATCAAACCTTCCGACAGTTAGGATTATCCAAATCTTTTTGATTCTCGGAGTAGAGATCTCACTCCTAGTTTCACCTTCCCGGATTCTTAAAGTGGAGATCCCACTTTGAGTTTCCTTTTACAACTGGAGATAGAATATAAAATTCTTCCTCTTCAGCTTTGGGAGATAGAATATAAAATTCTTCCTCTCCCGTATCGAGTTCGTTTTTGCCCCAAGAGAAGATGCCACTTTTTCAACTCCCAAAATCCGTGCCTTACACGCACGAAAATTTTTATCCTGAATCCTAAGTAGGGATAAGTCAATGCCTAACACGTGTTGCCGGTTAGTTCTTGACAGTAAAAAGGACAAAAGCCCACATATTCGACATTGTGATAGGTTGTTATTCATAACGCCAAAATCTGTACTTTATACACATAGGGAATTTTATCCCGAAGCCTAAGTAGGGATAAGTCAACGCCTAACACGCGTTGTCGGTTTAATCTTTCATCGATTGAAAAAGACACCAGAATCCAAGTCTGGGGCATTTCGTCCCGAAGCCTAAGTAGGGATGAGTCAGCGTTTAACCCGCATTACTGGGTGGTTCATTACCATGAAAACGACCGAGTCTACGTATTTAGTATCGTAGCAACAAAATCCATGCCTTTATGCATGGGGAATTTTATCCCGAATCCTAAGTAGGGATAAGTTAACGCCTAACACGCGTTTCCGGTTTAGTCTTTCACCGATTGAAAAAAACACCAGAATCCAAGTCTGGGGAATTTTATCACGAATCCTAAGTAGGGATAAGTCAGCGCCTAACACGCGTTGCCGGTTAGTTCTTGACCGTAAAAATAACAAAAGCCCACATATTTAATATTGTGGTAGGTTGTTATTAATAACACTGTAATCCGTGCCTTACACACATGGATAATTTTATCCCTATTCCTAAGTAGGGATAAGTCAACGCCTAACACGTGTTGCCGGGTAGTCTATTCCCGTAAGAAAGACGAAGTCTACGTATTTAATATCGTATTACTAAAAGAGTTAACTCTTATAATATAACGTTACGAACAGACTTAAACAATCTGCATGCAAGTCCGATTCAAACGGTAATCGGTAAAGGCATGTCAAATCCGTTGAAGGCTGAGGATTTGCCAAAAATCCTGAGTCAGCGTCTAACACGCGTTGCTAGGTAGTCTATTCCCGAGAGAAAGACGAAGTCTACATATTTAATATCGTAGCACTAAAAGAGTTAATTCTTTTAGCATAACGTCACGTGCAGAACGGGTCTAAACAATCTGCATGCTAGCCCGACTCAAACGGTAGTCGGTAAAGGCTAATCAAACCCGTTGATGCTGAGAATTTGCCAAAAATTCTATAAATACGAGTCATTGACGCATCAGCTTCATTAGTTGGTCTCGTGACTTGAGCATCCAACAACTTCAGGATAAGATCCATATCTGCAGACGAAACAGCTTTAATAGTTAGTCCTGCAGCCTAAAATTTGAGACCGCTACGCTCCAACGCCTTAAGCGCTTAAATTGTGTAGACTCCAGCAAACGTACGAGTATAAACTATGTTAACGCCGGTCAACGCATTACAACAAAGGTCGATGTCAGTCAACGCATCAGCAATCTCGCCAAAATAAGGCAAACGATGATTTTAGGGAGTTCAATCGGATTCAGATATGAATTTTTGATGAAGATGATCAGTTCAAAGTCAACTCAATGACACGAGCTAAATTCAGAAACTTACACACCGACTTCAATTCAAGATTTCGACAACGGTCAGACAATAAACGCAGCGCCGGAAGAAATTCATCTATTCGATGAAACACTAAACAGACTGAAGGCTGAAGAAGTCAAGAATTGAAGCAGTTCACAGGTCCATCTACGAAATTAAGGAAAAGACCTATCTTATCCAAAGCCTTTCAGACTCTTCTATAAAAGAAATGAGTCTGAAATGCTTTGGAGGGGGTATCTATAGGCGTCTAAAAATGCTAATAGGTATCCACACACAGCTCGAGACCGAGAGAAGATAATGAACGCCATTATCTAAGTCAAAGAGGATTATCCAACACCGATCGACGAATCAACGAACTATTGATGACGTGGCCCGCATGCTCACCGGCCACCACCAAGTGGCCCGCGTGCCCATCAGCTACCAAATCGGCAAACCAAGTGGCCCGCGTGCTCACCAGCTACCATCTAGTGGCCCGCATGCCCATCGGCCACCAAATCGGCAAACTAAGCAGCCCGCGTGCTCATCGGCCACCACCAAGTAGTCCGCACGCTCATCGGCCACCAAATAGCGTATAGATCAATGAAATGATGAAATACGCGTAACGGCGGAATGAGTCAAACCCGAGAAAACCAAGAAAGCCGCTGGTGGCCGGATCGCGTCAAAACGATCCGGTTGGGCCAGTGGCTC
>NC_033797.1:48398628-48407920 GCF_001876935.1 Asparagus officinalis | reverse complement strand
GATGGCCGAGCCACCATTTGGTGGCCCGGCCAGGCCGAGCCACCGGGTGACGTCTCAGCCTGTTTCGATCTAAAAGTGTGATTTTTCGATTTTGATGGTTTTTCTTGTGATTTGTTCATTACTGAGCATCCCAACTGGTCTGATACTATGGTTAATCAGTTCTTAACTGAAGATAAGGAGAAATCCCTCGTTCTTATCTAAATACCGGCTTCCGAGGCTTATAAATACGAGCTCGGGTGCTCATTTCTCAGGGCTGGACATCAAGAGGGCGAAACACTGCCGAATTAGAGAGTGGAGCCACGAATTTACAGCAAGGGTTAGCAGATCTTAGCGATCTCCTGTGCATAAAGAGTGGAGTTTGAGAGATCTGAGACCCGTTCCCTATTCCTCCAGATTTAAGCTTAGTCTTAAATCTCGAGAAGAGTCGTGATCTCGCTTGGTCGAGATCATCGCTGTAGCGATTACTTCATTCGTGAAGTGAGAGCTTTGATCATTTATCTGTCAACCTACTCTGATCCGCGGCGGTCTACGGATATTGACGTCTCCGGCACAGGCAAAGATCTCACACAAGTAACGGATGATAAACGCCTGTTGCGCTGTTTGACAAGTGTCGTATCTTTTGTATTTTTATTGTATAAGGAGATCTTATAAAAAGATCAACTTTTTTATTTGAGTTTACTTTTGTATTTTTATTGTATAAGGAGATCTTATAAAAAGATCAACTTTTTTATTTGAGTTTATTGTAAACGATTAAAGTTGTAATAGATTCAATCACAATGAAAACAACAATTTTTGACCCAAACAATGACTAAGGAATTATTTTCATCTTTTTTTGGCATATGATTGCCACATGGGATGTTAGAATCGGTGGTGCTAATTTAGAAATTAAATGAGAAATTTTCATGTAAAATTGACTAAATAAAACAATTCATATGGGGGTTATATTCCTCAAAAGCTCATAGGGGTTTAGTGTAATAAAAAAATTGATGGCGGTTTACTTCAACTCCTCAAAAATTTGTGGAGGTTTTATGCATGTAATTTCTGGACCTCGAGGAACATTGGAGCCGGTCTAAACCTGTAAAAATATCCTCTAAAAATCTTTATTCGTCACGAGACTACCAAAATAATCTCATCATTGAAATAAAACCAATAATAAATATTCTCTATAATCCAAAAGTGAATATTAATCCAATTAACTTGAGATAAATAATTATTCCTCAACTTAAAATAAAACTCAACCTAAAGGGAAGAATCTCATTATTACAAAGCTTTCAATCATCAACTAAATATCAAAGACTTTATTTAACCTTAGCCATTTGTAAATTTTATTCCTTACCATTTGTAAATTTTATTCCTTACTCTCTTCTAATAATTTAGGAACCACCAACTTCACCTAATCCCGAGTCTCCAAAAATAATGAATATATCATAATTAGTTCATAACTCAATGAGGATAAATTCATACATTAAACACTGGTTTTACAAAAAAACTAGAATACTTTAACTTGATAAGCAAAATATTAAAATAGTAAGAAAAATCATCAATGAGCTCACGAGCATGATACAATATCTTTAACATAAAAATTTCATGAAATGGAGAATGAGCAGGTCATGTCTCACTGCGATCAACACTTCATACTCCGGTTGACTTAGTAAACCCCGCAATCATTAAGCCTGTGATTCCGGGACGGTGAGACCCAAATTTGGGCACTTAGCGCTAAAATAAAAACCTCATAGATGTACATTGAGCCGGGGAAGCTTTTGAATAATAAAACCCTAGTTTATTGGATGCGGCCGTTTATCTATGTTTTCTCAATCTTTCTACATCTCTTGTGATTTTTGGTCTGGTTGCAGCCCTATCAGGATTGCATCAAGACGTGATCTAGCTAGCTGTATGGACGCTTTCCTCTGTGTTTGAAAATTTGGGTTAAGCCTGTTATTCAAGAATAGCACTCACTAATCAAGATGCACCTCAGTTGCGGGTCCATGGATCCTTGACCCAACGCCCGAGAAGAACGTTAAAACATGGACTCCCCCGATACAAGGATATATAAGCCGGCTAATAGCATTCTGCATGATGAGCAACTTCCAAAAAGTGACAGGGGAGATCATGTCAACAACTTGGGCTCTAATCTTGTGTGAATAGAATTTCCTGCAATTAATTGTTTCTGCATTGAGCTAGAGTTGTTCTTCCTTGTACGAGTTTATTTATTTATTGGTAAGAAAAATAACTTAAGGACCCAAAATATGGGATCAATGGAGGGGACATGTGAGGTGTCTCCTCCCTATTGCATAATGAGTTGGCATGAATTGGCATGACCAACTCATTATGCAATAGGGAGTGAATACCTCACCTGTCCTCTCCATTGGTCCCATATTTTGGGTCCTCGTAGCAGCACTCTATTGATAATAATGGTGTGAACGAGCTATTGCGTGTTCAAATTTTCAACTTGCGCCTCGTCAGCATAGTGACATGTAAGGAGAAGACAAAAGGATTCCGTAGGCAAAGCCAACTGCTGTTGATTAGGAGGGGCAATAATATTATGATAAGCTGTTGTTCCTAGTACGTAGTTTGCCTTTGGCCGGTGTTAAAAAGGATATATATACTTTTTTCATTGTAGGCTTGTAGCAAACTTAAAAGTAGCTTATCATAATATCTAATTAGAGTTTTTCTAATCATTAATTCAAAATCTTGAAGGCTTTATAAAATCTGACGCGGGTTGAGCTCTCGTAGGTTGAGCGTCCCTTTTTATGGGCCGAAACTTTGACTCACGCGATGATATCTATTTTTTAAAAAATCCATTTTAAATTTATCGTCAATGAGATTTGAACTTGGATTGTTCTGACGCCGTCTTAAAGTCTGTTTAATCATAACTTCAAAATTGTGATGAGAATCGAGAGTTTTTCTTTTTCCTTTTTCGAGAAAAAGATGAGGGGTTCAAAGGAGGCCCAGTCATGCCTACTATTTTCAAAAAATGGTTGTTTATAAATATACAAGTAACCCCTCAACTCTAAAGGGTTAGCTATCCAACAAAATAACCAATTCTATATTTTTATATTCTAATACATATTCTTCGTAAGGATTAATGTTAAAAGTTATTGCCACTGCACTAAAACATTAAATTTATAATGAGGATAACACTAAATTTATAATGAGGATTGAGGTTGATGACTTTAGCTACAAGTTCTATAATATAACCAAGATACATCTTCATCAGAGGTACGTTTTTGTTGCTTGGCATTATTTATGTATGTACAGCATTTTGAAATCCCATATGGATAAAAAAGAGGAACTCCAATGGTTTTGCTTCTTTAGACATATCTAGATGTCTCTCTCTATACGACATTTCCTTGTCAAGGAACAAAAGAACGGTCCAAAATCTTATTGGTATCGGCTCATTTAGCTCTAATGTAATGATCCTAAACGCCTCTCTGGAACGGATAATACTTTCTTATATAATGCAGGCAATATAAAACTCTTGAAATTATCCTGTGGATTGGATTTACTAAACATATGGCGCTCAAAGTGATGAAACTCCTCCTAACTAGAGTACAGAATAGGAAAGTTTGAAAATAGGTAAACTGATCCTAATGAATCCAATTAGTCTCTAAAACCTTATTATTTTGAAATTAGTCCCTCAGAACACCAAAATTGATATCACGTCTTCCAATTTTTATAGCTAATTTAAAATTAGTCATTCACTAGGCCCCCATTTCTTATAAGTGGTTTCGGATTGATCTTCCCAAATCCAAGTTGGATGAGCTCATAGCAATTTCGATCATTTGAAGACTAATCTCAAAGTATAGAAGATTAAGGGATTAATATCGGAAATCATTAGGGGTTGTTTAGTTGCAATTTTTTCCAGAGGAAGCAAGGGGAAGTGAAGGTTTGTGCGTCCACCATCAGCTTTTTTAAGTTTACTTTATTTGATTGACATGGAAAAGAGGCATTAACGCATCCATTATGGTAATGTGTCACTCTAAAACTACTTCGTGCGAAATGACAAAGATTTAAATGGAAAGTTAGTATATAGCCTAACTAGGCAAAGTTAAATTTGTGCCAAATTGGAGAGATTTGAATGAAAACTTACCATAGTCTTGTTGGTTTCGGAAGTGGAGAACCAAACCTGGAATCAAAAATCACAAACTGTACAAAAATCCTCTTATCGGTCGACCGATGTGAAGCCAAAAAAATATTACAGGAGTTTCGAGATGGTCGACCGACGGGCTTGCCCCGGTCGACCGAAAACGTGCACAAGAAACCCTGTAGAAAACAGAGTTCTGGACGGTCGACCAAAGCAATGATATCGATCAACCGATGGTGATCAACCAGTCGACCGATGAGATGATATCGGTCGACAGAAGTTGGGTCAGGTGGTTTCCTGGTTCGGGTTGGAATCTGTTTTTGCGTTGTGTATATATATGTTTCCTAAAACGTTTCTAGGGTTATGTGTGAACGTCTTTGAGAGGGTTTTGATAGCACTCTGAGAGAAGTTGAAGGGACATTAAGGTTGAGTCAGGCTGAATACATTAAGAAGGTACTTCAGAGATTCAACATGGGGAATGTCAAGCCCGTCGGCACGTCCATTGGAAGTCAATTCAAGTTATATGAGGAGCAATCACCCAAGATAGATGCATAGAACGAGCATATAAGCAGAGTGTCATATTCATCAACCATTGGTAGTCTTATGTACGTAATGGTTTGCACGAGGCCGGATATCGCCCACGCAGTGGGAGTTGTGAGCAGGTTTGCAAGCAATCTAGAAAAGCAGCATTGAGAGACCGTGAAGTGGATATTGCGATACTTGAGAGGAACTACGAATATGCCATTGTGTTTCAGGAGGAAGAAATTGGTACTGAAGGAATACGTGGATGCAGATTTTGCCAGTGATCATGATACGAGCGAAGTACCATGGGGTATATTTATACCTTAGCGTCGACAACAGAGAGCTGAGTTTCACGTTTACAGAAGATAGTAACATTGTCCATGACTGAGGCAGAGTATGTCGCAATGACTGAAGCCAGCAAGGAGATGATTTGGTTGACCGGGTGCATGGAAGAGCTGAGTTTGAAGCAGGGGAACGTTGTTCTTTATTGGGATAGCCAGAGTGATGTACACCTTGCTAAGAATCCAGTATATCATGTCAGAACGAAGCACATTGACGTACGTTACCACTTCATACGCTCGCTGATAGAAGATAAGAAGTTACAGTTGGAGAAGATTTTGGGGAGCCAAAATCCTGCAGATATTTTGACTAAACCAGTGACCATCGACAAACTACAGTTCTGAACGGTCGACCGACGGAGTTGCCCCGATCGACCGAAAACGTGCATGAGAAATCCTGTAGAAAATAGAGTTCTGAACGGTCGACCGAAGCAATTAATGATATCGGTCGACCGATGGTGATCAACCAGTTGACTGATGAGATGATATCGGTCGATCGAAGTCGGGTCAGGCGGTTTCCTAGTTCGGGTTGGAATCTATTTTTGGGCTGTGTATATATATGTTTCCTAAAACGTTTTTAGGGTTATGTGTGGACGTCTTTGAGAGGGTTTTGATAGCACTTTGAGATCAGAGATCTTAGAGAGAGACCTATTGTGAGTATTGTAATCTTCTTCAATTAATCAAAGAATTTCTGGTGTGGCTCCCAAGGACGTAGGCACGTTTGCCGAACCTCATTAAATCTGGTGTTTTCTTCTTTTGTTCGTTCACCTCATTAAATCTGGTATTTTCTTCTTTTGTTCGTTCTTTTCTATAATTTTTTTATTTCCTGTGATTTCTTGCATACCTACTTTTGACACAAGATCCGAAAAGATACGGGTTGTCGTTTGTGTGTTCAACCCCAACAAGTCTGACCAGATAAATGCAACTTCTTGAAATCTAACATTGATATCTTTTGGTCGCGAAGAACATTCTTATTTGATCCCACTCAAAAAAAATATTATTCTATATCTTTTGGTCGCGAACAACTTTCTTATTTGAAATCTAACCTTGATATCTTTTTGTCTTTGCCCCAACCCATTGAGAATACCTCTCAAGCAACGCCCAATGATGACGTAAGCCGCACCCTAAGGGGGGGTTAGTCACCTAGAACTTAAAATTAGAACTGGGATAATCTGTGGGATAAAATTTTAAAGTGTTAGTCACATAGAACTAAACCTAGAACAAAATTTTAAGGTGTTAGTCACATAGAACTAAAACTAGAATAAAATTTTACAGTGTTAGTCAAGCAGAACTTTAACAAAACTAGAATTGGGATAATTGTACAAAATTATCCCACTTTTTTTATTTTTCTATACAAAAATGAGAGTTCTAGTCTCTCAAATTATTCCAAGTTTTAGCTTGGAACTATGTGGTAAAAAACTAGAACTCGTATTTATTTTGTTATTTTTTATTTTTTTCTTTACTTATTTCCTATTATGGTTATCACCATCATTAAACCATCATCATAATAACAATTGTCAATATCTTATAGTCTAACCAAAAGTTATTTTAATAGTAACGAACATTTTTGTAAGCAATTATCAATTAATAGTAGTAAGTTTAAAATACATAAATAGTATTTATATCTTCAAAATGTATAAATATATACTTCATGATTATAAAAATTTATCCCACGTTATTTTATCAAAATATCCCGCTTCACAAAATTGTTCCTAGTTATCCCACTAAAATATCCCACTAGCGAAATATTATTCAACTTTAACAATTATCCCATTTTGCATGAAAATGTCCCAATTGACTAACACCCCCAAGAGTTGACACTTACCGAGCATGTAGAGGACACGTGCACTTTCTATCTCCTTGTTGTATATATTTCTCTGTTTGGAGTTCTCTCTCCGTGACTCTCACTGGCTATCGCGGTGCGATAACAACCCAGGTAAACTCCCTTCTCACCTTGATTTATTTTTAATATGTGCTTTATTTTGTTGATTTTGATTCCAATTTATGTATATAAGCAGCCCTTTTTTTTTAAGGGTGAAATTGAGGGGTTAAGGATTCATAATTATTTCCAAAGGAAATTGAGCAACTGCACCATTGTTTCCGCAAGAAAATTCTCACGTAGGGAAAAGGGCCATACTTATAATCCTCAGAACTTGTATTTAATCTTGGTAGACGATGTATTTGATATTTATGTTGCAAAATAATGGGAGAAATTAATGTTGAGGATTACATGATTTGGTTTCTTCAAATTACTCGTGTGAATTGTCGATGTGGCAAACTTTGTTCTAGACTAAATCGTTCTTTTCTTAGATCTGAGATAGAAATATATATATATATAATATATATATATTAATCGAATATTGAACAGTATGCAACCTTTGATTTGTTTGTTAGGGATTACGAGAGTAGTAAATTTTTTTATTGAATGAGATGGGCGGCTTCAATCCTGTTAGCAACTTTGTCTTTACGATATTTAAGTCTTAAGATCTAATATGCATTTTTTTTTCTTGAATCAATTGCACTATTTTTCTACTGATTAAGAGTAGTAAATCTTTGCCAAGAATTTTTCTTCATTTCTAAAAGGAAAAAATTGGGTTTAGAATATAGAAATGGCATCATTCAGTACTAGACAAATCTATAGAGGCGGTTTATTATTTCAATATTCTTAGGGCCTGTTCGGTTGTTTTCCGAAAAAAACAAGAAATGAAAATGTCACATTTCATTTGATATCATGACATTTCAAGAGTTTTCTCACATTTCATTTTTTGTGTTCGTTTCGCAAAGAAATCACCCATTGAAACCGCCAAGTCACATAAAGAGACAAAAAAAGCCTCAATAGTAACAGTGCATGTGTTTTCTATTTCTTGTGTTCGTTTGAACAAAAAAAAGGGAAAAAGAAATGGAAACATTTAAATAATCTGTTTAATTCTCATTCATTGTTCCAACAGTGCTTTTAAATATTAAAAATTCATTGAATTGACATTTCCAAGTGTTTTCAGAGGTTTTTGTTGTGAAAACACATTTCTTAAAAATGTGATGTGGCATCCTACGTGGCGTTTCATTTCTCTAAATTTCAAAACGAACCAAACTGAAGAAATGGAAAACCCTTGAAACCAAAAACCTATGTGGCACATGGGGGATTTCTTGAAATGTGAGGTGGCAGGTGTTTTCTCATTTTTTTTTGAGCAAACCGAACAGGCCCTAAAACGAAATCATTATGGACCTTTCCACAAACTCAGAAAAGCATAAACTAAAGAACTGATCAAGTATTACACCATGATGTCGATTTGATATCAACCCTCTAAAATTGGTACCAAATTCCTGACAATCAGGTTAAGCTAATACAACATAAAATCAAGCAACATATTCTTATACAGTAAGAAAGAGGCTAAGACTAAAAGGTAATATATTTTCTGCAGGGAGCCATATCCAACTCCTACTGATACCAACCAAGTGACGATGGACTCAACACTGCCAAATCAGCTCATTTTTGCAGCCACAAGTTAAATGAGGACTCGTGAATTAGAAGTTCAAGTGCTGAAACTTGCCCCCAGCTCTCAAAAATTCCAAGCAGTGTCCAATCAGATGACGTGCATATTAAAATTTATCCAACATTTGCCATCCTTCTTAGTAATTTAAATTAGATGTTTAATTTCAAATAAATATAGTTAAAAAATTATTAATCTAATATTTGAAATCATTATATATTTGGAAAGGGCTCGTTAAGATCTTTAAAATGAAACTAAGATTAATTTATTTTAGTATTATTATAAAATTATTAATTTTTAAATTAAATAAATAAGTATCAGACATGAAATTTTAAATACGAGGATCTATTTTAAAACTCTCATCGACACCTTTATAATGTTATAAATTTTTTTACCAAATAAATTATTAACAATAAAATTATTAACCTAAACTATATCCAATATTATTTAATTTATATGGCTTTTTTAAGAAAAAAATAAAAAGAAAAACATTTGGAGAGTGTGGGTTGGAGCAACCCTCCAAATTTCACCCTCCAAATTAGAATATTCCTAGAATATTCCAATTTGGAGGGTGAAATTTGGAGGGTATGGTTGGAGATGCCTAACAGATGAATCCAAATTTGATTGGCTCTGTGACGGAGAGTACTAGGGGCAGCTGCGAGAAGTGACTGCCAGCGGCATGGTGATGTAGACATTATTGATTGAGAAGCCCATTGCTGCAAAATGAAACATTTTCATTTTCTGAACAACATCAGGAGCCACAAGGATGTCTCGCAAATTGTAATTTCTGATTGTATCATAGGAACCACATTGTCCTTGTTTTTTATTTTTTCAGGTAAGTACTAAATTAAGAAGCAAAT
>NC_033797.1:48335476-48398603 GCF_001876935.1 Asparagus officinalis | reverse complement strand
AAGAAGAGATTTCAAAGAATTGGGGAGCAACTGGGCAGCATTTGGGTTTCCGCAAGAAAATTCTCACGTTTAGGAAAGGCCATACTTTATAATCCTCAGGAACTTGTATTTAATCTTGGTAGACGATGATTTGGATATTTATGTTGCAAAATAATGGGAGAAATTAATGTTGAGGATTACATGATTTGGGTTTCTTCAATTTACTCGGTGTGAATTGGCGATGTTGGGCAAACTTGTTCTATGACCTAAAAGAATTATATATATATATATATATATATATTATATTATATATATTTGGAGTGGCAACTTGACTGAGATAGTTTATTTGTTTGTAGGGATTACGAGAGTAGTAAATTTTTTTATTGAATGAGATGGGCGGCCTTCAATCCTGTTAGCAACTTTGTCTTTACGATATTTAAGTCTTAAGATCTTATATGCCATTTTTTTTTCTGAATCAATTGCACTATTTTTCTATGAATTAAGAGTAGTAATCTTTGCCAATGAATTTTTGCTTCATTTCTAAAGCGAAAAAATTGGTTTAGAATATTAGAAATGGCATCATTTCATGTTAACTAGACCAAATCTATAGAGGGCGGTTTTATTATTTCAATATTCTTTAGGGCCGCTTCGGCTTGTTTTCCGAAAAACAAGAAATGAAAAATGTCACATTTCATTGATATCATGACATTTCAGATTTTTCTCAGCATTCTCATTTTTTGTGTTCGTTTCGCAAAGAAATCACCATTTGAAACCGCGCAATGTCACATAAAGAGACAAAAAAGCCTGCAATAGTAACAGTGCATGTGTTTTCTATTTCTTGTGTTCGTGTTGAACAAAAAAATAGGGAAATGGAGAATGTGAAACATTTAAATAATCTTGTTTAATTCGCATTCATTGTTCCAACAGTGCTTTTTAAATATTAAAAATTCCATTGACTTTGACATGTTTCCAAGTGTTTTCAGAGGTTTTTGTTTGTGTAAAACGACATTCTTAAAAATGTGATGTGGATCCTACGTGTCGTTTATTTCTCTTAAATTTTCAAACGAAACCGAACTGAAGAATGGGAAAACCTTTGAAACCAAAAACCTATGTGGCACATGGGGGATTTCTTTGAAATTGTGAGGTGGCGGGTGTTTTCCTCATTTTTTTGAGCGGCAAACCGACACATTCCTTACAATAGAAAGGGGAAGCCACATTTTATATTTATTTTTAAAAGAAAAATATGTTTTTGGACGTACATAGCAACAACCATAACTACTGGGTATTTACGGCGCACATGAAAATCAAAACAAGGCTCCCCATGAGCTAGCGCACTGCTTTGCCGTGGTATGTTGATTACTAAAGCTGCGCCCACATTTCATATTTAGAAACTCAAAATCTACAGTGCTCGTAAATATTTTTTTCCTATCAAAAAGAAGGAAACATTCTGGTTAAGTGCAATTTTACTTTTTTTTAATGTAGCACAAGGAGTTATCATTTCATATACTGGGTTTATCTCCATTTTTAGTTTGACAAGTGGTGCTAAGACTCTTCTTTAAAAACCCATCAGTAGACGCCAGATGTTTCTTCTACTTTTTTTTCATGTTCTTTTATTCAAATTAGGAAGTTCATCAATCTTTTTGTTGTGTTGTCAAAGGTTTCATCTCGTGGTCCCTATGCTATGAGCCCACTATGGTTTAAGAGTCCTTAAGACCATCTCCAACCGGTCTATATACTCCCAAAACTTCACAAATTTAGGAGAGCTGGAACCTCTCCAACCACTATCCAAATTTGGAGATCTCCAAATTTGACCTCCAAATTTAGAGGGTGAGTGAGAAAAAAGAGGGTGCGTCTCTCATAACACTATTCATGCCGTTTATTAATTACAATTTATACCATTTTTTACTATTTGATATTTCTTAAAAATTACCACTTTGCATCCTTCCTTAGTAATTTAACAATTAAAATGTTAAATTTCAAATAAATAAATATAGTTAAAAAATTATTAATCTAATATTTGAAATCATATATATTTTGGAAAGGGCTCGTTAAGATCTTTAAAATGAAACTAAGATTAATTATTTTTAGTATTATTATAAAATTATTAATTTTTAATAAATAAAATAAGTATCAGACGATGAAATTTTAAAATCACGAGGATCTATTTTTAAACTCTCGATCGACACCTTTATAATGTTATAAATTTTTTACCAAATATAAATTATTAACAATAAAATTATTAACTTAAACATATCCACATATTATTTATTTATAATGCTTTTTTAATGAAAAAAAAATAAAAAGAAAAACATTTGGAGAGTGTGGGTTGTGAGCAACCCTCCAAATTTCACCCTCCAAAATTAGAATATTCTAGAAATTCCAATTTGGAAGGGCTGAAATTTGGAGGGTTATGCGTTGGAGATGCCTAACAGATGAATCCAAATTTGAATTGGCTCTGTGACGGAGAAGTACATAGGGGCAGGCTGACGCAGAAGTGACTGCCAGCGGTGTGATGTGCAATTATTGATTGCAGAAGCCCATTGCTGCCAAAAGAAACATTTTCAATTTTCTGAAACAACATCAGGAGCACAAGGACTGTCTCGCCAAATTTATCTCTGATTGTATCATGGACCATTGTCCTTGTTTTTTATTTAAAATTTTTCAGGTAAGTATAATTTAAGAAGCAAATGATGACTATCAAAATGCAAGAGCCACGACCCCCCCCCCGCCCCCACAACACACACACACACGCCACCCACCCACCCACCCACACCAAAAAAAAAAGAAAGAAAAAAAGAATATCAGTGCTCTAGCCTCTCAATCAGAATTGTTAGATAACAGGTTTCTTATCTGTTTTGATAACATGTTATTAGGATTCCTAATCTATTTTGGTAACATGATTCTTAATCTGTTTTCATAACTGGTTATTAGGATTTTTAATTTGTTTTGTTTTTTGCTTTAGAATTCCTAGTCTGTTTTGGTTTTAGGTTTTCTATATATATGGAACTTCTTAGAAGAGATTATGATCATCAAAAAGAGGAGAGTTGTAATCAGAGATTAGAGAGACTTTTGAGCATTGTGAGAGGGAGATATTGTGAGCAAGTTGAGAGTATTGGTTGAGGGTTAGTTTGTGAGTTTGTGAGATTGTAACTCTTTGTACTCTCCTTGATTTAGTGGAATCTCCACATCCTCTTCCCGTGGACGTAGGCAAATTGCCGAACCACGTATATCTCTGTGTTTGTGATTGATCCGTTGTATTTCAGTTTCGGATTGTGCTCGTGTGTGATTGGTTATTCTTCTCCCGTGCTTACGACTTGTTTGGTGAGCGAGCACGCTTCCGCATAGGCACGTGACAAGAATAAGCGATATAGGTTAAAGGTAATGGCCTATTTGATATCCTCCCTATCAGATTTTGTTGTCCCTTTTAGCAAGAATCCTTTTCCAGCAGCCCTAAGCAATGACTGTTACCAAAAGTCTAGTTTTACTATTTTTTTTTTAAATAATTATTATGATATGGTCAGATCTACGCCTAGTATATCTTGCAACAGATTATCTTAAATCGGTTTAGTACTTGACAAACTTAATACACTGCTCCCCGCCAACCGATAGATTTGGCTTGATACGCCTCCAGCTAATAGACAGAATAAGGAAGAGCTTTGTATTATATGAGAACTTGATACTTCTATTGACGGGGCCCTTTGTGACAGTGCACTCATATAGAGACCGTTCTCTTGTCTCTTCTTAATGGCACTTTGATTTTTTTCACTGTTTATTTTTGTTCCGATTATAATTTGAAATAGCTAGGTTGCATGTTTGAACTTCGAAATTTAGTTCCGTGTTTTCCCTTGCAATTGATGACACCCATTTGCTTCCCTTTTCAGCCAGAATGCGGCACTCTCAGCTGTGGGTATCTTCACTACTGCTCTTGCTGCTAGCAAAATCTCAGCATGCATTGAGGACCCCTGAGAAAAATGATTACTCAGTCCTCCAAACTTCTGTGTTTCTCTCCCCTCCTTTTTTTCTACGACCAGGTTCAGTGGCGAACGAGTTTCTTTTCAATATCCCTTTTCCAAGAGGCCACATTGCCCTCAAAAGTTTTGATGCAGAAGTCGTAGACGAAAATGGAGTCCCAGTCCCTCTTCATGAGACCTATCTTCATCATTGGGTTATAGAGAGATACTACGGGGAGAAGGCAACTCAATCTGACCATGACCTTTCGAAAATTATTCTGGCAAGAAATTCCGGGGTTTGCGAGGAAACCCTCGGCCAGTACTTTGGACTCGGCTCGGAAACACGAAAAACTTCAACTTGGGTCCCTGAACCTTTTGGTATAGAAGTTGGGGACCCGAAGAAGATTCCTAGTGGGTATGAGGAGAGATGGTTGTTGAATATTCATGCTATAGATACGAGAGGGGTGAAGGATCGTTCAGGGTGCACCGAGTGCAAGTGTAGTCTTTACAACGTGACTGTTGATGAATTCGGGCATCCTTTGAGGAAAGATTATATTGGAGGGCTCCTTTGCTGCTATGATAAGACTCGATGCCAATTAAGGGACGGGTTTAACGGTGCCGAGGCCAGGAAACTATACCTGAGGTATACTGTGAAGTGGGCACGGTGGGATGAGAGCATAGTGCCTGTCAAGATTTACATATTCGATGTCACTGATACAGGGAAGGTATCGGAAGGCCAACCTTCTAGTTGCAAGGTATGCATAGTATATAAAATTTTAATCAGTTTCAAAGGACTGACATTTCGACATTGCAGACGCGATGAAAATTATAAAAAAATAATCATTAAACGAGAAGACCATTTGTGATATTGCCATTATTTCATTCTTTTTTGTCACATTTTTCCTTAACATTTGCTGTGATGTTTTGTCTGAATCGGGCATTTTCTTGAGCTTCAGGAAGTCCAAGAGCTACGATATTCCATTCACTACCTGAGAGTCTCAACTCTTATTTATTCCCCTTTATTTGTTTTCTTTCAACTCCATATATGATCCTATATATATCATTCATACTCCCCGCTTATGTTTTGCATAGGAAATTACCACACTTTCTTCAAAACAGTTTCTTTTTTAGTTAACACAGTGCTATTATGGGAAAAGATTATCATACAACTATTTATAGTTGAACTATCCGCTCTAATGAATTACGGATTAATGTAGGTGGAGTACCGAGTTGATTCATGTGCTCCAGAAGTGGTACAGGATGGAGAATGTCTTGATACCAGGAAGACAAGTGTGGTCATTCCTCGTGGAGGCGATATTGTCTATGGAGTTGCCCACCAGCACTCAGGTGGACTGGGTTCTGCCCTCTATGGCCAGGTGGATACTATTATAAATCTGCATTAAGACTGACATTTATCATTGAACTGAGATTCACAATCACAACTCTGAAGTTGAGGGTAATAGTTTTATAATCTAACATGGCTGTTGGGGATTCGAAACAATCAATCGAACCCTTGCCCTTCCGGACCTTGTATTGAAAGTAGGAAAGTAGGAATAAAGCCACAAATAAAGATCTAACTCGCAAAAAACAGTAAAGGAGATGAACATACAGATTTAACGAGGTTCGGCAACGTGCCTATGTCCTCGGGAGCCACACCACACAATCTCTTTATTAATTGAAGAAGAAAATACAAGCTCTCAAACAATGGATTAATCTCTCTGAGATTCTCTCTCTATTTGCAGTCAAAATCTCTCTTTTTGATGTAGTACAAACCCTAAAATCGTTTGGGGTATATATAGAATCCTGGTTGAAACAGAATCCCAAAAGGAACAGGAAACTGCCAAAACTACTCACGGTCGACCGGCCCGGTCGACCGATCAGATTCCAGAGAGTTTGGCGGTCGACCGGTTCGGTCGACCGATGATCTGTCTGCTCGTTTTCTCGTCCTTTTGATTCTAGCTCTTGTCTCAAACTTTGGGTCTACACCTTAGACTAACAATCTCCCACTTGGAGACCAAAGTGCCTGCAATGAGTTCCCTCGAACTCTCCCCTTCTTCGCATGTATCTTTTCCCCGAAAAAATTCTTCTTTCAATCAACAATATCTCGACGATCTCGCCGATCCTCGTAGTGTGGCTTCGCCTTCGTCTTCTATTCGTGAAGGCCAACTGAAGTTGCGCATAACTCCAGTTTCTTAATGGTGACTGCCTTCGTCAACATGTCCGCCGGATTTTGACTCCCCAAAATCTTCATTAAATGCAACTTTCCGTCCTCGATCAGCGAGCGTATAAAATGGTATTTGACGTCGATGTGCTTCGTTCTGGCATGATATACTGGATTCTTGGCAAGATGTATAGCGCTCTGGCTATCACAATAAAGAACTCCTCTCCCTTGCTTCAGATCCAACTCTTCCAAGCACCCGTTCAACCAGATCATCTCCTTGCTTGCTTCAGTCACCGCGACATACTCAGCCTCGGTTGTAGACAAAGTCATAATCTTCTGCAGACGTGAGACCCAACTCACTGCTGTCGACACTAAGGTATAAACATACCCCGTGGTGCTTCGCCTCGTATCATGATCACCGGCGAAGTCCGCATCCACGTATCCCTGCAGCACCAACTCCTTCCTCCTGAAACATAGTTGCTTGTTCGTTGTTCCCCTCAAGTACCGCATTATCCACTTCACGGCCTCCCAATGCTGCTTTCCTGGGTTGCTTGCAAATCTGCTCACAACTCCCACTGCATGGGCGATGTTCGGCCTCGTGCAAACCATCGCGTACATGAGACTCCTAATGCCCAAAGAATATGACAACCTGACCCTGCTCATATGCTCTCTATCTGCATCTGTCTTAGGTGATTGCTCCTCAGATAGCTTGAACTGACTTTCAAGGGGTGTGCTAATAACTTTAGCATTCTATATGTTGAACCTCTGAAGTACCTTCTCAATGTATTCAGCTTGGCTCAATCTCAATGTCCCTTCAGCTTCATCCCTACTGATTCTCATCCCTAGAATCTGCTTCGCTGCACTCAGATCCTTCATTGCAAATTCCTTTGTTAGCTGTCTCTTCAAACTGTTTATCTCTTCTAAACACGGTCCTGCTACCAATATGTCATCAACATATAATAAAAAAATAATGAAGCTGGACTCAAATCTTTTGAAATAACAGCAATGATCCGAATTGCATCTTCTGTAGCTATTGTTCTGCATGAAGTTATCAAACTTCTTATATCACTGTCTCGGAGCCTGTTTCAAACCATATAAGCTCTTCTTGAGCTTGCACACCATCTCTTCCTTTCCTTCTTCAATGAAGCCAACAGGTTGCTTCATGTAGATTTCTTCATCCAAGTCACCATGAAGAAAGGCAGTCTTCACATCTAACTGCTCAAGGAAGAGGTCTTCTGCAGCTACCAAACTCAACACCACTCTGATGGTTGTGAGTTTCACAACAGGGGAAATATCTCCGTGTAGTCAACTCCTTCCCGCTGTTGAAACCCCTTCACGACTAATCTGGCCTTGAATCTCTTGCTTCCATCACTCTCCTGCTTGACCCGGTAGACCCATTTATTGTGCAAGGCTTTCTTCTGTGCAGGTAGCTGGGTTAACTCCCATGTCTCATTAGTGAGTAGAGAATCCATCTCCTCCTGCATCGCATGCTCCCACTGCTGAGATTCACTCACTTGCACTGCCTCTTCATAACACTCCGGCTCTCCGCTATCTGTTAAGAGTAGATAATCAAGTGACGAGAGGTATTTGAGATTTGGTTTGGGTACCCTGGATGACCCCCTAAGCTCCACGCCCTGGGTAGTAGCTTCTGCACATGTAGTCTCCTCCGTTCTACGGTCAGAAATGACATCGTCGCCCCCATCTAGAAGTTCCTCTAAATCCATGTACTTGGATCCACCTGTATCCGTAGTGCTGCTCCCTCTGCTTTGGCTATCCTTGGTATTGTACCTGTCCTTGTACATCACCTCCTCATTGAATATCACATCCTGGCTCCTGATGATCTTCCTGTTCTTTTCATCCCAAAGGCGATATCCGAACTCATCAATGTCGTATCCAATGAATGTGCACTTCTGTGACTTAGCTTCTAGCTTGTCCCTGACATGGTCACTGATATGAACATAAGCCACGCAACCAAATACCCGTAAATGTGAGAGATTTATCTTCTTTCCACTCCAAACCTCCTCTGGAATCCCAAAATCTAATGGAACTGATGGCCCGTGATTAATTAGGTAGGCTGCCGTATGCACCGCATCCGCCCAAAATGTCTTAGGCAGACCTGCATGTAGTCGCATGCTCCGCGCACGCTATGTCAAGGTCCTGTTCATTCTTTCTGTAATGCCATTCTGCTGCGGCGTCCCTGGAGTAGTCCTCTCTAAGCGAATCCCATTCGTAGCACAGAACCTCTTGAACTCCTCCAGCTCGTATTCTCCATCATTATCTGATCTCAAGCACTTCACCTTCAGATCTGTCTCGTTCTCGACCATGGCCTTCCACTTCTTGAAGATTTCGAACACCTCTGACTTGTGCTTCATGAAGTAAACTCACACCTTCCTCGAGTGATCATCGATAAATGTGACGTAGTATCTCGAACCGCCAAAAGAAGACACACTGGCTGGGCCCCATATATCTGTATGAATTAACTCTAGCTTCTGAGCCTTAGGTGGCCTTCCACCCTTCTGGAAACTAACCCTCTTCTGCTTCCCAAAGATGCAGTCTTCACGAACTCCGACTTCCACGGCGTCGATCCCGGTTAGCTTTCCTTGTGAATGTAGAATTTTCATTCCCTTCTCACTCATGTGTCCCAACCTATTGTGCCACAGATCTGTACTCTCCTTGCCAGGTGCAATTGCGAGGGTGTCACTCGCATGTGAAGTGAGGTAGAGAGTTCATGTTTTATTACCTTGGGCAACAACCATAGTACCGTTGGAGATTCTCCACGAATCCCCGGTGAATGTTGAAACGTAGCCTTCTGCTCCAAGCTGTCCCACCGAAACAAGATTCCTCTTCAGCTTCGGCACGTGTCTTACATTCTTCAAATTCTACTTAGAGCCCTTTATCTGTATCTGAACGTCGCCCTTTCCAACAATATTGTAAGGTTTATTATCCCCCAAATATACTTTACCAAAGTCCCCTGCTACATAGTTCTGAAGTAGTTTCCTATTAGCAGTGGCGTGGAAAGAAGCTCCTGAGTCGATGACCCAAGAATCAGAATCGCTATCCATAGCAAGGATCAAGGCATCCTGCACGATATGAGCCTCCTGCTCACCCGCATCCTTCTTTGGTGCTTTACAGACCGAAGACATAAGGCCCTCCTGGCCGCAGTTCCAACACTTCCCTTTGATAGACCTAACCTTCGAGTTCGGCCTCTTCTTCACTGATTTCGACCGATTCCTATTCTGATTTCGACCGATTCCTATTCTGATTTCGACCGATTCCTATTCTGATTTCCTTTCTTCTGGCTTCTGCCTCTCTGCTCGAAACTTAGGGCTGAACCTGAACCTTCTGATTCGGACGATTTCCTTCTAACCTCCTTGGATAGAATCATGCTAACAACCTCATTCAGCTTCAACTTCTCTTTCCCCGCCGAATTGCTGATTGACGTCACACAACGTGCCCAACTATCCGGCAACTGCGATAGTAGTAGAAGGGCCTGCACTTCGTCATCGAACGTGATGTTCACAGAGATAAGTTGATCAACAATCGTGTTGAACTCGCTGAGGTGCATCGTGAAGGACCGTCCTTCTGCCATCTTGAGGTTGAAAAGAGTTTTGACTAGATGTACCTTGTTTGCTGCTGACGGTTGCTCGTATATCTTCGCGAGCGCTTCCATAAGCCCCACCGTCGTCTTCTCCTTCAGAATATTGTGGGCTACTGATTTCGCGAGCGACAACCGGATTTGCCCTAGAGCCTTCCTATCCAGTACCTCCTAATCACCATCTGACTCCTCTTTCTTCTTTCCCTTTTCCTTGCCCATCAACGGGCGATACAAGTCCTTCTAGTACAGATAGTCCTCCATCTGCGACTTCCAGTAGGCGAAGTCTGAACCGTCAAACTTCTCGATCTTTGATTTGCTTTCCTCTTCCATGGCTTTCACACAAATTGCTGAACGAAGCTCTGATACCAGTTGTTGGGGATTCGAAACAATCAATTGAACCCTTGTCCTTCCGGACCTTGTGTTGAAAGTAGGAAAGTAGGAATAAAGCCACAAATAAAGATCTAACTCGCAAAAAACAGTAAAGGAGATGAACACACAGATTTAACGAGGTTCGGCAACGTGCCTACGTCCTCGGGAGCCACACCACACAATCTCTTTATTAATTGAAGAAGAAAATACAAGCTCTCAAACAAGGGATTAATCTCTCTGAAATTCTCTCTCTATTTGTAGTCAAAAGCTCTCTTTTTGATGTAGTACAAACCCTAAAATCGTTTGGGATATATATAGAATTCTGGTTGAAACAGAACCCCAAAAGGAACAGGAAACTGCCAAAACTACTCGCGGTCGACCGGCCCGGTCGACCGATCACATTCCAGAGAGTTTGGCGGTCGACTGGCGCGGTCGACCGATGGCAAAACCCGAGAGTAGTTTTCCTACAGGGTTTTGGCGGTCGACCGACCCGGTCGACCGCGACCTGATCCAAGCTCTCCCAGCTCTTGTGCACGTTCGCGGTCGACCGACCCGGTCGACCGCAGATCTGTCTGCTCGTTTTCTCGTCCTTTTGATTCCAGCTTTCATCTCGAACTTTGGGTCTACACCTTAGACTAACAATGGCTGGATCTATGAGCGGAGTGCTATTTTTTTTGGTGAATCTTGGACTCACTCACATAGCAGTGTCAATTTTTTTTAATTCTGTTTTACGTTGGAAATTGAGCCTCTCTTGCTCTGATATCAAAGCCTCTAGTACCATATCAAAGGGTCCTTGGTACCAGACCAAAGGATCCTGTGACTTCTGAATTAGGGTTGTGGGTTTTAGTTTTACACTCTTAACTTTCGCATTTAAAACACATCTACGTTTACTTTTACCCATTTTGCATCAAGGAGCATTTTGTTCATTTTTTCAAGAGCACTCCATCCCTTTAAAAATGCTAGTGTTTCATTGAAAAAGGTGTGAACAGAACATAGAAGTAGATGCGGAGAACAAACATGTTTAGCTCAGTGGGGTACCAATGGCTAACCACGTCTATAGATTTCCACAGCATTACTAGATCAGATGCCCAATAACCAAGTAGTAATTGAGCAAGACATCATGGTCTTCTGCGTTAATTTGTGTTTGTGTGTTGCTTGAATTTTGTCATTTTTTTCTCTTGTTAAACATTGAAATTATTTTAATAAAAATTTTATAAATAAAAAAATTTGTGGTGGTGGAATGTTGTGTAAATACTTATCAAGTTAAAAAAAAAAAATAGTCCAAATTAACAAAGTTTATATACTTGACAATCGGTAGTTTCAGGATTGAGAAATGCCTTTATATTTGAATGTGTTTATTAGTAGTTTAATGTGCATCATATAACTTTTCTTAAACCTTTGCACTTTGTAATCATGTCTGATTTTGTTATTTACAAAACTCCGAGCTGAATTGTTTTAGTAAAAGTATATAAATAAATAAATGAAAAAGGAATCTGTTGGATAGATGTCGTGTATATACTTACACAATTATAATATAGTCCCCGATTCAACAAGTTTACGTGACAATAGATAGTCTCTGTGAAAATGGCAAAGGAATTGAGAAAAACGTGAAGAATAAGCAAAACAGACTCCACGTATGGTGTCTGCCACACCGGTGGTAGAATCTGCCCTGTTTGCCATGGATGTGGTAGAATCTGCCTTGGTGTGGTAGAATCTGCCATGTTTACCATGGGTGTGGCAGACTCGTTTTTAGAATCCTAATCTATTTGGGATTGTGTTTTGTTATAAATAGAACCACGTTTTTTAGGGTTTCTTAAGGAGAGAATTAACATTGTTTTGAGCACTTTGAGAGGGAGATATTGTGAGGGAGTTGAGAGCTTTGGTTAGGGTTATATTTGAGTGATTTTGTGAGTTGTAACCCGTTGTATTTCTCCTCCATATAGTGAAATCTCCTCATCCTCTCTCCGTGGACGTAGGCAATTGCCGAACCACGTAAATTCCTGTGTTTGTGTGTGATTTTGGTCGTTATTTTGTGAATTGCACTCGTGTTTGGTTTTGGTTTTCTTCTCTCATCGCTCACCGACTCGTTTAGTTGTCGAGCATGCTTCCACACGGCGCGCAACAGTCTCCATATAAGAGGGATTGGAAGTGCCCATTTATTTGCATTTGTTTCCACGTGTTCTATTATTAGGTTGGTCTCAAATTATAAAACTCCATAAAACTTTGTTATCAATCCATACATGTATTGTTTTCTACAAAACTCTGAGCCAAATTATTTATCATGCTATCAAACTAATTGTACCCTGAGATGGCCCGCAGCTACTCCATCAGACTGTTGTGTCATACAACTAGAGAGATGATACCAAGAGTTTCATATTGGATTGTCCAAATACCAAATTATGATATCAATCAAAATAAATTTTCATTATTAGAAATTATGATGGTTTTTTCCCCCTCTACCCCTTAGGATGGAAGGGACTTATGCACTTCAGTCCCAACCTACGGAAACGGAGAGGAAGCAGGGAATGAGGATGGGTACATTGTAGGAATGTCAACATGCTATCCAAAGCCAGGCTCTGTAAAGGTTGCAGATGGAGAGACTCTGACTCTTGTATCCAACTATAGCAGCGCACAAATGCACACCGGAGTTATGGGACTATTCTACATCCTTGTAGCTGGACCACAAGCGCCTCCAAAGTCCAGATTGCTCTTCCACGACCTAACTTTATCATGTAAGCATTCTTTCTAATTTCGTTTTCTTGTGAAGTTGTAATTGGTTGTGAGATTTATAAAAGAGGCCACTGGGCAAAATGGGGTGTCAGCTCTTTGACATATAAGTCCTCACATCAATATGATATGACTAGTAAAAGGCTCACATGTCATGCATAGGACTGATAATCCTTTTGTAAAATGAGCTGTCAGCTCATATACAATTTTCCTTTTATTAAAAATGGTGAGCTAGTGCTTATCAAGTAAAATGAATTGTCGTGAGATATGGTGATACCATTTGTAGCTCTTTGACCTTAATAAACACACACGACAACAAAAGTTTCAACATTTTGAACTAGTACGGATAAAAAACCACCATACAAAGTTGCGGATTGCCAAAGGATGTCTTTTTATTTTTATTTTTTATGGAATGTCTATATGTGCTATATAATATGATCAATGACATGAATATTGGTGGGGTTGCAGGGAGGGAGGATTTAAGAGAATATTGGTGGGCATTTCTTGTAGTTGGCGTGATTGCTGTGGTCATCATCCGCATGAGCTATAGCCGAAAAAATGGTGAAGGATACCAATCTCTGTAACCAATTGATCCGGCCTTCAAATAATGTAACAGATTGTTGCTCTGTGTTACCTATGTATGCATCATTATGTACTCCTTCATCATGGTACTTCATCTTTACAGGACAGGTTTCCTTCAGTTGTATATCCTATCTAATTTGCTTATCACAGTGAGAATGTAAGCTAAGTTTTAAATTATAATTTATATAAAGATATTATTGGTTGTATATCTTCTATTCTTGATTTCGGTGCATGCCACGTAGACGGAAATATGGATGTCAAGGGCATATCTTTCTTTTTAAGATGTACGGCGTTCTGTGGGGCGGCGTGTAATTGTATTAGAAGTGCCTCAGATTAGGAGGAAGCGCAAAATAAGAAGTTAAGAGAAAAGTGAGGACGCAGAATGTATTTTTAAGGGTTCATTTCATTGTTCATTTTAAGGGTTCATTTCATTGTTCATACTTAGTTCTACTAAAATTTCCGTATACATAGTTTTCAGTTCCAATCTGATCATTGGCTATTTGGTTCCTAGAAGATTATAGTTTCCATTCTATTTATAATTTACAAAAATCAAATGAAATTAACTGTTTATCTTGCTAGAACTACTACTTTCTTTTACAACAATAGGGATTGTTCGGTACCTCACAAATTTAATTGAGAAGCAAACTGTGGTAATTGTAACTCTTAACTATGTTTACAAATTACAACAATTTGCAACTATATTTTTCGGTCATTAGATGAGCAATACGAGCTGGACGATCTTAGGTAACATCTGGACCACCTAGTAGATCACATGACAAAGTCATGTTACTCTCTTGTGTAGGGTCTGGTTTCAATTCCCGTGTGCGTCAAAGACGCGATAAAAAAAAAGATCAATATGACCAAGACCTGCGAGGTTAATTTTTCATGGTTTTTACTTGCGGTGGCGCATGCATATTAATAATGACTCAAATAAAAAAGACATTACTAATTTCTAGAATCCATTCAAGTTTTCTTTGGAAAAGAACTCTCACTTTCTTTTTGGCGATGATGAAATCCTTGACGAATCCAACATAAGTGATGTAGAACACACAGCAGACATGTTTATGTCAAAGTGGGAAAGACGCAAGCCCAAATGCGGGCCTGGTCAAAGAAAATAACTAGTTTCGAAGAAACGGCCGTAACTTTCAAACCGTACGTCAGAATTGGACGAATTATATATGAAAATTGATTATCTCAACGAGACGGAGCCATCCAAACCCACCCCTTTGGGTTCGGTTTGCGTTTTTCGTTTCGTCAAATTCCTTACAATTTGAGAGATATTTATATTTTTGTCTGTTTTTTTTACTATTTTTAGTAATATTTTAGGAGTCTGTTTTGTTTAGGAAACAAATCCGATTCGATCTCAGATTTGACCGGTGGGCTTTCCTAGTAATAATGAGTTTTTTTTTAGGAGTTTTAATATTTTAGGAATTCTTTTACTATTTGTGGGTAGAGTTTGAGTCCTTGTAAGAGTCTTGTTTCTTTTTTTCTATTTAAGAAGTGTCTTGTAAGCCCTGAATGCATAACTTTTGATTAATAAAATTTTGTTTTTCTTCAATATTTACTTCGTGGATTCGAAGCTCTTCGTGAACTTTTGATTAATAAAATTTTGTTTTTCTTCAATATTTACTTCGTGGATTCGAAGCTCTTCGTGGATTCGAAGATTGTCCTTGGTTTTTCTTCAATATTTACTTCGTGGATTCGAAGCTCTTCGTGGATTCGAAGATTGTCCTTGGTGGATTTCGAGGCTACAACTTTCGCGCTGCGTCAATTGGTATTAGAGCCTTGTTCCTCCGATCCGATGGTAGGTGATGAAGCCCCTATTCCTCAAACTGAGTTCAACGTGATGAGGTCCGACGTAGAGCAACTGAAGACCAATGGTGATCAAATAAGGGCTGCCATAGAGTGACTTATGATGGCAGTGGAGCGTCTGAACCCGATGAGAGTTCAAAATCGCGTTGATGGTCGCCAACGACGTGATCTGACTCCATATGATGAATCCGACAGCAAGGAAGATCCCTATGCACCTCCACGCCGCGGTGTTTATCGCAGAGACCGACGACGAAGGGATAATTATGACACTGGAGGTTTCAAGATGAAGATGGATCTGTCATCTTTCAACGGGCAACTTCATATTGAAGAGTTCCTCGACGGGATTGCAGAAGTAGAGAGATTCTTTGAGTATATGGAGATCCCAGAAGAACGGAAGGTAAAAGTAGTGGCTTACCGACTCAAAGGTGGAGCTTCAGCTTGGTGGGAATCTGTTTGTCTGAATCGATCTCGTCAAGGTGGAGCTTCAGCTTGGTGGGAATCTGTTTGTCTGAATCGATCTCGTCAAGGAAAGCCAAAGGTCGATAGGTGGGAAAAGATGAAGAAGCGAATCTGTTTGTCTGAATCGATCTCGTCAAGGAAAGCCAAAGGTCGATAGGTGGGAAAAGATGAAGAAGCAATTGAGAGTCTGTTTCTTGTCAAGCGATTATGAACAAGTTTTATTCGGACAGTACCAGAATTGTTAGCAGGGTAGAAGAACCGTGGATGAGTACACACAGGAATTCTATCGACTATCATCCTGTAATAACTTACACGAGAGCGAGGCCCAACAGATGTCTTGATATACAGGGGAGTTGAAGATGGTGATTCAGGATCGTGTATCTCTACAACAGACCTATACCTTAGCAGATACGATTAGCCTAGCCGAGAAGGTGGAGCAACAACTCGGACAAAATAGTAAAGGCCCATGGGCAGCTTCCGACGGGTCGCACACGAGCTTTAATCGTGGTATTAGTCCCAAACAGTTTCTGATCAAGATACTACAATAGAGAAAGGTAAGGGTCCAATGATAACAACTGCAAAGAAGACTACACCCCCGAACCCATATGCCAAGTCTGACCCAATCAAGTGTTATAGATGTAGACAGCCTGGTCATCAATCCAATCAGTGCCCTAAAAGAGATGTTGTGAACATAGTGGATCATGAAGATGAAGTTACAGACCGTGACGAAGTTGAAGACTACGGTGGTGGATTGGATCCTGATGATGATGGGGAACAATTCTCATGTGTTGTGCGGCGTCTATTATTGGCCCCAAAGACAAAAGAGCCATTGTAGAGGCATAACATCTTCCACACGAGATGCACCGTGAAACAAAAGATCTGTGATGTTATCATTGATAGTGGGAGCAGTGAGAATATTATCTCTCGACGCATGGTAGAGAAGTTAGGATTAAAGATAGAGAAGCATCTCGCCAGTTACAAGATTGGTTGGATTCGAAAGGGTAGCAACATATAAGTTGATGAAGTGTGTCGGGCATCCTTTTCCATTGGCCGAACTTATCTCGATGAGGCGTTATGTGATGTAGTTGAGATGGACGCATGTCATATCTTATTAGGCAGGCTATGACAGTTTGATGTTGATGCCACACATCGAGGAAAGGATAATGTTTATATATTTAAGAAGGATGGTCGACAAATTGTGCTCAAGCCTCTAACTGAGAAGGAGCCTGTCAATACCAATGTGGCTGAAAAGAAGACTTTCTTAGTCGTTGACAATGAAGATTTTATGAAAAAAGTGAAGCAGTCCAACAAGGTTTATGCTCTTGTTTTGTCAGGAAAGGAGGATTCTACCACAACCGAAATTCCACCTGGAGTTCAAACCCTCTTGCAGCAGTTTGATACAGCTATGCCTCACGATCTACCCTCTGATTACCAATGCTTCGAGATGTTCAACATCAGATTGATTTCATCCCTGGATCTCGACTACCAAATCTAGCACACTATCGGATGAATCCGATGGAAGGAGAAATTTTGCAGAAGTAGGTGGATGATCACATCCAGAAGGATCTTATACGGCGTAGCATGAGTCCGTGTGCTGTACCAGCACTACTAGTCCCAAAGAAGAACGGAGAGTGGCGCATGTGTGTGGAGAGTAGGGCTATCAATAAAATAACAGTGAAGTATCGATTTCCTATCCCACAGCTGGAAGATATGCTAGACATGTTATCTGGATCAAAAGTGTTCTCAAAGATTGATCTCAAGAGTGGTTATCATCAGATTCGGATTAGGGAAGGAGATGAGTGGAAGACTGCATTCAAGATAAAAGAAGACCTGTATGAATGGTTAGTAATGCTTTTTGGCTTTTCTAATGCTCCCAGCACTTTCATGAGTTTGATAAATCATGTATTAAAACCCTTTATCGGTAAGTTCGTTGTAGTTTACTTCGATAATATCCTGATTTATAGCCAGAGTGAGACTGCACATCTGGACCACTTGAGGGAGGTACTAACAGTTTTGCAGGAGAATAAGTTGTACATCAATCTGAAGAAGTGTAACTTCATGACCAGTAGCCTTGTATTCCTAGGCTTTGTTGTTAGCGCAGAGGTCATCCATGTTGATGAAGAGAAGGTCTGTGCTATTCGAGATTGGCCTACGTCGAAGACAGTTAGCAAAGTTCATAGTTTTCATGGCCTAGCAACGTTCTACAGAAGATCTGTTAGAAACTTCAGTGGTATTGTAGTTCCTATCACTGAGTGTATGAAGAAAGGCAGATTCAATTAGGGGGACGATGCGGATCGTAGCTTTGCACTGATCAAAAAGAAATTGTCCACCGCACCAGTACTTGCACTTCCAGATTTTCAAAAGGTCTTTGAAGTTGCTTGTGATGCGTTCATCATAGGAATTGGTAGTGTTTTATCTCAGGAAGGGCGTCCAGTTACTTTTTACAGTGAGAAACTCAGCAAAGCTTGGCAAAAGTGGATCACATATGAGCTGGAGTTATATGTCATAGTTCAGTCTTTGAAGTATTAGGAGCACTATTTGATCTCGGGAGAGTTTCTGCTTCACACTGATCATCGGGCTTTGAAGACCATTAATAGTCAGACTATCATCAACCGTATGCATGCTCGTTGGATTGCATATCAGCAGTGTTTCACCTTTATTTTGAAGCATAAATCCGGATATCAGAATAAGGTTGTAGATGCACTCAGTAGGAGAGCTGCATTGTTGGTAACTTTGAATGCTAAAGTGATTTGGTTTGAGTACCTTAAGGAGCTGTATACAGATGATGGAGATTTTAAGAAGATTTGGGACGACTGCCTTCAAAATAAATCAGTTAAAGGCTTTCATATTCAGGATGATTATCTATTTTATGGAGATCAATTGTGCATACCCCAGAGTTCACTAAGAGAGCAAATAATTTGAGACCTTCATGCTGGCGGACTAGGAGGACACTTGGGATGTGATAAAATAATTGCAGCCATTGAAAAACAATATTATTGGCCTCAGTTGAAGAAGGGAGTGTATGTAGGAAATTTGTAGTAAAAAGACAATGAAAGAAAAATTGACTTGTATTCCTCTCAAAATCAATTACAATTTGGATTCCGATTACAAAAGAGAGGAGAATGAATTTGATTCTCTCCTTTGTTTAAAACTGGGTTCTTCTTGGTAGCGATGGAGTGCCTCCTTCGATTGATTGTGTCGAACTTGCTCTCCGTTGACGATCCGACGTCTTGATTCACTGGAACGATGTCTTCTCCTCACGATTTGACGTTGTGGAGAACTTGCGTGGCAAATTTAAAACTCTTGATGAGTTGATAACTCTGATCGAGTTTGAACTCTTGAAAAAGAGTTGATTTGAACCGAAAGTTCGGTTGATAAGCCAAGGATCAAAGCTCTCTGTTGTCGAAGTTGAAGATAATCTTCGTTGGAGGATGATGCCGATCCCCTCAAAAGCTCGCCCAAGGATCTCTCCTGTTGCTGTCAATTCTTAGCTCCAAAAAGCCAACCTTCAATGGTCGATTCAAGCCAAGAAAAATCCAACCCCCTCGAACTCAGTTGAGTTTACTCGCTTTTATAGGGGATTAAGGGGGTGTAACTTCCCTCTAAATCCGCTCCTAAGTGGGCGTGATTTCCTCAGATCGTGGGGAAAATGGTTCTGAAAACCGTTCGACTCATATTTGAATGAGTCAAACGCCCAACCTGGCGTTCAGGACCCTAACCTTGCGTCTTAGTATTGAGACGCGAGGTTGGGTGTTGACTGAACATCCAGAACGCGAGGGTCGCTCATGTTTCGCTTGTTGTAACGCGGGTCCGACTCCAGCATTTTAATGTTGTAACGCGGGTTTGACCCTGGCGTTTTGATGTTGTAACGTGGGTTCGACCCTCGCGTTTTGATGTTGTAACGCGGGATCGACTCCAACGTTTTGATGTTGTAACGTGGGTTCGACCCTCGCGTTTTGATGTTGTAACGCGGGATCGACCCCGGCATTTTGATGTTGTAACGTGGGTTCGACCCTCGTGTTTTGATGTTGTAACGCGGGATCGACCCCGGCGTTTTGATGTTGACACACGGGGAGGACCTTCGCGTCTTGTCTTTGAAGAGATTATCACAAAGTAAGCGTTGCAAAGATCATTATCTTGTAATCTTCGTCTTGGCTCCTTGAGAATATGAGAGTCGTCAGATTGTAACTCCCGATGTTGATTATGAATGCTGTTGAACTAGAGCTCTCATCGGTTGTCATGAAGATTGTCAGATTGTAACCTTCAGCGATCTACGTGAAAGTCTTCAAATTATAGCCTTCTGGAAGTCGTCAGATTGTAACTTCCATCATCGGTGTTTGATGGAGGATAAGCTATCTATTATGATTTTTAGACAGCCTACCGAACCCTCTCCAAAGTTTTCGAAAGTTCACGGTCGACTGGGACGAATTTTCGGAATACTTTGGATCTCAACTCTGATCCTGGAGTTGTTGATTCCTTGTTGTAAAGGAGTCGTTCTCTGCACTTGCTTCGAAGGTATCTTGGTTGAAAGGATTTGCCATGTAGGACCTGTGCGAAGGTATGCGTCATAATCCTACTTCTGGAATGCGGGGGTGGACCCCTGTGTTTTGAATTTGAGACGCGGGGCTGACTTCGGCGTTTTGAATTTGAAACCCGGGTGTGACCTCGGCGTCATGATTTTTGCAACGCGGGTCTGACCTCGACGTTTTGACTTGAGACATGGAAGTGGCTTCCGTGCATTTTTGACTAAGTCTTTGAGACTTGTCTTTGGCGCATCTGTTTTAAGTCTCGACTCACATCCATTAAGCTGATGGGCCTGTAAACGTGCGTAGGATTTTTGGCAAACCCTCAGCCATCAACGGATTTGATAAGCCTTTACCGACTACCGTTTGAGTCGGGCTAGCATGTGGATTGTCTAAGTCCGTTCCACATGTAACGTTGTGCTAAGAGAATGAACCCTCTTAGACTTGATGCTATGATTTTGAATACATAGACTTTCTTATTTTTTTATGAAAAAAGACTAACCGGCAACGCGTGTTAGGCGTAGACTTATCTCTAATTAGGGATCGAGATAACGTCCCTCATGCGTGTAAGGCATGAATTTCGGCGTTATTAATAACAACCTACTACGATGTTGAATACGTAGACTTTTGTCCTTTTTACGGTAAAAGACTAACCGGCAATGCGTGTTAGGCGTTGACTTATCCCTACTTAGGATTCAGGATAAAATTCCCCATACATGTAAGGCATGGATTTTGGTACTACGATATTGAATACGTAGGCTTTGCTATTATTACGGGAATAGGCTACCCGGCAACATGTGCTAGATGCAGACTTATCTCAAATTAGGGATCGATATACATTCCCCCAGGCATGAATCCTGGTGTCTTTTTCACGGCGAAAGATTAACCGGCAACGCGTGTTAGGCGTAGACTTATCTCTAATTAGGGATCGAGATAAAGTCCCCCATGAGTGAAGGCATGGATTTTTGGTGTCGTTTCTTCCTGTGTGGCTTGAAACACCGAAAGAAAGTTGGAAGTGCCAGAGGTATAGTATTAACTTGGCATGAATTTTCACCTAAAGTGAAATTCAAAAATTTTCTTTATTATCACTAGGATAATTCTAGAAAATCTTTAATCCGCTGGGGATTTTATAATGAAAACTTGCTGTTCTTGTTGAAAAAGGATTAACAAGTTCATTGGGGGGGTTTGACTGTTAGAGGTGTGATGTTAACCTAACAGTATTTTATGGACCTATCGCTCTATTGAGGAGAGTCGATAAGTGGATTTTTGTTAGAGGTGTAGTGTTAACGTGACAGGATGTGTGTTGTGATTGGAGCAACTTTGTGGACTTATCATCCTATTGGAGAGGATTGATAAGTGAATTTGTCAGAGGTTTAGTGTTAACGTGACAGGATGTGTGTTGCGATTGGAGCAACTTTGTGGACTTATCATTCTATTGACGAGGATTGATAAGTAAATTTGTCAGAGGTTTAGTGTTAACGTGACAGGATGTGTTCTTGTGACTTGCACAAGATTTTAGGAATTAGCGTCTCGCTGGGGAAAATCGCGATTTGAGCAATTTTGAGGACTTATAATCCTATTGTCAATGATTGATAAGTTGATTGTTGTCAGAGGTATATTGTTAACGTGACAAATTGGGAGTGATGCAAGTTGAATGCATACTCTGCGGGGATGATGATCGTCAGAAGTGTAATGTTAACTCGACGATGTGAAAGATTCGTTACTCTTAATCCAATGGATTCCAAGTAACCAACCCCCAGTCTTGATTAAGACTTAGCAGGGGAAGAAAAAGAGGTAGACAAGGCACATCGCCTAGTGAGGCACTATCCATGAAATCGAAATAGAGGCACATCACCTGGTAGGCCATTATCTGATGAGTTTGACTATCAGAGGTAACTGTTAACGTGATAGTTTTGTGGACCCGCCATCCTATTGAAGAGGATTGGCAGGAGAATCTGGAGGGAATGGACTATCAGAGGTAATCATTAACGTGATAGTTTTGATAGACCCGTTATCCTACCTGAAGAGGATTGATGGGGGAATTTGGAGAAAGCGGACTATCAGAGGTGATCATTAACGTAATAGTTTTAGTGGACCTGTCATCCTATTGAAGCGGATTGACAAGTTGATGGACTATCAGAGGTAAATGTTAACGTGATAGTTTTGTGGCTCTGCCATCCTATTAAAGCGGATTGACAAGTTGATGGACGTGATAGTTTTGGTAGATTCTGTGGTTGACAGAGGTATTTTATTAAACATAACAACTCAGAAAATTTATTACTCATAATCTAATGAACTACAAATAAACCAACCCCAGTCTTGAACAAGTGCAAGGGGAGGAAAGGGTAGACATGACACATCGCCTAGTGAGCCATTATCTAACGAGTTTGACTATCAGAGGTAATTATTAACGTGATAGTTATTGAAGACCCGGCATCCTACTGAAGAGGATTGACTTCAGCGGCCGTAGTATCTTCCCCTTCTGACTGAGGAGATTGGGCTTGGTCCAATTGCTCAGGAGAAGGTTGGGCTTGGTCCGATTACTCAGGTTGATCCTGCCTACTTTGTTCTTCAGATTTGATCCTGGCAATAATCTTTTGAGCCTGTTCACCTTGAGAGATTAGTTGTCTCCAAGAATGACATTCTGCAACTCCGATTCGGGCTAGGAGGTCGGTCTGCAAGTTGTGTCGACAGGTCTCTACTAAGGTACCTTGTGTCATACCTGACGAACACCGGAGAGCCATGGTTCGGAACCTCTTGACGAAGGCTTTGACGAACTCCCTCTTCTTCTGCTTAGTGGCAAGAAGGGTATGGATGGAGACTTCTGTATCCTCTTCAAAAAATCTTGACAGGAAGAGTCTCTCTAAATCTGCCCACCTTTGGATACATCCGGCAGGTAGTTTCCTGAACCATTCAAAGGGTGCCAATGAACAATCGAGCCAGAATGGCATCGTTTGATATCATATTTCCAGTCTGTGACTTGAAATGATAAATATGTTGGTTCGGTGATCCCGTGCCGTCAAAAGTTTGTAGCGTCGGGAGCTCGAACTTTGGAGGATAAGGGGCTGCATCCCATTCGGCAGGATAGGGTCTGATAACTCCCTCGTCTTGGAGCTCGCTTTTGTTGGCCATGGCATTGAGGCGGGCTTCCAATTCTTCCATTTTGGCAGACTGAAGATTATACTCGTTCTCAGTCTCTCTTCCTTCATCAGAGGAAGATTCCAGGTTGTGGGCTTCTTGGTCAGAAGCCGTGTCATCAACCACATTTCCCTTCCCTTTGCTTGTGTGAGGTCGGGACGAAGACGTTCTTTCCCTTCGGGAAGATTCTTGCCTGGGTGACGAATATGTCTTCTGAGATTTGGCCTTGTTTGCGACGATTTGAGTCAACAGGGCCATGAGTTCATTGATGGCCTCTTGCTGAGATTTGATCATGGCCTCCTGCTCATCAAGTCTCTTCGGGAGATCTTCATGGTTTCCCGTCATATAAGCGGGGCTCTCATGTTCAACAAAAGAGCTTGATGATTGGGACTCTGCAATGGCTGAGTGTTCATCATTGGAATTGGTTCCCCTGGCTAACCTCTGATAGTTGACAGGGGGAATGGCTCATGTTCGCGTCCGAGTGCGTCAGTAAGCTCCTTCAAACTCGTTAGCGATTTCTCTGACGGTCGGCGAACGTCTTGTCTCAGAGTCATCAGAACTAGGACCTGAGGCTTTCCCTTTGCCGATCACATTGATAGTGACCTCAGAATATTCGTTCTCTGGAGACTTCTTCCTGTGCGAACGTCATCGTTGGTTAGACAAAGCAATGTTCGTAAATTGGTTGAACACCAACAGTTGGGCCGCATATGAGCAGCATTGACATCCCAAGAGGACCGTAGAAATCAGTCGTTCATATTGGAATGAACGAATGACTTGTTGCATCGGTCTTGCTCTCGATATGAACTCTCTCAAATCTGTTGTAAAGATTCGAGGAGAATTACTCACTGATTGTGAGGTTTGAATTGGAACCCCCAGTCCATGATTGGACAGGACTGGCTCTTGGTAAACATGGATCTGGTTGAGATGACTTGAATCCATGAACTTTTTATATCCGCCCCTCAATCTAGTCGCGCTACGCGGAGTATTCGGGGGTCTCGCTGCCCGGTCAGCGAGCCGGGGGTCCAGGGGGCGGCGCGCCCCTGGCCAGGGGGTCCGGGGAGGATGGAATACCCCCCGGCAGGGTTCGGGGCAGCGCCCCGAAGCTCCACGGTATACACCAACTTTTGTATTGGATTTAGAACTTGGGACGCGAGGGTCGCGTTTGGCACCTGAGACGCGAGGGTCATGTTTGGCACCTGAGACGCGAAGGTCGCGTCTGACACTTGAAACGCGAAGGTCGTATTTTGGTTTGGCGACATGAGGGTCGCGTTCTTCATTGTCGACGTGAGGGTCGTGTTTTAACTTGGAAACGCGAAGTTGAAGTTCGCGTTCAACGAAGGCTTGAGGTTCGCGTTTTGGCTGTAAAGCGCGCCATTGAGGGCCATGTTCAGTCTGGTTCTCGCGAAGCTCATGTTTGGGCTCATAAACACGAAGCTCAGGGTCGCGTTTAGGCTCACGAACACGAAGCTCGCGTTGGTTGGAGGATCGACTTTCTCGGAGTTGTGCTCGTCGCTGAGACCTTCTTCTTCGACAAACAGCGTTCTTCTTAGCCTGTTTTAAGGCTTTTGCAGGGGCATCATCGGCGTTGATTGGATCTATCTCCGTCGTAGGCCTTTTACCACCCATGACACGTCGTGTTGACGCGGGTGTGGAGTTTTCAACTCGTTGAACGAGTTTGGCAGAGGCAGAGCCCAGTCCTTCAGAGGAGGGGTTGTTTGATGAATTTTGGCCAAAGGAGAGGACTTTCTTTAGCACTCCAGTAACAGTTGGAGATTTAGTCGCCTTGGAGACTTTTTGGATCTTGCGTATAGCCTTGGGGCTAAGGGATCTGGAGGAGAGAGCCTCCTCGAACTTGGCTTGATCAAACTCTACCACGAGAGTTTCGACGGTTGTTCCAGTGAGATGAACATCGGATTGCGCCACCACTTCTTCATCAGAGAAGCTAGTCCCCAGCGGAGTCGCCATCTTTTGTATGTAGGAAATTTGCAGTAAAAAGACAATGAAAGAAAAATTGACTTGTATTCCTCTCAAAATCAATTACAATTTGGATTCCGATTATAAAAGAGAGGAGAATGAATTTGATTCTCTCCTTTGTTTAAAACTGGGTTCTTCTTGGTAGCGATGGAGTGCCTCCTTCGATTGATTGTGTCGAACTTGTTCTCCGTTGACGATCCGACGTCTTGATTCACTGGAACGATGTCTTCTCCTCACGATTTGACGTTGTGGAGAACTTGCGTGGCAAATTTAAAACTTGAACCGAAAGTTCGGTTGATAAGCCAAGGATCAAAGCTCTCTGTTGTCGAAGTTGAAGATAATCTTCGTTGGAGGATGATGCCGATCCCCTCAAAAGCTCGCCCAAGGATCTCTCATGTTGCTGTCAATTCTTAGCTCCAAAAAGCCAGCCTTCAATGGTCGATTCAAGCCAAGAAAAATCCAACCCCCTCGAACTCAGTTGAGTTTACTCGCTTTTATAGGGGATTAAGGGGGTGTAACTACCCTCTAAATCCGCTCCTGCGTTCAGGACCCTAACCTCGCGTCTTAGTATTGAGACGCGAGGTTGGGTGTTGACTGAACATCCAGAACACGAGGGTCGCTCATGTTTCGCTTGTTGTAACGCGGGTCCGACTCCAGCGTTTTAATGTTGTAATGCGGGTTTGACCCTGGCGTTTTGATGTTGTAACGTGGGTTCGACCCTCGCGTTTTGATGTTGTAACGCGGGATCGACCCCGGCGTTTTGATGTTGACACACGGGGAGGACCTTCGCGTCTTGTCTTTAAAGAGATTATCACAAAGTAAGCGTTGCAAAGATCATTATCTTGTAATCTTCGTCTTGGCTCCTTGAGAATATGAGAGTCGTCAGATTGTAACTCCCGATGTTGATTGTGAATGCTGTTGAACTAGAGCTCTCATCGGTTGTCGTGAAGGTCGTCAGATTGTAACCTTCAGCGATCTACGTGAAAGTCTTCAAATTGTAGCCTTCTGGAAGTCGTCAGATTGCAACTTCCATCATCGGTGTTTGATGGAGGATAAGCTATCTATTGTGATTTTTAGACAGCCTACATGGAGCAAAAAAATATGTGCGGCATTGTCCAGTTTGTCAAGTTGCTAAGGGACAGTCTCAGAATACAGGATTGTATACATCTTTACTTGTTCCTGATACACCATGGCATGATATCTCTATGGACTTTGTGTTGGGACTGCCTCGAACCCAATGAGGCATGGATTCTGTTTTTGTTGTGGTTGACAGGTTTTCAAAGATGGTACACTTTATTCCGTGCAAGAAGACTGTAGATGTGAACAACATTCCCAATCTTTTCTTTCGGGAGATAGTTCGCCTTCATGGAGTGCCGAAGCCTATTACATCCGATCGAGATTCTAAGTTCTTATCTCACTTTTGAAGAACTTTGTGGCAGAGATTCAATACTTCTCTTAAGTTTAGTACTGCATATCACCCTCAAGCATATGACCAAACTGAAGTGGTCAATTGCACCCTCGGCAATCTTCTTAGATTTATCTCTGGAGATCGACCGAAACAGTGGGATCTTGCTTTGGCACATACTGAGTTTGCTTATAACTGTATGGAGAGTCGAACTATAGGCAAGACACCCTTTGTGATTATGTATGGAAGGCTTCCGAATCTTTATCTCGACATTGCTCCATTGCCTAAGCTTCCCGGACAGAGTGTTCCTGCAGATCATATGGTTGAAAAGATACGGGCTATCCAACAGGAACTAAAGGAGAAGATAGAACAGTCTAATGCTAAATATAAGAATGATGTTGATCGACACAGGAGGAAGAAGGTGTTTGAAGAGGGAGACAGGGTGATGGTGTTTCTGCGAAAAGAACGTTTTCCCGTGGGCACCTACAACAAGCTGAAAAATAAGAAGTATGGTTCAAGCAAAATACTAAAGAAGATTAGCGACAATACTTATGTGGTTGACCTTCCTACATATTTGGGTATTTCTCCTAGTTTTAATGTTGCAGATTTGTTTGAGTATTACCCACCAGAAGAAATAACAATTCATGCAAGTGTAAGCTCGGGGTCAAGCTCTTTTCAAGCAGGGGGGACTGATGTAGAACACACAGCAGATACGTTTATGCCAAAGTGGGACAGTCACAAGTCTGCGGGCCTGGTCAAAGAAAATAACTAGTTTCGAAGAAACGGCCGCAACTTTCAAACCGTACGTCGGAATTGGACGAATTATATATGAAAATCGACTATCTCGACGAGACGGAGCCATCCAAACCTACCCCTTTGTGTTCGGTTTGCGTTCTCCATTTCGCTAAATTCCTTACGGTTTGAGAGATATTTGTATTTTTGTCCGTTTTTTACTATTTTTAGTAATATTTTAGGAGTATGTTTTGTTTAGGAAACAAATCCGATTTGATCTCATATTTGACCGGTGGACTTTCCTAGTAATAAGGAGTCTTTTTAGGAGTTTTAATATTTTAGGAATTCTTTTACTATTTTTGGTAGAGTTTGAGTTCTTGTAGGAGTCTTGTTTCTTTTTTTTTTTCTATTTAAGAAGAGTCTTGTAAGCCCTAGATGCATAACTTTTGATTAATAAAATTTCGTTTTTCTTTAATATTTACTTCGCGGATTCGAAACTCTTCGTGGATTCGAAGATTGTTCTTAGTGAATTCCGAGACTACAACTTCCGCGCTACGCCAATAAGGTACTATTCTTCATAATCTCAACAAAAAAAAAAAGTAAAACGACCCTCTCATACGAGGGAAGTAGAAGCACCCCGTGAACATAAATTTTAAAGCTCTTTCCGAATGTTAGAAGTCCACGTGTACCTTCCTTGCTCCACAATTCCTTTGCTCGCCTACTAGTCCCCAGGTTGGTTACCTCACGATATATACATAATGTACGGTAAAGCGGCAACCTCTATAACATTAGCGATAAATAAAAGGTATTATTGATGGTCATGTTTTCTTTTTATTGTTCTTTATTTCCTTCTATTGACCCCTACTTAATACCTTTCAAAAGGTCAAGGTCAACAAGCCTCCTCTTTAGTAAATACTATCAATATCCATACTTGCCGCCATAACTTCCTCTATCTTCATGAGCATTTTTCTGAGAAAAGAAATAAAAACTAATAAAAAGCGATTTGGGTTTTCTTCATAGTAAAAAAGAGTAGTACTTGTTAGATCTACATCATAAAACTTGAGATCTAAAACCATATAGCCATGATTAATTCAAAGAGATTAACAAAATCAAAAGAGAGCGGAAGCTTATACCTGAATCCATTGCTTGATCTTGATTTTGGGTTTTGGATCTTCTAACCTTAGGGTTCTCTCTTTAGCCGAATTTCTCTAGCTAGATGGGGGTGTAGAGAATTAGAGAAAAATGTAACCCTAGGTTAGGGACCATAACCCCTTATTTATAGATGTTGTACTTTTACAATTTAGCCCCTCAATAAATTACAATTACAACCTGGTATCTGCACATATAACCCCATGACTTATTTAAATACCAAATTAACCCAACTTAATTGATCACTTTAGTGGGTTATCCTGAAAGATAGCAATACACATTGTTTAATCATATGTGCCCACAAATAGATTTATTAGATTAAATCCAACAATCTCCCACTTGGGCACCATATGATTCCTTAAACTGTGTATAACCTTATGAGCTCAAAAATTGCTATCACTGAAATGGTATTTCCGAACAATCTCGTCCATTGACTATATCAATATAGGATCAAAGCGGCCTTCGTCACATTTATCGTGACTCGACCCATCAATGGTCACATATATCAATACAATCAAATGACATAGATCAATCATGGATGTGCAGCATGAAAATTACATGCAATGTGATCAGTACATGTCTATTTTCAACTGGTCCTCCTTAGTGAGGTCAAAACCAAACATAATGTAACAGAGTGTCTTAACTGAATACTTTATTCTGATCAGACAATACAACCAAACATAAAGCACCACAAATACAAACTCCCACTAAAACATAATATCCTCAAATAATACCACACCCATATGAGCAGTATGCTCATGAAAGACCTTAGGTGGCAATCCCTTAGTAAGAGGATCAGCTATCATGGAGTTTGTCCCAATGTGCTCTATGGATATCTGTCCACTCTGTACCCTTTCTTTCACAACCAGGAACTTAATGTCAATATGTTTTGACTTAGTTGAGCTCCTGTTGTTATTGGAATACATTACTGCAGATTTATTGTCACAATATAGCCTTAGTGGTCTTTCAACATTTTCCAAAATGCGCAGTCCCGTGACAAAATTTCGCAGCCATATTCCCTGATTGGATGCCTCATAGCAAGCTACAAATTCTGCTGCCATAGTGGAGGAAGCTACTAGTGTTTGTTTGACACTTTTCCATGATATAGCTCCTCCTGCTAACATATAAATGTAGCCTGATGTAGACTTCCTGCTATCTTGGCATCCAGCAAAATCAGAGTCCGAATACCCAATGACCTCTAATTTCTCTGATTTTCTGTATGTGAGCATGTAATCTTTTGTTTTCTGAAGATACCTCATAACCCTTTTGACTGCTATCCAATGATCCATACCAGGGTTGCTTAAGTATCTGCCTAACATCCCAACAATGTACGCAATATCCGGACGCGTACATACCTGAGCATACATTAGACTTCCTACAGCCGAAGCATAAGGAATCTTCTGCATTTCCTGAATTTCAAGGTTACCTTTAGGGCACTGATTGAGACTAAACTTGTCTCCTTTAGCAACAGGGGTGTCACCTGGTCTGCAATCTTGCATGCCAAACCTTTTAAGTACCTTATCGATATAGCTCTTTTGTGATAATCCAAGAATACCCCGAGAGCGATCTCGATGTATCTGGATCCCTAATATAAAAGAGGCGTCCCCAAGATCTTTCATCTCAAAATTCTTTGATAGAAATCTCTTGGTTTCGTGCAACATGCCTATATCATTAGTGGCAAGCAAGATGTCATCGACATACAGAACCAGAAAAATATACTTACTCCCACTGAACTTGTGATATACACAGTCATCAACAATGTTCATCTCAAAACCGAACGAGATAACTATTTGTTGAAACTTATGATACCATTGACGAGGAGCTTGCTTGAGTCCATAGATGGATTTCCTTAATTTGCAAACCATATTCTTTGGGTCTCCTGACACAAAGTTTTCTGGTTGCACCATATAAATCATCTCATCAATGTCTCCATTGAGAAATGCAGTCTTAACATCCATCTGATGTAACTCAAGATCATAATGAGCAACAAGTGCCATGATTATTCTGAAAGAGTCTTTCGATGAAACCGGAGAGAAAGTCTCTGTATAATCAATGCCTTCCTTTTGAGTATAGCCTTTAGCCACAAGACGTGCCTTATACCTCTCCACATTACCGTTTGCATCCCGCTTGGTTTTAAAAATCCATTTACAACCAATTGGTTTTGCACCTTCTGGCAATGGGACAAGTTCCCAAACCTTATTGTCTTGCATAGACTTGTACTCTTCATTCATGGCATCAATCCACTGTTGAGAGTTAGAACTTTTCATGGCCTGAGAGAAGTTGATTGGATCATCTTCTAACATTCCACTACTTTCCTCATGTTCTTGGAGAAATACAATATAATCATCCGGAATAGCATTTCTCCTTTCTCTCGTGGATCTCCTTAGTGGCACTGGTTCTTGAGGTTGTTGAGTTTGTTCTTCTGGAACAGGGAGTTGTTCAACATTGTCATCTTGAGGTTCCGGATTTACTTCTTGAGCAACAACAGGTATAGGAACCTGAATATTGTCAAAAGTAACTGTATGGATTGGATCTGAAGCCAATTCCTCCTCAAAACTAATGTCTCTAACCTTATTTCTCCCCCCAAACTCAACATCCTCAAAGAATGTTGCTGTTCCCGTCTCAAAAATATTCCTTATAGTGGGATTAGGGATGGCAAAATGAACCCAAAACCAATTGCCCACCCATACCCACCCGCCAAATGAACCATCCAAACCCACCCATTTAGTTAAATGGGCCATAAATGGGTGGGTATAGTTTCTATTAAAGATAAATGGGTCATTAATGGGTGGGTTTACCCGTTTAGATGGATATTGTTTTAAAAACACCCTCAACGTTTAAACAATTACAAAACTTATTTTCAAAAGTTAAAAATTATAGAAAACACTTAAAATGACTAACAACTCCTTAAAATTTTAAGATTTGCAAAAAACACCCTCAAAGTTTAAAATATTATAAAAACGCCCTCAAGAGTTAAAAATTATAAAAAAAACTATCAAAATTTTCTAACCTCACAGATGACACATGAAATTCAAAAATTACCAACAGCCCCCTGAAATTTTATAATTTGCAAAAACACCCTTAAAAGTTGTAGAAAATGAGAAAAACACCCTCAAGACTTCAAAATTACTAAACAATCTTAGAGTTTTCTAAACTTGCAAATGACATATGAAATCTAAAAAATTTCAATAGTCACCTATAAATTTAAAATTTACAATTAACACCCTCAAAGTTTTAAATTTTTAGAAAAACACCCTGCATAGTTTAGAATTACAAAACCATCCTGAAATTTCAAAACCTACAAATGACACATGAAATCCAAAAATTGCTAGCAACCCCCTGTAAATTTATAATTTACAAAAAGCACCCTTAAAGTTTAAAAATTGCAAAAAACACCCTCAAGAATTCAAAACTACAAAACAATCTTAGAATTTTCTAAACTTGCAAATGACACATGAAATCTAAAAAATTTCGGTAGTCCCCTATAAATATCAAATTTGCAAGTAACACCCTCAAACTTTTAAAAATTACAAAAAACACCCTCAATGATATATAAATATAAAAAGTAGGCGCTCATAATTCTTCGTCGGCAGGAGATATATGCGTATGCGGCCAAGTGTAATTTGTCACATGACCAAAGTAAGGGCTTTTTTTAAATAACCGAGCAGGTAGTAAACTAGACTTGTTACGAGTCCATCTCTTCTTTTGCTCAGCCCCGTCATCATTTGCTTCTTTTCCTCACAATTCTGTCCTAATTTGCAGAAAACCCCCTGAAAATTTGCAGAAAACCCTCTGAAAGTTTACAGAAAACCCCCTGAAAGTTTGCAGAAACCCCCCTGAAAGTTTGCAGAAAACCCCCTGAAAGTTTGCAGAAAACCCCCTGAAAGTTTGCAGAAAACCCCCTGAAAGTTTGCAGAAAACCCCCTAAAAGTTTGCAAAAAAACCCCTGAAAGTTTGCAGAAAACCCCCTAAAAGTTTGCGGAAAACCCCCTGAAAGTTTACAAAAAACCCCTAAAAGTTTACAGAAAACCCCCTAAAAATTTGTAAATAACCCCCCTGAAAGTTTACCAAAAACCCCTGAAAGTTTGCAAGTAGATCCCTGAAACTTACATATATATAGAAGCATCATAATCATAACTAAATGGGTTATTGGGTTACCCATGAACCACCCATTTAGTAAATGGGTGGATGAGAACCAACCCATTTAGCAAGTGCTAAATGGGTCATAAATGGTTAAGTGGTCATAAATGTGCCCACCCATTTATGACCCAACCAAAACCCAACCAAAACCATCCATTTGCCATCCCTAAGTGGGATCATAAAATTTATAGCCCATAGAGCGTTCAGAGTATCCAATAAAGTAGCTGCTAACTGTTTTGGAGTCCAATTTCTTTTCATTTGGTCTATAAGGCATTGCCTCAGCTGGACATCCCCAAATATGTAAATGCTTTAAACTGGGCTTTCGACCAGTCCAAAGCTCATAAGGTGTTTTAGCAACTGCTTTACTTGGTACTCTATTCAGAATGTAAGCTGCTGTCTTAAGTGCTTCTCCCCAGAGTGACTCTGGTAAAGAAGAATGAGCAATCATACTTCTTACCATATCCTTAAGAGTCCTGTTTCGTCTTTCAGCTACACCATTCATGCTAGGTGAACCCGGCATAGTGTACTGTGGGACGATACCGCATTCCTCTAGGTATCTAGCAAATGGTCCTGGACGTTGTTCACCTGAACCATCATATCTACCGTAGTACTCACCATCACGATCAGATCTGACGGTTTTAATTCTTCTATTGAGTTGATTCTCAACTTCAGCTTTATAGGCTTTGAACATGTCCAGAGACTCAGATTTTTCATGAATAAGATATAGGTGCCCATAACGTGAGTAATCGTCTATGAATGATATAAAATATTGTTGACCATTCCAGGATTCCGTAGGGAATGGCCCACAAATATCCGTATGTATCAATTCTAAGACATCCGAAGATCTGTTGGCACCTAATCTTTTCACTTTGGTCTGTTTTCCCTTGATACATTCAACACATACGTTGAAGTCCGAAAAATCAAGAGAATCCAAAATGCCATCAGACACAAGACGCTCAACTCTACCTTTTGAGATATGACCTAAGCGCTTATGCCATAATGTCGCCGAATTTTCCTTATTTAATTTACGCTTAGTACCACGTGATTCCACATGCAAGGATTCATTGTAAGAAGCAATTGTATCAAGCAAATATAGGTTGTCATAAATACTCAAGTAACCGGTTCCCACAACATTTGAATTAAAAGATAAACTGAATTGACTGTTTCCAAATGAACAAGAATAACCTGATTTGTCCAATACAGAAACAGAAACCAAATTCCGTCTAAAAGACGGTACTACAAAAGTATCTTTTAAATCCAAATAATAACCAGTTCCTAACAACAACCTAAAGTGCCCAATTGCTTCCACATCTACCGATTGTCCGTCGCCCACAAAGATGTGTCTTTCAACATCACTTGGCTTTCGGTAGCTCAGGCAACCCTGCATAGAAACACTTATGTGAGTAGTAGCACCAGAGTCTAACCACCAAGTGTTTCTAGGTACTGAAGCTAAATTAACCTCAGAACAGACCAAAGCAAGGAACGTACCCTTATTATCACGCCAGGCGTGATATTTTGTACAGTCCTTCTTTACATGTCCAGGCTTCTTACAGAAGAAACAACCCTGATTATCCTTATGTTGTTTCTTCTCAACTGGACCCTTAGCAGCTTCCTTATCATTCTTCCTTTTCTTGCCCTTATCCTTAGAGGCATAGGCCAAATGAGCACTTTCTGTCTTATCTTGCTTCAACCTGTCTTCTTCTTGCACACAGTATGAAATGAGCTCATTTAGAGTCCATTTCTCCTTTTGACAGTTATAACTGACCTTAAATTGGTTAAACTGTGCAGGAAGAGACAACAAAACCAGATGCACTAATAACTCGTCACAAAGATCGAGTTTAAGTGCCTTAAGCTTTGAAGCAATATGAGACATTTCCATAATGTACTCCCTGATATTTCCTTTGCCCTTATACTTCATTGAAATCAAGCGAGCTAAAAGCGTGCTTGTTTCTACCTTATCGTTTTTCGCAAAACGCTTCTCAATTTCGGCAAGGAAATCTTTAGCCTTAGTAATCCCTTCGGATTCTATGCCCCTGAAGGCTTCCGGAACGCCGCGCTTAATGATCATAAGACTCATGCGATTTGAACGCTCCCACTTCTCATGCTCCTTCTTTGCATCAGGAGTGCTATCCGCATTGAGAGGTTGGGGTTGTTCAGTTCTTAATGCATAGTCAAGATCCATGCAGCCAAGAACAATTAATATGTTCTCTTTCCAAACCTTGAAGTTTGTCCCATTTAGCATGGGAATTGAGTTGATGTTAGCAGAAATTGTTGCAGCAGATGCATTAGCTGAAATAAAACAAAAATGCTCACATCAATAACCATAATCAATAAAATTCAAATAATGACAATCCCCATCCAAGATACCGGCACAACATTAATATCAAGTCTTTGGACAGTAATATTAACTTGTAAGTGATACCTTGTTGCAATGATCAAACATTGACAATAACTCATGTCAAATAATGAAACTATCTTTGGATCGATTCATTATTCACATGTAAACCTTATAATTGTCACACGCTTATCATCGCAGATGTGTATACAGTCTAAATAAATATTAACCTTCCTTTGGGCCGATTAAATATTTACACGAAAGCATACACACAAACATCTCACATTCCTCATGAACAATCTACACAAGAGAGGTTACTTTGGCAACTTCTTGTTTCAATTAATCAATTGGAGTGAGAGACAACCTTAATACCTTAGTGTCATAATATTTGAATTAAATAATTGATTAAAAACCAAATTAGATTTAAATTAAAAAGTTTTAATTTAAATCAACTGAATTTCCAAAAACTTAATTGGGGTCTCACAGCTTAATTAGGGCCCATAACTTAATTGAATAAATTAAGTATACCAAAGTGGACCCATGAAAAGCCGAGGCTTAACCATAATGAACACGAAGTTCCCTTAACTTCGAACGCGAGGTTCGACTGTATTGAGTACGAGACTCACTTAAGCACGAACGCGAGGTTCGTCTGAAAATGAACGAACGCGAGGTTCGTTTGATAAAAGAACGCGAGGTTCAACTTGGGAACGAACGCGAGGTTCGTTTAAAAAATGAACGCGAGGTTCGACTGAAGTACGAACGCGAGGTTCGTCTGAAGTACGAACGCGAGGTTCGTCTGAAGTTCGAACGCGAGGCTCGACTGAAGCACGAACGCGAGGTTCGTCTGAAGTACGAACGCGAGGTTCGTCTGAAGTACGAACGCGAGGTTCGTCTGAAGTACGAACGCGAGGTTCGTCTGAAGTACGAACGCGAGGTTCGTCTGAAGTACGAACGCGAGGTTCGTCTGAAGTACGAACGCGAGGTTCGTCTGAAGTACGAACGCGAGGTTCGTCTGAAGAACGAACGCGAGGTTCGTTAAAAAAATTGAGCTTGACGCTCACCTGAGTTGAACGCGAGGTTCACCTTAGAACGAACGCGAGGTTCGTTAAAATTGAGCTTGACGCTCACCTGAGTTGAACGCGAGGTTCACCTTAGAACGAACGCGAGGTTCGTTGAGCGCGAAGCTCGGTTAAAATTGAACGAACGCGAGGTTCGTTTGAGGTAACCACCTCCTTAATTTTCGCCATGAACCCTTAGGGTTTCAAATTGAAACCGCCGCCGACAAACCCAAAAAACCTTTGATTTTTATTTTCAAAACAGATCCAGAATTGGAAAAAATTGAAGGAAAAATCAAAGAAAAATCCAAAAAATTCCCAAAAGTTACTGTTCACCCGAAAAAAATACTTTACTGTTCATCCGAAAAAAAAATTCGTTACTGTTCATCCGAGAACATTACTGTTCATCCGAACCCAAAAATTGAATCTTTAACCAGAGATTTAAGATCAAAAACCCAATAAAACTTAAATCCCTAAGAATTAATCAAGGTGGCTCTGATACCACTTGTTAGATCTACATCATAAAACTTGAGATCTAAAACCATATAGCCATGATTAATTCAAAGAGATTAACAAAATCAAAAGAGCGGAAGCTTATACCTGAATCCATGGATGAACCTTGAGATGGGTTTTGGATCTTCTAACCTTAGGGTTTCTCTAAATCCGAATTTCTCTAGCTAGATGGGGGTGTAGAGAATTAGAGAATGTAACCCTAGGTTAGGGACCATAACCCCTTATTTATAGATGTTGTACTTTTGTAATTTAGCCCCTCAATAAATTACAATTACAACCTGGTATCTGCACATATGACCCCATGATCATTTAAATACCAAATTAACCCAACTTAATTGATCACTTTAGTGGGTTATCCTGAAAGATAGCAATACACATTGATTAATCATATGTGCCCACAAATAGATTTATTAGATTAAATCCAACAATCTCCCACTTGGGCACCATATGATTCCTTAAATTGTGTATAACCTTATGAGCTCAAAAATTGCTATCACTGAAAAGGTATTTCCGAACAATCTCGTCCATTGACTATATCAATATAGGATCAAAGCGGCCTTCGTCACATTTATCGTGACTCGACCCATCAATGGTCACATATACCAATACAATCAAACGACATAGATCAATCATGGATGTGCAGCATGAAAATTACATGCAATGTGATCAGTACATGTCTATTTTCAACTGGTCCTCCTTAGTGAGGTCAAAACCAAACATAATGTAACAGAGTGTCTTAACTGAAAACTTTATTCTGATCAGACAATACAAACAAACATAAAGCACCACAAATACAAACTCCCACTAAAACATAATATCCTCAAATAATACCACACCCATATGAGCAGTATGCTCATGAAAGACCTTAGGTGGCAATCCCTTAGTAAGAGGATCAGCTATCATGGAGTTTGTCCCAATGTGCTCTATGGATATCTGTCCACTCTGTACCCTTTCTTTCACAACCAGGAACTTAATGTCAATATGTTTTGACTTAGTTGAGCTCCTGTTGTTATTGGAATACATTACTGCAGATTTATTGTCACAATATAACCTTAGTGGTCTTTCAACATTTTCCAAAATGCGCAGTCCCGTGACAAAATTTCGCAGCCATATTCCCTGATTGGATGCCTCATAGCAAGCTACAAATTCTGCTGCCATAGTGGAGGAAGCTACTAGTGTTTGTTTGACACTTTTCCATGATATAGCTCCTCCTGCTAACATATAAATGTAGCCTGATGTAGACTTCCTGCTATCTTGGCATCCAGCAAAATCAGAGTCCGAATACCCAATGACCTCTAATTTCTCTGATTTTCTGTATGTGAGCATGTAATCTTTTGTTTTCTGAAGATACCTCATAACCCTTTTGACTGCTATCCAATGATCCATACCAGGGTTGCTTAAGTATCTGCCTAACATCCCAACAATGTACGCAATATCCGGACGCGTACATACCTGAGCATACATTAGACTTCCTACAGCCGAAGCATAAGGAATCTTCTGCATTTCCTGAATTTCAAGGTTACCTTTAGGGCACTGATTGAGACTAAACTTGTCTCCTTTAGCAACAGGGGTGTCACCTGGTCTGCAATCTTGCATGCCAAACCTTTTAAGTACCTTATCGATATAGCTCTTTTGTGATAATCCAAGAATACCCCGAGAGCGATCTCGATGTATCTGGATCCCTAATATAAAAGAGGCGTCCCCAAGATCTTTCATCTCAAAATTCTTTGATAGAAATCTCTTGGTTTCGTGCAACATGCCTATATCATTAGTGGCAAGCAAGATGTCATCCACATACAGAACCAGAAAAATATACTTACTCCCACTGAACTTGTGATATACACAGTCATCAACAATGTTCATCTCAAAACCGAACGAGATAACTATTTGTTGAAACTTATGATACCATTGACGAGGAGCTTGCTTGAGTCCATAGATGGATTTCCTTAATTTGCAAACCATATTCTTTGGGTCTCCTGACACAAAGTTTTCTGGTTGCACCATATAAATCATCTCATCAATGTCTCCATTGAGAAATGCAGTCTTAACATCCATCTGATGTAACTCAAGATCATAATGAGCAACAAGTGCCATGATTATTCTGAAAGAGTCTTTCGATGAAACCGGAGAGAAAGTCTCTGTATAATCAATGCCTTCCTTTTGAGTATAGCCTTTAGCCACAAGACGCGCCTTATACCTCTCCACATTACCGTTTGCATCCCGCTTGGTTTTAAAAATCCATTTACAACCAATTGGTTTTGCACCTTCTGGCAATGGGACAAGTTCCCAAACCTTATTGTCTTGCATAGACTTATACTCTTCATTCATGGCATCAATCCACTGTTGAGAGTTAGAACTTTTCATGGCCTGAGAGAAGTTGATTGGATCATCTTCTAACATTCCACTACTTTCCTCATGTTCTTGGAGAAATACAATATAATCATCCGGAATAGCATTTCTCCTTTCTCTCGTGGATCTCCTTAATGGCACTGGTTCTTGAGGTTGTTGAGTTTGTTCTTCTGGAACAGGGAGTTGTTCAACATTATCATCTTGAGGTTCCGGATTTACTTCTTGAGCAACAACAGGTATAGGAACCTGAATATTGTCAAAAGTAACTGTATGGATTGGATCTGAAGCCAATTCCTCCTCAAAACTAATGTCTCTAACCTTATTTCTCCCCCCAAACTCAACATCCTCAAAGAATGTTGCTGTTCCCGTCTCAAAAATATTCCTTATAGTGGGATCATAAAACTTATAGCCCCTAGAGCGATCAGGGTACCCAATAAAGTAGCTGCTAACTGTTTTGGAGTCCAATTTCTTTTCATTTGGCCTATAAGGCCTTGCCTCAGCTGGACATCCCCAAATATGTAAATGCTTTAAACTGGGCTTTCGACCAGTCCAAAGCTCATAAGGTGTTTTAGCAACTGCTTTACTGGGGGGGAAGAGAGTTTTATCGGGCGCGGGCAGCCCAAATTTTTTGGGCGCCCGCGCCCAAAAAATTTCCATATCGAAAACTTTAGCGACGGCAATATCCGTCGCTAAAGAAGTTATTAGCGACGGATTTGTCCGTCGCTGAATATTCCGTTGCTAAAGAATTTAGCGACGACAAATATCCGTCGCTAAATTGTGGTTATCCGTCGGTAAAATAGTTTCACCTACGGAATAATAGCGACGGATATTTCCGTCGCTAATACTATAGTTATAGCGACGGAAATATCTGTCGCTATTAGCCCGTAGGTGAAATGCTGTTTTCTAGCAGTGGAACCAATGTTGACCACCAAGTGATGCAGTCTTAGTGGGACCCCAAACATCTGTGTGCACGTAGTCCAAGATGCCCCTCGTCCTATGAATGGCTGACCCAAACTTCACCTTCATTTTCTTGCCAAGAACACAGTGCTCACAGAATTCCACTTCACCACTCTTGGCTCCCTTCAATAGTCCCTACTTGCACAAAGCCTGCAGTGACTTCTCTCCTGTGTGCCCTAACTTGTAATGCCAAAGCCTACTCATGTCCGCCTCTGAAGTAGCCGAAGCAACCTGGCCAGTCTCGGTGCTCCCCTTCAGATAGTATAAATTTCAACTGCGGACTCCCTTCATCACCACCAAAGATCCCTTAGTAACCTTCACTACAGCATCCTCAAAGGTCACTCTGAATCCCTTAGCCTCCAAAGCTCCAACTGAGATAAGATTATTCTTTAGTTGAGGAACGAATCTCACCTCCTTCAACTCACGGACTACTCCATCGTGCATCTGAATCCTCAGAGTACCTATCTCACAAATGTCACAGGATTGATCATTTCCCATGACAACAACATCCCCGTCGAGTCTCTCAAACGATGAAAACCAATCTCTCCTAGGAGTCACATGATAAGTAGCGTCAGAATCAAGCATCTAATCCGATGCATCCAAATGGTTCACCTCCAGAGTAATCAAAAGAGAAAAGCTCGAATCATCAGAATCATCGCCTTTCGCAACATTCACCTTATTAGCCTTCGGGCCCTTATTCTTGCTATTCTCCTTTTCTTTGACCTTTGGGCAGTCTCTCTTCCAATGTCACTGCTCCTTACAAAACGCACATTGGTTCTTTCTAAGTTGGTGATGACCTCTTGACTTTGACCTCCCTCTATTTCCACCTTTCTGATATGAGCTTCTACCTCTCATCGACAAGGCCTCTTCTGAAGTACTAGTACGGAAAGTCTCATTATCCTTCCTCCTCAAATCGTAGTTCGTCAATGTGTTAGTCACTTCACTATAAGTGATAGAAGATCTCCCGTTCAGCAAAGTAAGCCCGAGGTATCATACTCCTTATCCGGTAAAGAACCCAAAAGAATAATAGCCTTGTACTCATCCGTGATCTTCTCATCCACGTTCGCCAAGTCCGACAACAACTTAGTGTAGTTGTTCACATGAGCCGCAAGCGAGGTGCCTTGGGATATTTGGAATCTGAATAACCTATGCAACAAATGCAACATGTTCTCAACACTCTTCGTAAGATACTTATTGTTGAGAATTTTCCACATCTTCATCGCAGACGTCACCCCAATCACATCATATTTCAGCTCCTATTCCAAACAGAACCTGATCATCCCACAAGCGTTCCTATTCATCTTTTCCCATACCGCCTCTTCATATTTAGGTGGCCTCACATTGACCATGATGGTCTCCTCCAAATTTTGAGCAATGAGCGCATCCTGTACGTCGCTCATCCACAAACCAAAATTTATTTTATCGTCATATTTCACTACACTAATCTTAGTGTTCTGAAAACCCACTTGAATTGTACTCGTCATCTTGCTACTTTAACCAACTTCTTCACCCATAATCAAAAACTCTAAATTACAAAGAAAGATTCAAACTTTATAGAATTTAGAAGTTACCCAACTGAACCCTAGATTGGATTCCAAATAGAATTCCTAACCACACGAGGAAAGCGAGATCTTCAACGACAACTTCAAACCCTAACTCCACCAAAGCCTAGAACTCCAAGAACCAAGCTTCCAACTCAATCTTCCTCCACCTAATCCAAAACCCTAGATCTGAAATCTGAGCTCTGATACCACTTGTTACGCGCCGTGCGAAAGCGTGCTCGACAACCAAACGAGTCGGTGAGCGATGAGAGAAGAAAACCAAAACCAAACACGAGTGTAATTCAGAAAATAACGACCAAAATCACACACAAACACAACAATTTACGTGGTTCGGCAATTGCCTATGTCCACGGGGAGAGGATGGGGAGATTTCACTATATGAAGGAGAAATACAATGGGTTACAACTCACAAAATCACTCAAATATAACCCTAACCAAAGCTCTCAACTCCCTCACAATATCTCCCTCTCAAAGTGCTTAAAACAATGCTAATTCTCTCCTTAAGAAACCCTAAAAAATCCCTCACAATATCTCCCTCTCAAAGTGCTTAAAACAATGCTAATTCTCTCCTTAAGAAACCCTAAAAAATGTGGTTTTATTTATAACAAAACACAATCCCAAATAGATTAGGATTCTAAAAACGAGGCTGCCACACCCTGATGTGACACACACCACACCCATGGTAAACATGGCAGATTCTGCCACACCAGGGTATGGCAAACACCACACCCATGGCAGACAGAGCAGATTCTGCCACACCCATGACCGACACCACACTAGGGTGTGGTGTTTTGCTTATTCTTCACATTTTTCTCAATTCCTTCGCCGTTTTCACAATCATTACTTAGCCCGTTGTTCCAGAAAATCAACTACTCTACATTTAGTAAAATGGCTTTGAAGATAGACGACTAATTTTAATATACATAAAATGTATCCTAGATTAATTTCTTCGAAAGCAAGTGTGTTATTGTTCCTGATAATCTAAAGAAGCGACCAACATGTTTTTATTTTTCTATATATCATACAAAATTTCAATAGCAAAACAAGTCTAGAGTACTTCCTTCCTTAGCTAGGCATGAAATGGATTAAAACTTATTAATTAAAAAATATGTAAGATATTTATATTTTTTATGCCATTAAAGTCAAAGTGTTAGCTAGGATGTATGAGAAAAATTATGATAAAAAAAGAACCAGACATAAGTAGAACAAACCATATATGAAGATAAACATAGAGCACAGAGTTATAATCACCATAACTATAAACTTCAAGAAGAAATATGTTACAGTAATGCCGAATCGCCCTCTGAATAGAGCACTAACCTTGAAGAAATTATGCCCCACCTACGGTAACGTTAAGTCTGCAAATACTTCCAAGGACGAGATGGCTACGGTCCAAAGAAGCACTATCTTCTAGTAAACACCACGACTGCTACTTCACTTCATTGGATTCTCAAAAACTAGCAGGTTACAGAATAATTTAGAGGATTGTAGAAGAAAATCAAGAGAAGAGATTGATTTTCGGTGTGTTTCCAATGAACAAAGGAGGCTCTTTATATAGGGTTTTGGTGAGCTGAGGGGTTAAACAAGGCTTTGAATAGCCAGTTATTGTAACGTTTACATTAATTGTCATTCAAACCTTATAACGTCCATAATGTACGAAATGTTCATGCCAGAGAAATGCAGCACATGCAAAAAGAGCACATGCTAGCGCACATGTTGGACCGCACGCTCATGCCTGCTCACTCGTTCGCACGCTTCCTAGCTTACATGCACAAACATGCATTATCTAACACCTATGTGATACAATAAATAACACATATGTTGATTTGAAACATTTAAAATGCATTCAATTAGTCAATGTGGGACTAAGACTCACATACTACTAATTAAACATATTTTAATTTTTATCTATAGAATCCAAACATATAAATGGTATCCTTCCATATAAATCATCCATTATTCATTTATATCAAAAATCCCCCTCAATTCCATAGCTAAAAGTAAATGAGAATACATATCATGCTTGCGAAGGGTATGATCTTTTGATTTGAACCTTCCTTATCCATTTTCATCCTACAGGCATGAAGTGAAACCAAGTCTTAAACTTTGAGTTTTCTTTTGCAACTGGAGATAGAATATAAAATTCTTCCTCTTCAGCTTTGGGAGATAGAATATAAAATTCTTCCTCTCCCGCATCGGGTTCGTCTTTGCCCCAAGAGAAGACACCACTTTTTCAACTCCTAAAATCCGTGCCTCACACGCACGGGGAATTTTATCCCGAATCCTGAGTAGGGATAAGTCAACGCCTAACACGTGTTTTGGTTTAGTCTTTCACAGATTGAAGAAGACACTAGAGTCTAAGTCTGGGGAATTTTATCCCGAAGCCTAAGTAGGGATGAGTCAGCGCTTAACCCGCGTTGCTGAGTGGTTCGTTCCCATAAAAACGACCGAGTCTACGTATTCAGTATCGTAGCAACAAAAATCTATGCCTTTTATGCGTAAGGAATTTTATCCCGAATCCTGAGCAGGGATAAGTCAATTCCTAACACGCGTTGCCGGTTAGTTCTTGACCGTAAAAAGAACAAAAGTCTACATATTCGACATTGTGGCGGGTTGTTATTCATAACGCCAAAATCCGTGCTTCACACGCGTGGGGAATTTTATCCCGAAGCCTAAGTAGGGATGAGTCAGCGCTTAACCCGCATTGCTGGGTGGTTCATTCCCGTAAAAACGACTGAGTCTACGTATTCAGTATCGTAGCAATAAAAATCCATGCCTTTTATGCATGTGGAATTTTATCCCGAATCCTAAGCAGGGATAAGTCAATGCTTAACATGTGTTGCCGGTTAATTCTTAACCGTAAAAAGAACAAAAACCCATATATTCGACATTATGGTAGGTTATTATTCATAACGCCAAATTCCGTGCTTCACACGCACATGGAATATTATCCCGAATCCTGAACACAGATAAGTCAACGCCTAACACGTGTTGCCGGTTTAGTCTTTCACCGATTGAAGAAGCACAAGAGTTCAAGTCTGGGGAATTTTATCCTGAAGCCTAAGTAAGGATAAGTCAGCGCCTAACACGTATTGCCGGGTAGTCTATTCCTGTGAGAAGGACATAGTCTACGTATTCAATATCGTATCACTAAGAGAGTTAACTCTCTTAGCACAACGTCACATGCAGAACGGATTTAAACAATCCACATGCTAGCCCGACTCCAACGGTAGTCGGTAAAGGCTCATCAAACCCGTTGATGACTGAGAGTTTGCCAAAAATCCTATATAAGTGAAAGTCACTAACGCACCAGCCCCATTAGTTGGTCTCGTGACTTGGGCAGCCAACAACTTTGGGATAAGATCCACACATGCAGATGAATCAGTTTTAATAGTTTGTCCTGTAGCCCAATATTTGGGATCACCACGCTCCAATGCCTTAAGAGCTTAAACTGTGTAGACTCCAACTAAACTATGTTAACACTGATCAACGCATTGCAGCTAAAGTCAACGCCAGACAACGCGTTACAGTAAAGGTCGATGTCGGTTAACACATCGATAATTTTGCCAAAATAAGGCAAAGAATGATTCTAGGGAGTTCAATCGCATTCAGATATGAATTTCTGACAAAGATGATCAGTTCAAAGTCAACTCAATGACACGAGCTAGATTCAGAAACTTACGCATTAACTTCAGTTCAAGATTTTGACAACGGTCAGATGATAAACGCAGCACCGGAAGAACTTCATCTATTCGACAAAACACTGAATAGACTGAACGCTTAAGAAGTCAAGAATTAAATTAGTTCATAGGTCCCTCTACGAGATTGAGGAAAGGGTCTATCTTATCTAAAGCATCCCAGACTCCTCTATAAAAGAATAAGTCTGAAATACTTTGGAGGGGGTATCTGTAGGCGTATAAAAATGCCTATAGATTCCTACACATAGCTCGAGATGAAATGCAGACGATAAGCGTCATCATTCAAGTTAGGAAATGATTATCCAGCCCCATAGAAGCTAATGAATATACAAAGTGAGTCATTGGAGTGTACAAGTCAACGGAATGACGAAATGCGCAATACAAGTCCGAAGAAGTCAGAAAGTATCAAACACCTCAAAGTGGCAAGCGCAAAGTATTGATATTTTGACCATGATACAATTTGAATCTGAAAAAAATTCACAAGACAAAAGTTGAAGGTCTTTACGTCAGCTTTCTAATACATCTTGAATCACCTTATTCTGAGGTCGGATGAGCGAGTTAAGGCTGCTACGGATCCGCGCTATAGTAACCGCAGGACGGATCCGCACTACAGTAACCGCAGGACGGATCCGCACTACAGTAACCGCAGGACGGATCCGCACTACAGTAACCGCAGGACGGATCCGTGACCTATAGGTAACCACGGGGCGGATCCGTCCGACCCGCGCCGACGTGGGACGGATTCGTCCGACCCGCGCTAACGTGGGACGGATCCGTCCGTCGTCAGGTTTGAAACAAAAAACATGTTTTTGACGGTTTTGAGCGGTTTTCTTAGGATTTATCTATTCTAGGGGTTCCCAACTGACTTAATATCATCCACGAACATGGTTAGGCTGTTATTGACTGAAGATAAGGCAAAATCACTCAGTCTTATCCGAAACCCCCAACCGAAGCCTATAAATACAGGCTTAGGGGTTCATTTCACAGGGGGACATCAAGAGGGCGAAACGCTGCCAAATTGGAGAGTGGAGCACAAATTTTAGAGGGCAAGTTAGATCCTGGTGAACTTCAACATAAAGAGGAAGGCATTCGAAGGATCTGAACCTGTATTCCCCCGTCCGTCCGTTCGTTCCTCGAGATTAGGCTTGGTTTTAATCTCGAGAAGAGCTATTGATTTCGTTTGGTCGATTTCAGCGCTTCAAGCGAATACTTCCTTTGTGAAGTAGGAGCTTTTGTTAATTTTTCGTCAACCGGATCTGATTCGCGGTTGTCCACGGATATCGACATTCTCGACACAGACGAAGACACCCACGCAAGCAAGAGCTGATAAACGATTCTTGTGTTTATTTTCAAGAGAGTTGTAACTTTTATTTTCGTTATTTGAATTCATTGTAAACGGTTGAAGTTTTAATAAAATCGATAATGAATGCGACTTTCGAAGAAAATAGTAATACTAAGAACATTCTCCCCCTTTGTCATTAACAAAAAAAAAATAAACACTTATGCTAAACATGCCATAATTTCTTCAACATGAGCTAATTCTTCAAATAGATCATCCAGATTATGAACATAGTCCATAACTTCACCCATCCAAATAGGTAGGCAAAGACTTGCCATAAAAACCAAAAGTTCCACAATGTTCATCACCATAATCTGTTTAAAATATATAGGATATGAATTAACTATCTAAACACCATAAAAATAACATAGAATGCAGTCACATAAGAAACATACTAAATGTAACATAGTAGCAACATAACACATATTACATATGTCTTAAAAACAAATAACTACGACATAGTTTGTGACATTCAAACTTAAACAACCAACATAACACATATTACCATTGTTTTGACACTAAACATAAAATTTATCCAAATCTAAATGATGCATGCATGGTCTTCTAAGGTGCTGGAGGTGGTTGATGTCCTTAGAAGAAAGTGCTAAGCTTCGCGTCCAAGTTATCAAACTTCTTGATTAGATCTTATTAATTACTGATTATGTATGAATTTTGAGCATAAAGAGCTCACTGACCAGTCTCTAATTCAAGGATGTGTGCAGATCCGAAAAGCATGAAGGTTCTGGTTGCATTTGTGGTTGTTGTTGGCTAGAAGAAGGGCCCGCTTGACTTGAGGATTGTGGAACATCTTGTGGAATTTGTTCTTGAGGAGGTTGAGGTTCTTTTTGGGGATTTTGATCATGAATTTCAAAATTAGTTAATTTCATCCTAGTTAGGGCATTTGAGTCAAAGGACTCAATGGAATGAACGACAGAATTTTCAGACTCAAGATCAACATGAAATTTATCAAAGACTTTTGTTAGAAAAAGCACCATAAGGAAGAAATCCTTTTGGTATTGTCAAAAGATTGTCATAATAAACTTCAGTCCAATTAACTTGGATATTCCTCATTATAGCATATAAAGCTTTTGCTAAATCTAGGGAAATGAAATAGAAACTCCCAGTTTTTTGAAACATATTATAAGCTAAGATTCGAGCAATGAAACGAGGAATTGGACGAAGCTTATTCGAATTATTCAATGGTTTACCAAAACCCAGAAGAAAAATATGATTGGATAGTAAATCTGAATAATTCATTCTGATTGACCTAAAAGAGATTCATCGAAAAGGAATGTTAAAAAAATTTCCAATTGACTTAGAAGTCAATTCAATTTCCATTCCTTTGACAATAGTTTTTAATTTCTCAGATCCATTTATAGTTCCTACACGTTCTATGTTTGTATAAAATAGTTGAACTAGAAATGGATATGTGGGTTTTCTATTTTCAGCGGAGAATAATTCAAGCAACCCCACATTTTTAAAGTAAGAACTAAAATTCCAATGGATGAAATCATCAAATTTCACAAAACGTCCTGGAAGAACTTCAAATGTACATATATTGTTAAATTCTTCAAGAAAATCAGGACATTTTAAGTAGACAATAATTTTATCATTAACATTGGTATGAACTTGCTTAGCTTTCTTAGCTAGACATGATAAATCAGAAAAGTACCAAAAAACTTAGAAAGATAAGATTGAGAAACTTACCCAACTGATAATAACCCTAGGATTAGTCGACTAGGACTGATTGTAGTCGACTACAGAAGCTGACAGACTGAAGAAAACAATGAACTTGATGAAAATTTTTGAGAAAAAACAAAAGTTTGATGATGCCCTAACCTGGATTCAATGGGTTCTGAAGTGGGGAAGAAGAGGGATCGGTTTCTAAGAAGAAGATAGTGGGTAGTTTTAGGTTTTTATGATTTTCTTAAAAAAAATAAATTGTTTGGTCAAGATGAAATAATAAAACAAATGAAAGGTGAAGATTTGATCTTAAATATATGGCTTGGATTGAGAGAGTTAAAAATAAATGGTTCAGATAAATTTTACTTAAGTAAAACGGGTATTGGGTATAAAATGTTAAAATCCAATATGCTGGAAAAACTCTAAATATGAAAAAATTCTTTATTTGTAGTCAACTACTAATTAGAAGAATAGTCGACTATACTATAATTAGAATTCTAGATTTCAGTTTAAACTCAGATTAGTCGACTACAGAGAAAATTAGTCGAGTACACTATAATCAAACAGAATGATTTTTATGTAATGCTTGTGCATGTAGTCGATTACAAACTTGATTAGTCGACTACAAAGGCTAAAAATCATTCTGTTTAACATATATATCTTCTTTTTATTGATTTTAAAAACTTATTTTAAATCTTCTAAAGAACATATGCCTAATTCTCTTCTTAATTTAACATATATATCTTATTTTAATGGTTTTGTTAATATATCAGCAATTTGTTTATCAGATGAAATAAAATCTAAAGAAATAACATTTTTAGTACATTATACGTAGAAAGTGGTGTCTTATATCAATATGTTTTGTACGTGAATATTGAATAGGATTTTTAGATAAATTAATTGTACTTGTATTGTCACACATGATTGATGATGTAGGACAAACTAAACCATAATCAGATAAAGTTTGTTTCATCCAAAGAACTTGTGCACATGCAAGACTAGTAACAATATATTCTGCTTTAGTGGTTGATAATAATACTGAATTTTACTTTTTACTAAACCAAGACACAAGTGAATGTCCAAGAAAATAACTTGTACCACTTGTACCTTTTCTATCAGATTTACATCCTGCAAAATCAGCACCACTATATAATACTAAATCAAATGTGCTATTCTTAGGATAAAATAAACCATAATCTGTAGTATTTTTTTAAGTATCTAAAAATTCTTTTTACAGCTTTAAGATGTGATTCTTTAGGATTAGACTGAAATCTAGCACACAAACATACACTAAACATAATATCAGATCTACTTGCAGTAATATATAGAAGTGAACCAATCATACATCGATATAACTTTTGGTCAATGTTCTTACCAGTTTCATCTTTGTCAAGTGATGTTGTAGTACTCATTGGTGTCAGTTTGCTTGTTGTATTTTCCATTCCAAAGCATTTGAGTAAATATTTTGCATACTTGTTTTGGTTGATGAATATTCATTCTTTTAATTGTTTGATTTGAAGTCCAAGGAAGAAATTGAGTTCACCCATGTGACTCGTTTCAAATTCATCCTGCATAGTCTTAGCAAACTCTTGACAAAGATTATTGTTAGTAGAACTAAAAATAATATCATCTATATATATTTGAATTAGTAAAATATCTTTATTTATTTTCTTAATAAATAATATTGAGTCAACCTTTCTAATTTCAAAACCTGAAGTTAAAAGAAAATTCTTTAATCTATCATACCAAGCACGAGGTGCTTGTTTAAGACCATATAAGGCTTTCTTAAGTTTAAAAACATAATTTGAAAAACTTTCATGTTCAAATCCAGGAGGTTGTTCTACAAAAACTTATTTTTTTATAAAACCATTTAGAAAAGTACTTTTAACATCCATTTGAAATAGTTTAAAATTCATAAAGCATGCAAATACAAGTAAAATTCTAATAGATTCTAAACGAACAACTGGTGCATAGGTTTCATCATAGTCAATATCTTCTTCTTGATTATAACCTTGTGCAACTAATCTAGCTCTGTTTCTAACAACTTGACCGGATTCATCTAATTTGTTTCTAAATATCCATTTTGTTCCAATAATGGATTTATTTTGAGGTCTAGGTATAAGATCTCAAACATTATTTCTTGTAAATTGATTTAATTCATATTGCATGACAATTATCCAAAAATCATCAATTAAAGTTTTTTTTATATTTTTAGGTTCAATTATAGATATAAAAACTGAATGAGCAATTAAATTAAAATGTGATCTTGTAGTGACTTTATCCGAAATATTTCTAATAACTAATCATGTGGATGATTTTTAACTTCTACAAAATCTTTAGGTAAATCATTTTGTAAATTATCATCTTTTGAAATATCTAACATTGGAGTATCATGAATAGTATCAACTATATCATTATCATTATTTAAAATAATGGTTGGTTTTGAAAATTTCTCATCAAAAGAAACATGCATAGATTCTTCAATGACTAATGTTCTTTTGTTATATATTCTATATGCTTTACTATGATTTGAATATCCAACAAAAATTCCTTCATCAGATTTTGAATCATATTTGTCCAAATTATTTTTTGTTTTCAAAATAAAACATTTACAACCAAAAACTTTAAAATAAGAAACTTTAGGAATATTACCATAAAATAATTCATAAGGTGTTTTCTTTAGAATAGGTCTTAATAAATTCTATTTTGAACATAACATGCTGTAGATACAGCTTCTGCCCAAAAATACTTTGGTAAATTACTATCACATAACATTGTTCTAGCACATTCTTGTAAAGTTCTATTCTTCCTTTCTACAACTCCATTTTGAGGAGCTGCTCGAGGAAAAGAAAAAATATGAGAAATACCATTTTTATCACAAAAATTTGCAAAAAGTTTATTTTCAAATTCTCCTCCATGATCACTATGAATAGTAATAATAAAAAGAGACTTTTGTTTTTGAATTCTTTTACAAAAGATAGAAAATTCATTAAAATCATCATTTTTATGTTTAAGAAATATTACCCATGTAAATGTTGAAAAATCATCAACAAGAACAAATGCATACCTACTTCCATTTAATAAAGCTACTCTAGAAGGACCAAAAAGGTCAATATGAATTAATTCTAGTGGTTTACTTGTAGAAACTACATCTTTAGATTTGAAAGATGATTTATGCACTTTACCTTGTTGACATGCATCACAAAAATTATCTTTATAAGAAATCTTAGGTAAATCTTTAACAAAATCATTCTTAGAAATTTTAGAAATATGTTTAAAATTGACATGACCAAAACGTTTATGCCATAAAATAGAATCATTAGAAAATGCAAAAAGACAATGTTCATTTGAAATGTTATTCATAGATAAAACATATATATTATTTTTCCTATGTCCTTTGAAATGTTATTCATAGATAAAACATATATATTATTTTTCCTATGTCCTTTAAAAAGAATAGTAATCATATCAATATCATAAATAAAGCAAGAATATTATTTTTCCTATGTCCTTTAAAAAGAATAGTAATCATATCAATATCATAAATAAAGCAAGATTCTTATTCAAAAAAAATTTAAAACCTTTATCATAAAGTTGATTTATACTAAGTAAATTATATTTAAGATCATCAACTAATAAAACATTATTAATAATAGGTTTATTTGGATTACCAACCATACCAATACCAATGATTTTTCCTTTGTTGTTATCTCCAAAAGTGACGGTGCCACCATCTTTATTTTTGCAAGATGATAATAATTGAATATTGTTAGCCCTTATGTTTTGATGATGTTTTACAACCATCATTATCGGTACTAATTGCTTGTTGAGTGAAAATATAGTTAATATATATATCAAGCATGTTAGTGCCACACATGGAGAATTGGATAGAATATGCACTACAACGATGATATCCAAAGGAGGAGGATGCGCTACAGTGATGAAGCAACGTTCATTCAAGAACACTAAATGCAATAAGAAGCTTCATCAAACTCAAGCTATATCATGACTCAAAGAATTGTATTCTACGTGAGGATATTAGCTAGTTTTTTATTTTCTCTCTAGTGCTAAAATATAGGCAAGTAGTTTAGATTTTATTTGAAGCTATTGGGATATCACACATAGGTTTTCATACTTATAGTTTTGAGCGTTTTCACAAAATACTATTTTTCACAAGTATGAGGAACTATTAGCAAAATTCTTTTTCTAAAAAATTTGTTTTTAGTGTCAAAAATATTTTACAGAGTTTCACAATTTTTGGAAGTCAATTAAATATTTTATAGAATTTTTAAGATAATCAAAATCAGTATTTTTGTATGTGTCAGTTTGCGGTCGACCGTCACGGTCGACCGCGCCTGAGTTCATTCGTCAGTAGGCAGCAGAAACTTTCACGGTCGATCGCCACGGTCGACCGTGAGCTCGAGATTTCCCACGGTCGACCGCCACGGTCGACCGCAGAAGTCTTTGGACTTTTTCTCTGTTTCTGAGCTGTCTCGTGGTCGACCGCGAAAATGGTACGGTCGACCGTCGCTTTTTCAAACGGTCTCTTTCAGTACAGATTTCGGCGCTGATTGTTTTTCTGGATTTGGGGGATTAGGGTATCGGTTTAAACTGCTGTAGCTTCTCCTATTTAAACCTCTATACTCCTTCTTCCTTAAGTGTCCCAAGCCATTGAAAAACTAGAGATTTTCTTTTACTGAGAGCTAAAAATTTCAAACCTGTTTTCTGTGTTTTCCTGTGTTCACATCCCAGCTTATGTGTAATATGTCTCCTTGCCATAGGGATATTGTAAAGAGAGAGTTTTTACACCATTACTACTGTTGAGAGATTGATCTTGTGAAGATCAACTGTGTGGGAGTGTGATCTTGTGGTGATCAACTGTGTAGTTATGAGATCTTATGGAGATCGTTGTGTAGAAGAAGTTCCGGCTTCCAAACCGGGTTGTGTAGTGGATTTCTCCTCGAGAGTGGGGAGCGGAGACGTAGGTCAATGGGTCGAACCTCGTTAACACATCACGCGTCACTTGGATAACAATTTCTCACCCTATCTCCTTTATATTTATTGTTCATTTGTGTGGTGTTTTGTTTGCCTTATTTTTATTGCGCTATTATAGCCTTAAGACCCTAATCACCCCCCTCTAGGGTCCAACAATTGGTATCAGAGCTTGATCTCTATATTAGTTTTTGGTCTAACCACCTTAGAGAAAAGATCTTATGGAAGCTTCAATGAATGTGCATATGCTAGAGGGACAATCCACCACTAGACCACTACTTTTTACCGGTAGTAATTTTGCTTATTAGAAGGCTAGGATGAGGATTTACCTTCATTGCATTGATCTTGACATCCTAGAACTCATAGAGAAAAAAATATGTAGAAAAGCCCAAAGTCGGGACTATGACCGATGGAGAAAGGCACCATGCTAATCTCAATGCAAAGGTAATGAACGCCTTAATTTGCGGTCTTTCCCCAAATGAGTATAATAGGGTTTTCACGTGTGCAACCACATACGAAATATGGGTGAAATTGTGTATTACACATGAAGGAACCCCCCAAGTTAAGGAATCCAAAATTAGTGGGCTTATGCATGAATATGAGTTATTTAAGATGCTTCCTAATGAATCTATTGATGCTATATTTTCTCGCTTCACTAACATAATCAATGAATTGTATGGTCTTGACAAGAAATTAACTATCCAAGAGATGAACTACAAGATCCTTCGTTTATTGACTCCAATATGGGAATCCAAAGCTACGGCCATAGAGAAAGCTCATGATCTCACCACTCTAGCCCTCGATGGCCTCATCGGCAAGCTTAAGGTTCATGAGAAAAAGCTCAAGGGAAAGGAGAAGGAGGAAGTGCCCCTACGGGAAGTTGAGGAGCCATCACCAAAAATGAAGACCATAGCTCTCAAAGGAACTAGTGATAACTCCTCATCATCATCGTCGGAAAGTGAAGTTGATTTTTCTAGAGAAATGGCTCACCTCTCTAGAAGAATTTCTAGACTCATTAAAATGAACAATAAGTTTAATCCCCGATCTAATAACAAATTATCTTCACGTGTAGGAAAATGTTTTGAATGTAATGAACCGGGTCATATCGCCAAGGATTGCCCCAAACTCAAGGAGAAATACATAAAGTACAAGAAGAAGAAAGCCATGTATGCCGGATGGGAAGAATCCGAGCCAAGTGACTCGGATAGCAATGAAGAAGGAGCTAAACTTGCTCTTCATGATCCCAACATTTGTTTCATGGCCTATGAAAAGGAGATAGTTTCCGACACCGAAAGTGAATCCTTTTATATGCAATGTGATCTAGCTACGGCTTTAGAAGAATTGAATGTTGAGTTTAAAAGGATGTCGAAAGAGTTTTCTTTCTTTAAAAAGTTGCATGCTTCTTGTGATTCCCAACTAGAACAACTACAAACTTCTCTTGCATTAAAAGATGAATTGCTAGGGGATCTTGATTTTAAAAACAAACAATTAAGATCCAAGATTAAAAGACTAGAAATTGAGAGTGATAGGATTAGACCCACTCATGCTTATGCTAATCACCATGGTAGAAATAGATTTCATAGATCTTATGCTCCTACACACAAGAAAAATTTTGTGTGCACATATTGTATGAAACGTGGTCATATTTCTACTCATTGTAGGATCAAAGATAATCATGATTTTTATGGCATGACATGGGTACCCAAAGGTACCAAGCTTACTAACCACCAATGACCCAAAATTTGGGTGCCTAAAGTTACTACACATTCATCTCTTGTAGGGAACATCACGGCAACGACGTAGAGAGATGTTGTACCTTGATAGTGGTTGCTCACATCATATGACGGGCAACAAAGAGCTATTTGCAACCCTATCAAGGATTGAAGGAGGTAGCGTCTCCTTCGGTGGTGGAGAGAAAGGTAAAATCATTGGTATTGGGTGTATTGGTAAGACACCATCTCCCGTTATAGAAGATGTTTATTTGGTTAATGGCTTGAATCATAATCTTCTTAGCATTAGCCAATTAAGTGATAAAGGTTTTAATATTGCCTTTAAATCGGACAAATGCATTATTAGTATGAATGATAAAATTGTTTTTGTTGCTAATCGAAAATCTAATGTGTATATTTTTGAAATGAATGAATTAGTGAATCAAGATGTGAAGTGTCTTTCGGCAATTGATGAAAACCCTTGCATTTGGCATAAAAGGTTTGGACATGCAAACATAGAATTGATATCCAAATTGTCTAAAAGGAATCTTGTTAAAGGGTTACCAAACTTGCATTTCATCAAAGATACCATATGCGAAGATTGTGCTAAAGGTAAACAAACTAAGTCTACCTTCAAATCCATCAATGAGGTATCAACTTCTAAACCTTTGTAATTACTTTATCTTAATTTATTTGGTCCTATGCGTGTTACCTCTCTTGGAGGCAAACACTATGTTTTGTTATCATTGATGATTTTTTTCGTTTCACATGGACAATCTTTCTTGCTAGTAAAGATGAATGTTTTGATGAGTTTTCAAATCATGTTAAGAGAATTGAAAATGAAAAAAGATTTGAAAGTTGTTAAAATAAGAAGTGATAATGGTGGTGAATTTTAAAATATCTCTTTTTATGATTTTTGTGTGCATCATGGTATAACTCATGTGTTTTCCGCTCCGAGAACACCACAACAAAATGATGTTGTTGAACGGAAAAATCAAACCATACAAGAGATGGTACGAACTATGTTAAACTCTTTTGATTTGCCTAAATATTTTTGGGTGGAAGCCGTCAATACGGCTTGCCATATTTTAAATCGTGTTTTGATTAGACCAAAGCTTAAGAAAACTCCTTATGAACTATTTTATGGAAAAACTCATTTTATTGGTTATTTTCATATCTTTGGTTGTAAATATTTTATTTTAAACACAAAAGATCATCATGATAAATTTAATTCCAAAATTAATGTTGGCATTTTCTTAGGGTATGCACCTCGAAGTAAGGCTTATAGGGTCTTCAACAAACGAACTCTTGTTGTTGAAGAATCTATAAACGTTACTTTTGATGAGACTAATATTGGTTCACAAGTGATTTTGCCTAGGAAAGATGATGATGATGTTGAGGGAGGATTTGAACTTATGCAACCTATAAATACACCCTCAATAGAAGCACAAAAAGATGTGGAAAGCACCAACACTCATGTTCAAGAAGAACTCCCCAAAGCATGGAAATTCGCATCAAATCATCCAAAGGAGAAAATTATTAGGAGTCCCTCACAATGGGTTGTTACTCGCTCAAAGGCTTTGAGTGAGTGTGGTAATATTGCTTTCTATCTCAATTAGAACCTAAGAAGGTTAATGATGCTTTAAATGATGAATTTTAGGTTTTAGCTATGCATGATGAACTAAATAATTTTCGAAGGAATGATGTTTGGAAATTAGTTTCTAGACCTAACAATGCTAGTGTTATTGGTACTTAATGGGTTTTTAGAAACAAGCTTGATGAACATGGCATTGTTACTAAAAATAAAGCTCGTTTAGTTGCCCAATGATACAATCAAGAGGAGGGCATAGACTATGACGAAACCTTTACATCGGTTGCAATGTTGGAATCTATTAGGATGTTTTTGGCATTGGCTAGCTTTAAAGATTTTAAATTGTTTCAAATGGATGTCAAAAGTGCCTTTTTAAATGGTTTTATAAAAGAGGAAGTATATGTTGAGCAACCCCCCGGCTTTATAGATCATGTTTTTCCTAATCATGTTTACCGGGTTCAAAAAACTTTATATGGGTTGAAGAAAGCTCCTAGAGCTTGGTATGCTCGCCTCTCTAATTTTCTTCTTGAAAATGGTTTCTCTAAAGGAAAAATTGATAATACTCTTTTTGTGAGAAAAAGGAAAAATGATTTTATTTCAGTGCAAATATATGTTGATGATATCATTTTCGGTGCCACTAATGAATCTCTTTGCAAGAATTTTTCTAAAGTTATGCAAGATCATTTTGAGATGAGCATGATGGGAGAGCTCACATTCTTTCTCGGACTCCAAGTCAAGCAAACTAAGGATGGGATATTCATCTCTCAAAGCAAATATGCTAGAGAATTGGTGAAGAAATTCAATTTGGAGAACTCTAAGCATGCACCAACTCCCATGAGCACAAGTGTCAAGCTTGATGCGGATGATAGTGGTGAGGATGTGGACCAAAAACTATACTGATGTATGATAGGTAGTCTTCTTTATCTCACCGCTAGTAGATCCGATATCATGTTTAGTGTGTGTGCATGTGCACGTTTTCAAGCTTCTCCTAAAGCATCTCATTTGATTGCCGTTAAGAGATCTATTAAATATGTGCATGGAACTATTGCTCTTGGTTTATTTTATCCAAAAAGCACCTCTTTTGATTTATATGGTTTTTGTGATGCCGACTTTGCCGGATGTAAGGTAGATCGCAAGAGTACGAGTGGAACATGCCAATTCTTACGAAATTCTCTTGTTCTTGGGCTTCCAAGAAACAAAATTATGTTGCATTGTCCACTACGGAAGCGTAATACATTACCGTCGGCTTTTGTTGTGCCCACGTTTTGTGGATGAAACAAAGCTTAGTTGACTATGCTTTGAATTTTCAAAATATAAAAATCTTTTGTGATAACACTAGTGCTATCAATATTTCAAAAAATTCGGTTTTGCATTCTAGAACCAAGCATATTAATGTGCGCCATCATTTCTTACGCGATCATGTAGAGAGACAAGATGTATCCCTTGTGTTTGTTGACATAAAATCTCAATTAGCGGATATATTTACCAAGCCTCTTGGTGAAGATGATTTTTGTCGCATAAGAAATGGTTTGGGATTATGTACTATGTGAAAGTTCTATTTACTTGCTTGTTTAGTTGCATTTCACATGCATTTTTGTTTATTTTTTTTCCCCATTTTGATGGTGATAAAGGGGGAGAGAAATCTCCTCATTTGTGCACATAGTAAGGGGGAGCTACTATGTATAAGCTATATTTATTTTTCTCTTATATAACGGTTAGTTATCATCATCAAAAAGGGGGAGATTGTTAGCCCTTATGTTTTGATGATGTTTTACAACCACCATTATTATGCGCTATAACGATGATATCCAAAGGAGGAGGAGACATAGTGATGAAGCAACGTTCATTCAAGAACACTAAATGTAATAAGAAGCTTCATCAAACTCAAGCTATATCAAGACTCAAAGAATTATATTCTACGTGAGGATATTAGCTAGTTTTTTATTTTCTCTCTAGTGCTAAAATGTAGACAAGTAGTTTAGATTTCATTTGAAGCTATTGGGATATCACACACACGTTTTCATACTTATAGTTTTGAGCGTTTTCACAAAATACTATTTTTCACAAGTATGAGGACCTATTAGCAAAATTCTTTTTCCAAACAATTTGTTTCTAGTGTCAAAAATATTTTACAGAGTTTCACAATTTTTGAAAGTCAATTAAATATTTTATAAAAGTTTTAATATAGTCAAAATCAGTATTTTTGTATGTGTCAGTTTGCGGTCGACCGTCACGGTCGACCGTGTCTGAGTTCATTCGTTAGTGGGCAGCGGAAACTTTCACGGTCGACCGTCGTGGTCGACCGTGAGCTCGAGATTTCCCACGATCGACCGCCACGGTTGACCGCAGAAGTCTCTGGACTTTTTCTCTGTTTCTGAGTTGTCTCGCGGTCGACCGCGAAAATGGTACGGTCGACCGCCGCTTATTCAAACGGTCTCTTTAAGTATAGATTTCGGCGCCGATTGTTTTCCTGGATTTGGGGGATTAGGGTATGGGTTTAAACTGCTGTAGTTTCTCCTATTTAAACCTCTATACTCCTTCTTCCTTAAGTGTCCCAAGCCATTGAAAAACTAGAGATTTTCTTTTACTGAGAGCTAAAAATTTCAAACCTGTTTTAAGTGTCCCAAGCCATTGAAAAACTAGAGATTTTCTTTTACTGAGAGCTAAAAATTTCAAACCTGTTTTTTGTGTTTTCCTGTGTTCACATCCCAGCTTCTGTGTAATCTTTCTCCTTACCATATGGACATTGTAAAGAGAGAGTTTTTACACCATTACTATTGTTGAGAGCTTGATCTTGTGAAGATCAACTGTGTGGGAGTGTGATCTTGTGGTGATCAACTGTGTAGTTGTGAGATCTTGTGGAGATCGTTGTGTAGAAGAAGTTCCGGCTTCTAAACCGGGTTGTGTAGTGGATTTCTCCTCGAGAGTGGGGAGCGGGGACATAGGTCAGCGGGCCGAACCTCGTTAACACATCGCGCGTCACTTGGATAACGATTTCTCACCCTATCTCCTTTACATTTGTTGTTCATTTGTGTGGTGTTTCGTTTGCCTCATTTTTATTGCACTATTATAGCCTTAAGACCCTAATCATCCCCCTAGGGTCCAACAAATATTTTCAGTCATATATTTAGAACAACCTCTATCCAAAATCCACCTGTTTTTTTTAGGTAACTAAAAAATAAACATTTATAATTTTGGTACCCATGCTATGTTGGGTCCATGAAATTAGACAAACCCATGAAGAGTTTGATTTTCCTAGATAGTATTTGATAAACATACATTTTTAATAAAGTTAGAAATATAACACTTTTTCTTTAAAGAACCTAATTCCTTAGGAATCCAAATAGATAAATATTTTGATTTCTTTTCATATAAATCATTTTTTAACATTATGTTCATGTAACTTACTGATTGGTTTTACAAAAATAGTTTTCTTAGAAATATTATTATTAACATGAAAACCCAAACCTTTTGTCTTTTGAGATTCTTTTTGAAATGAAAGTAAACTCTTAAGATTTTCTTTACCTTTATTGAATTTACTAACATTCAAACATATATCATCATATTTTAATTTAATAGAAGAAATATCTTTATCTAAAACATTATTGTGAATTTTTAATCATTGCATTCTGATTTTAGATAAACATTCTCATTTGACAAAACAAGATTTTCTTTAAGTAATGATTCATTTTCCTCTTTTAATTCAATTATTTGAGAATTAACAGAAGTGGAAGAATTAAAATCAGAAACTTCTTCAAGTAATCTTTTATTTTCACCTTTAAGAAAATTATGTGAAACCTTTAATCTCAAAAAAATTTATATAATTCATTAAAAGCATCTAAAAGTTCTTCATTATTACTTACTCCATCTTGTGTCATAAAGCACATATGAGCACTTTCCTTTTCTTCACTTTCTTCATCGGAAGAAGAAGACTCATCACTTTCGTCAAATGTAGCCGCCAAGGCCTTCCTTTTCTTCTTGTTTTGAATATTGTTGAAATTATTGAAGTAATTGACTTTTGTTTACTTTTCAACAATGAACAATCTTTCTTCATATGCCCTGGTTTATTACACTTGAAACAAAGTAAGTTATTTGAATTTGAAATTTTTGATTTGTACTTACCTTGTTTTATGAATTTTTGAAATTTGTGTGTAAACATGCTCATTTCTTCATCATCATCCGAATCTTCTTTATCAGAAGTAGTATTGAATGCAAGCACTTTCTTGTTCTTTGTTTCATCATCATTCTTTCAATCTTCAATTTGAACTTCATAAGCCATGAGGTTTCTGATAAGGTTCTCAACCGTAAGAATTGACAAATCATTTGCTTCTTCGATTGCGGTAACCTTCTTTTCCCAATCATTTGCTTCTTCGATTGCGGTAACCTTCTTTTCCCATTGTGGAGTGAGTGATCAGAGTATTTTTCTTACCATCTCCACTTGAGTGTTTCTTTTCCCATTGTGGAGTGAGTGATCAGAGTATTTTTCTTACCATCTCCACTTGAGTGTATGTTTTTCTAAGACCAATGAGATAATTTGTGATGTCGGTGAATCTTATGAACATTTCTCCAATTGTCTCATTTTCCTTCATCTTAAATAATTTGAATCTGTCTACAAGAATAGAAATTTTAGATTCTTTAACCTTATTTGTACATTCATGAGTTACCTTGAGTGTGTGTCAAATATCGTATGCAGATGTGGCCGTTGACACCCTACTAAACTCATTCTTGTCAAGTGCACAGAACAAAGCGTTTATTGCTTTAGAATCCGAATTTGTATTATTTCTTTGCGAAATAGTCCATTCTAAAAACAAAGTTGTTGGCTTCTCGTATTTTGTTTTCACAATGTTCCAAAGTTCGTAGCCAATTGATTGAAGGTAAATCTTCATTCGGTACTTCTAATAGTTATAGTTCAATCCATCGAATATTGGTGGACGATTTGTAGAATGACCTTTTTTTTGAATTGTGATGTATTTATTGATGCCATCTTTCACCTTGCTCTGATACCAATGTTGAATCTGAAATAGATATACTAGAACACTAGAGTGGGGGTGAATAGTATTTTTTTTAAAATTTATGTAAAGTAGATAATAAATTACAATAAAGAATAGCAATAATCTTAGAAAATCACAATCACAAATAAGAGATTTTATACTGGTTCCACCAATCTGGTGTACATCCAGTCCCTAAGCAAATCCCACTTGAGATTTCCACTATAATTTTAAACCAAGTACAAAATTAAAACCAAACCTGACCAATTTGCAAGTCCCTGTAAATTGTAATACCAATTGACAACACCTTGCTAATTTCACACCAATCTCTAGACCAAGAGATCAACATCTCTCAAACTGAGAGAACTTTCCTTGAATCAATGTACAAATCTCCTATAAGCCTTGATAAGTTTGTGATGTGCAACAGTGGCTTATAAACTCTTTTGTTCTCTGAATTCTTTTCAAAATATTGTATAAATAAAAATGAACAACTTTTGTTTCAGAATTTTGTTTTTCTCAATACTCAAGTAAAAATCAGATTTTCATTCACTTGAGTTTCATAAAAATTCAAAACATGAAATGTTCAGAAAAACTGTCTTAGTAGTCGACTATAATGTTCAGTAGTCGACTACTCTGTAGAACAGAAAGTCTAAATATTAAAATTCAAAGCTAAGTAGTCTACTATAATCCTGAGTAGTTGATTACTCTATAAAACAGATGTTCTGTAATATAAGTTTCAAAGCTCAGTAGTCGACTATAGTTAGTTGTAGTCGACTACACTGTAAAACAATAGTTCTGTAAATCAAAATTCAAATCTGAGTAGTCGACTATAATTCTCAGTAGTCAACTACTCTGTAGTTTTACAGAAACTTATATTTTTTTTCTTTGACTTTAGTAGTCGACTACAAAGCTAATTAGTCAACTATTAAGAGAAATAAAATGTAATATTTGAAATATTTTTAGACTCAATGATTAACTAAATACTCTAATGGTTAACATAGAGGATTTCTATTGTTAACCAACACATTAAGCTTGTGTTAATGTGTTTTAATCTCTATGTGTGTGTATGTGTGAGTGATCAAGGCTTGTACAATATTTCTAAGTAAAGAAAATGTATAAAAAATTACATTGATACATAAGCTCTTCATCTTCTTTACTTCATGTTGCCTTGAACACATATTGCACTTGTTCATGTTGAAATTTGTACTGAAATGTTAGTGCACTAATATACACATAGTGATTCATGTTATGAATAAATTGTTATCATCAAAATTATATCATGGGGACATGATATCCAACACACCTGACAACTTAGATCACCTAAACTGATTGAAGCTTGCCTGACAGTTTCGACTACGAGGTTCGCCATGCAGTGAAGCTCGACATCAGAAGACGAGGTTCGTCATACAGCGAGGCTCAACATCAAAAGACGAGGTTCACCACACAGTGAAGATCGACATCAAAAGATGAGGTTCGCTACGTCACGACGCTCGACATCAAGTTCATACACTGGTGGCAAAGCTACTCTGAAAGATGAAGCTCTCGTCATTGAAGACAAGGTTCGAAGCTCATGCATTGGAAACGGGGTTCAAAACTCATCCATTGGAAACAAGATTCGAAAAGCTCATCATTGGAGTACAGAGTTCGAAAGCTCTTCATTG
>NC_033797.1:48310455-48334476 GCF_001876935.1 Asparagus officinalis | reverse complement strand
CTAAGACAATGGGAAAAAAAAAGTTAATTTTTGGTAAAGGGGAGATATCTCCACCATCAGATTCCTTCTCAAAGGGAGATAGTGACAATGAGCGACCAGGTCCTCACTTATTCAGATACACTCAACAAGCGTGTAACTTCATGAAGAAATAGGGATACAACTTCACACTTGAAGAAGGTCTTTGTTTTGGTCGAAGTCTACCTCATCCGACCTATGTACCGAAAGAAAACTCAACAATTATTATGTCTATAAAAAGGGTATAGGCTATGTCTCTTCATTTGAGGATGAATATTGCTAGCAAGTCATTGACCGATTAGCGAGTAAGGACGGATACTCGTTCGATTCTTAAAATTAGGACTACGATGTCAGCCTTGGAGAAATGTTCAAAGGGTTGATATCGAATATGGTTACGGTCGATCCCGCCACATTGGAGAAGGACAATCAATTGCCAACTTGGGAAGATCCATAAATCCATCATCTCAATATCCAATATGGTGATAGATTCGAACAAAGAGATTCTCCCACCGAAGACAAAGTGGTCTAGGTGAACATGGTCGACGAAGCAAATCCGAAGCCCATATTCGTCAGCTATAGTCTTCCACCAGATGAGAAGGAAGAGTTGATTGCCCTCATCAGGGAATGCATAGATGTTTTTGCCTAGAATTATGAAGATATGCCAGGACCTTGATCCAAACGTGGCCATGCATCGCCTCAACATCAAACCAGATGCCAAACCTATCAAGCAACAGCAAAAATAGTTTCACCTGCAAATTATGGAAGTGATCGAGTCTAAAGTTAAAACGCTGATTGACTCGGGTTTTATCAGGGAAGAGCAACATCCCGACTGGTTAGTAAATATTATATCGGTCCTTAAAAATGAATGGGAAAATTAGGATTTGCATCGACTTCAAAGACCTGAACACCGCGTGCCAAAAGATGACTTTCCTCTTCTAATCACAGACGTTATCATCGACAACACACGTGGGTTCGAGAGAATGTCTTTCATGGATGGATTTTCAGATTATAATAAAATCAAGATGTACTTGAATAATAAAAATCATACCGCATTCAGAACACTCCTTGGTGTCTACTGCTACACAGTCATGCCCGGCTTAAAGAATGCATGCACCACATACTAATGAGCAATGACGAAGATTATTTAGGAACACCTCTGGAAGACCATCGAGTACTTTGTTGATAACTTGGTCGTGAAAAGCTGCAGCAAAGATGACCACATTAAAGACTTGAGGGTGATGTTCGATCTCATGGAGAGTCACTAATTAAAGATGAATCCTACCAAGTCCTTCCTGGGAATATCTAGCGGTAAATTTCATGGATTTGTTGTCACCACAAAGGGTATCCATATTGATCCTGATAAAGTGAAGGTGATACAAAAATTTCAACCCCCGAGGAACCTCAAAGAACTCAGAGGATTACAAGGGCGACTTGCTTACATCCAGCGGTACATATCGAACCTCTCTGGGAAATGTCAACCATTATCCAAGCTCATAAAGAAGGGTGGTATCGTTTGTTTGGGATTATGCTTATGAGAAGGCAATCGAGGATATTAAAGCATATCTATCAAATCATCCCATTCTCGTTGCACCGAAGTCAGGGAAACCATTATTGATTTATGTCAAAGCGACAAACCACTCGTTAAGTGCTTTACTCGCACAAGAATGACAATGATCACCAATAGGAAATATATTACCTGAGTCGAACTATGGTAGGCGCAGAATCTTGATATACGATGATTAAGAAGAAGTTCCTCACCCTAGTATTCGTAATTTAGAAAATACGATACTACCTGGTTGGATAGACAATCTATGTCATTTCTAATGTCAACCTAGTCCAAGTATTCATTACGCAACTAGCTTCCATGAATTGGTGGTTAGCGAGATGTGCCTTACTTTTGTCCCAATACGACCTGCACTTCAAGCAATAGAAGTCGCTGAAAGGGCAAGAAATTTGTGATCTTCTAGCTGCAAACGTGCGAGGGATACAACCGAATTATATAAAGATTTGTTAGATGAAACCTACAAAGTCAACACTACCTCCTACCAGTAGGTGTGGCATTATACTTCGATTGTGCTTCCTGAGTATCCAATGTGGAGAGCACTCCTAGATGTTTAAAAATATCCTCAGGAGTCGGAGTCGTCCTAATTTCACCGGAGAAATATGTGATGCTTCGAGCCTATTCATTGGGCGAACCGTGCTCCAACAACATAGCTGAATATAAAGCATTTCTCATTGGACTCAATTTCGCCAAAGGTTTAGGGGTCAAGTATCTCGAAGCTTTTGGTGATTCTTAACTGATAGTCAACCAAGTTTGAGGAGAGTACGAAGTTAGAAATCAAGACTTGATCCCATACCACCAGGCGACCATCAAGATGGCAGACTCATTTGAAGAATTCTTCATCGAGTACATCTCGCGTCTCTAGAATGCATATGTAGATACACTAGCAGCATTAATGGTATCTCTGGCACAACCTCCCGAAACAGAACAATTGGTGGAGATCTCACCAACTCTTTGTACCGGGCTACTCCTTGGACATAAAAGAGGCACATTTGACCAGAACCGAACTTCAGCCTCGAGATTAGCATTTACCCATTATTGACTATGTCTTGCATGGTATCTTATCGGAAGATAAAAAAAAGAGACTCGGTATGACAAAGAGCATCGATATGCTGTAATAACTCAGTGACCCAGACACTTTTATCATCACGCATACGACGGTTTACTACTCCGACGCCTTTCGACCAAATAGGCGCAGGAGGCTCTCAAAGAAGTGCATGACGGAACATGTGGTGCACATCAGCCTGGTCCCAAGCTATACGATCATCTCAGAATGATGAGATATTATTGACCACCATGATCAAGGTTGTGGTTGAGTACGCCCGGCGATGCCACGCGTGTCAAATACATGCGAATTACATGCACCAACCCTTGGAGCTTTTGCACCCTTCGGTCACTTCATGGTCATTCGAGACTTAGGGAATGGACATCATTGGTCCTATTTTTCCAACGTCAGCCAAAGGAGACCACTTCATTTTGGCAATCATCGACAACTTCTCAAAATGGGCCGAAGCAGTTCCACTTAAAGAAGTAAATACGAGCGACATTGTCAAATTCGTCAAACACCATATTATCTAACAATACGGTGTTCCAAGACGAATCATGCATGACAACGACCCTTAGTTTGTCAGCAATGCCTTCATCAAATTCTATGAAAAGTTCAGAATTCAAGACGTCTCATCGACGACATACAATCCCACTGTGAACAGATTGACTAAAGCTTTCAATAAGATAATTATTCAGATTTTGTCAAAGCTCGTGAGAACCAACAAGCAAGACTGGGATGACAAACTGAACAAAGCACTCTGGGAATATCGTACCACAGTCCGCACACCTACCGGAGCAACTCCGTATTCTCTAGTATACGAGTGCGAATCCGTCCTTCCCTTAGAAATCTAAATTCTACCCCTTCGCATTGCTCTCGCAACAGGGATGATGACGGAGGAACAATATCAGAAATGTCTCAAAGAACTTGAGATGTTAGATGAAAAGCACCAAGAGGCTTAGTAACAAATTGAGTTTTACCAGGCCAAAATCTCTAGTGCTTTTGATAAAAGAGTCCGACAACGAAGCTTCAAGGATGGAGACTTAGTTCTCACCGTCTGACGAATGATGATACTTGTAGGCGTCAAAAAATGTTGATAGATATCTAAATATAGAAAAGATCACCAAAAAATCACAAGAATTGACTTCATGTTGTCTTAGAAAAATCAAGACAGATATGAACTGTCTCGCAGTGAGATAGTGCTTACTGTCTCACCAGCGAGACAGTGCTTACTATCTCGGCCAGCGAGATAGTGTTTATTGTCTCACAGCGAGACAGTGTTTACTGTCTCACCAGCGAGACAGTGTTTACTATCTCGGCCAGCGAGATAGCTTTGAAATGGTTAGAAACTACCTAAATAACTGCCACACACGTATCCATTAACTGCCAAGGAACGTGGAAAACATCGTGGGAAAAAATCACGTGAGTAACTGCCAAAATAACGGAGTTTGAAACATGGGAAGGCAATTACAGTAAAAACTGCCTAGTAGTTAGATTTTCTGAGATAGTATTTACCGTCTCGAAGGCCGAGACAACAAACACTGTCTCGGCCGCCGAAATAGTAAACAGTCTCGAAGGCCGAGACAACAAACACTGTCTCGGCCGCCGAAATAGTAAACACTGTCTCGCAGCCTTAACGTTGTCATTTTATTGTGTTTTTTCAGTTATGCGTCCCAGAGGCTATAAATACCCCCCTAGGGTCACTAATGACGGGGATCGAGCATTTATTGAGCAATTCAGAGCAGAGAGACTGGAAAGAACAGTGAGATTTGAGTTCTTGGTATGATTCCTTGAGATTCGAGCTTTGACTTGATCTTAAGAAGAGTGATCATCTTACTTTGATAAGATATTCACTTCAAATTCCTACTTCGATAAACGAAGGAAGAATCACTAAACCCCTCATGATCTGTGATTTGGTGGTCCACGAGTCAAAGCGCTCCCGGCACAGGCAAAGTCCCACAAAACAAAAATCGATAAACGATTTTTGTGTTATTTTCTCAAGAGTTGTAATTTTCATTTTGTTGAGTAAAAGAAGTCTTATAAAAAGACTATCTCTTTCGAATTTGTTGTAATTGATTGAAGATATAATGAATTCCATAACAAAATCAACTTTTGACGAAAACAAACTGGCGACTACAGTGGGAGCCAGCGGCCTCGCTGCCGAGGCCGCAGTGTCGCAACCGATCAAGATCGTCATTAATGAAGAGATCGAATATGAATTCGATCAGGCAAAATTCGAGAAATACTTGTCATCCTCATCCTCAAAACCTTCCTCGCCTCGTAAGTATAGGAAGGTTTCATATTCCAAGAAAGCCATCCAGCCTTCAACTCCGATGGAGGCCGTAGGCGAAGGTTCTTGCCCGATCGTTGCTAAGGGATCTGCCTGCAACATCTCTGCTCCAAGTGACTCCGTACCAATTAAGGAGTCATTAGATCATAGCTTACCAGTGCTGACAAAGAGAGCTCGTCAGAGACAACGTTATCGCCGTGCTCGTCAATTGGCTAAGGCCATGCAACAAACCGACGGGGTCCATTATTATGCGGACCTAGAGTCGAGGAAGCATAAGGTGGTCCAGTTGCCTCAGCGGTAAACTAACCATATTTCTGCACAGCTTACGACGGAAGAATGGACTCTCGTCAAAAGAGCCCGTTCAACCCTTAAAGAGCGTATACAAAAGCGTCAGGCAAAGGCTGCTCACGCTCGTGCCCTTCGTCAACAAAAGAAGAAAGAAGTAATGTCTGAAGAACCACCAAGAAACCGTAAAGTTTGGATTCCGAAGATGCTGCAGACATCCATTCCAGGTCCGTCTACCACATCATCAGCGAAACCCTGGGTCAGTCCCGACCTGTCAAAGTTTAATATCACAATGGCGGATCGCCTCGGTCCTTTGGCTAACGATCGAGGCAAATCCCTAATTAAAGAACACTCGGATCCAACAAATAAACCTTTAATGGTTTCTTATGCAGGGGGTTGTAAATATCCTCCTGTTAGAACTACACAAGTCCAAAACGAGAAAATACCAATTCATTCTCGTTTAGGACCCATGAAAACTCCATTCCCGCAAAGGGGTGGTTTTAAGAATTCAACTTTGGATCGCCCAGAGGCGATAACTAGTCGTCCTATGCACGTTAACAAAGTTCAAAAGCAAAAGATAGGTTGCTCAAATCACAATAATGATGAGCTATACTGTTAGAATAACAAATCACGTAAAAGAGTTGCCCGAGAAGATGAGTCTCACTGCTCCTGCGAGAGGCTTATTAAGACAGTATTGACAAAATGCGGTTGCTCCAAAACTAAGTCAACACGAGTATCCGTATTTCAAAGACTTTCCACTGAAGCGTCAAAACCCAAAATGAGGCGTTTCAACAAGAAGAAACCTGCAATTCGGCTAGATGAATTCCCTGAGGTCACTATTAACATGACCGGCAGAGGAAAGCAACTATTAGTCAACACTGACCCTGATTTCTCTCCGGAAGGGAGAGTTGAGCGGGATCTATCTCAAAGAATGTCACGGTTACAAAGAAGAGCCAACCGACGTCGAGACTACAAGAGAATGCACGAGTGGTTATCTTCAGAGGAGGAACTGTTAGATACTTATTCTGCTATTGCATCGGATGATACCACGTCTAGTGTTAGGTGAGCCAGAGAATCATTCATAATCACTCCAGATCAATTGGCTCAGATAATGCAGGAAGCGTTAGCTAAACAACGCGAGGAAATTAGAGCTGAAATCAAAACCGAGATAGAGTTGACAATGCAGCAGATGCGAGATTTACAAGCTCAACAACATCAACCGGAATCAAGCCAAAAGGCAAAATCCAGCCAGCATAACGTTATACCTATACGTATAGCTGAGGTGGATAATGAAGAAGATGAGACTATCTTTGCTGATCATCCTCTAGATAAAGACAATTCCAGAAATGGTCCGGCTAAATCATCCACTCAACCTCCTCAAATTTACTTAAAGAAGAGTGAGGAAGAAGACAAGAAGATGCAAGATCTTGAGAGCAAAGTCAATGCTCTGATGACGGCCCAAGAAGTGAAGAAAATAGGCATTCCATACCCGTACCTGAGGGAGTGGGATCTGATTCCTTATCCCCCAAAGTTTAATTTGATTAACTTTACTCCTTTTGATGGCAGGGGTTCACTAACTCAGCACTTGATCTATTTCAAGTCGCATCTTGGCGCTATATCCGGAAACGAAGCTTTGATGGTTCGGTCATTCATAGGAACCCTTCGTGGGCCTGCCTTCGATTAGTACCGACGTCTTAAACCCAGAAGTATCACTAGCTGGGAGGATATGGAAGGATTGTTCCTCACCAATTTCTTCAACGACGACACCGAGGTCTCTATCGGCACCTTGTTGGACGAGAAGCAGAAGGACGGGGAGTTAGTTGATGTCTTCGTCAAGCGGTTCCGGAATAAAGCGGTAAATTGCCAAGATCCACTCACAGAAGAGTTTATCCTACAGACATGTCACAATAACTTGTCGCTTGATGTGTTAGAAGTCATGGGGGTTGTGCCTTCTAAAACTTGGAAGGAGTTAAAAGTGAGAGGTGAACAAGTTGAGCGCTTTCTTAAGAGAAAGAAGTTAGAGAGAGGACTGCCACAAGATAATCCTTAAAAACAAAACTTTAACTCTCGAGGTAGAGGAAGAGGGTCCGGGGCTGCTGTTGATGCGCATCAAATATCACAACAGCCACAACAACAACCACAGCAGTCATCTTTCCAATTGGCGCCGAATTAGAATCAACAGCCTCCGAAGCAGTTTAAGGCCTAAGAGCCTAGATTCCCGAAGGAGTACTCTTTTAAGGATGATGAAGTTCCGGTCATCTTCAAATACTTGCTAGATAACAACAAGATCAAACTTCCACCGGTCACAAACCAAGAAGACGAATGACCCGAAATATTGTGCATATCACTGAAGGGTCCACCATCCCACTAAGGCGTGTTATGTCTTGAAAGAAAAAATACAAACCTTAATTGATGTTGGACTTGTAACAACAAAACTGAAAGAGAAGAAAGTAGGTGCGAATGCAGTGTCTATCAGCTTCGGATCGGTTCCTTTATCCTGGTTTCAAGCCGAACCAGTATCAAAGGTCAAGATGCAGACCATCAACGATGACCCTCATGGACAGCGCCAAAAGGGTCTTGTATCTCACACAACCCCCAACGGCGAAATCCTTTGGGTTCATCCGGATTTTCTTGAAGATGAACAGTGGACGACATTCACATCAAAGAAGAAATTAAACGGCAAAGGAAAAGAGAAGTCTTGTTATGGAGCCTCGGCAATTCCTGAGAAGAATGATGAAGAGATTCCAGCTTTACCGCTTTCTGAAGAAGAGCAAGAATCTTTTGCTACAAGAGGTGGGAATGAATACCATTATAAATATCCTGAAACCTCTAACCCAAATGCTAAAACTCTTATGGAGCTGGGGGTAGTTGCAACTCCTCCTGTAGCTGCTGGAAAGCCGCATCAACCGGCTAAACAAAAAGAAAAGGAACCCCAACATAAGGAAGTTCAAATTCCGAAGCAGTCTCGTTTCAACCGACCGATCGAACGAGACAAACCGGAAAGCTCGAATACTCCATACCGCTTTGATGTCATGACTCAGTTGGCTAACATCCCAACAAGGATCACGTTATACGAGTTATTACGCCTATCGAAAGATACCAGAGAAGCTTTACAAGAAGCCTTGGCCAACTCTGAAGTATTTCTCACTCAAATTAAACCAACTCCTGAAGAGCCAGAGTCATCAGTTCAGCACTGCAATCTGGCAGCCACTAAATTTCCTTGCATTACTTTCACAAAAGAAGATATGCAAGTCAAGAATTCGAAGCATGATAGACCTTTATATTTTACTGGATATATTGGTTCGAGCGTTGTCAACCGGATTGAAGTTGATCCGGGTTCCGCTGTTAGCATCATGCCACTTCGGTTGATGTACCACCTCAGAATTCCCGCTAGTAAGTTAGCCTCCACGGGAACTGTCATCTACGGATTCAATACTAGTGGGTCAAGACCGTTTGGAAAAATTCGGGTGAAATGTCAACTCGGAGACTTGAAGTCTGAAGTCACCTACTATGTAATTGATGCAGAGACTTCCTATAATTTACTGTTGGGTCGCCCATGGATCCACAGTAATCTTATAGTTCCCTCTACTCTCCATCAGTGTCTGAAATATGTCGACACTAATGATGAGGTCAAGACGGTGGTCGCGGATAAGCAACCATTCAAGGGGTTAGAAAATTACTTTACTGACTCCCTTCTTTATGGTACTGAATCCAATACTGAACCATCGGCCCATGGTACGGACAGCGGAGAAGAAGCTGATACCGAAGCTGGGCTCGATTATAGTGAAGGTCTTGTGCTAAATGACATTGAACCTCTTGAAATCAATCTTGACGGTGGTAATTCGTCGGATGAAAGTTGTAACTGGCAGCTTGCCGATGAAATAATAAACGATGATTTAAAGTACTCGCATTGTCTCGATAATGTAATGCAGGAATTGTATGATGACCCTAATCTACACATGCCACTTCGTTCGTCTTGTACGATAACGAAACACATCCAAAGTTCATTCGGGACGACTATGATCCTACCCGCAAAGACAGGGGGTGAAAAAGAAATAGTCTTTGGAAAAGGGGAGCCATCCCTACCCCAGATCTTTTCTTAGACACAAATTCGGATGATGAAGAACCCGAACGACATTTCTCTCGGTACAGTTCACAAGCGAATGGTTACATGATGAACCAAGGCTATGACCTCTCGCTTGGTGAAGGTCTTCATTTTGGTCAAGGCGTCAGGGTTCCACCCCGTCCTGCCTATGTACCAAAAGGAAGACATGATAATTATTACAGCTATAAAAGGGGTCTAGGTTATGTTTCGTCATCTGATGATGAATATTACCAACAGATCATTAGTCAGCTAATAAGTAAAAGCAGGTATTCGTTCGATGCATCAACCTGGGATCCTGACGTGAGCATTGGAGAAAGATTTAAAACCCTAATGTCGAACATGGCGACAGTTGATCCTTCCACAACCGAAGGAGACGATCAATTGCCCACTTAGGAAGACCCCTGGATACATTACATGAATATCCAATACGGTTGTTCGTGGGGAAAATCGTCTTTGTTGATGTCATTGTTTCCTTAAGCAACAGTTTATCGGTTACAAAAGATCCGGCCTTTTTATAAGATCCGGTTACAACAAAATCAAACAAAGAAAAAAAATTACAACTTTCCTTCTTTCGGAACAAATCACAAGATCCTATTTTACGGTCTCTTGCTTGTGTGGGTTCTTTGCCTGCGCCGGGGTTAATCCGTGGACCACCGCGCGATTTTGATCCGGTCGGATCTACACGGTATGACGGGTGCTATTTCACAAAGAAAATAACAGCCGAGGGGATTATTTCGCCAAGGAAATAATAGCCCTAAGTAATCGAAATCGACTAAGCGAAATCGATACTCTTCTCGGGATCAAAAACCAAGTTTTGATCCGGAGGATAACCGTGTGGATCTCAGATCTGATCTCTCTCGAACTCCTGCCTTATTTGACGTGGATGACCGCCGAGAACCAGTTCTGAAAAGCCCGAGTCTTCCAAGCTCCAAAACTCCAAGGTTTAGCTCTTGATCCGGCAGAGTTTCGCCTCCAAAGTTTAATCAAAAGTCCAACCCTTAAACAATGAGCCCTCCTTCTCTATTTATAGGCATCTCAATCCAGATCTGGGCTTAGATCTGGGCCTAGATCTGGGTGGCTCGGCCAGGTGGCTCGGTCAGCCACCTAGGTGGCTCGGCCACCTGTTGGCCTTCTTGTTTTGATGATGTTTAACAAACAATTTATTACTAATGTTGTTAGCCACCAAAAGGTGGCTCGGTGAGCCACCTAGGAGTGGCTCGGTTTTGGCCGAGCCCTCCAGGTGCTTGCTTCTTCGCCTGTTTTTCGGTTTCGCGTTTTATCCGAACTTTAGTGTTGATCTGGACTCTGATTTGGCAGTCTGGATCCTGATTTGGCAGGAAATCCGCTTTGGTGTTGTGGTCTAACGATCATGCTTGGATATATCGCCCGATGGTTTGTTGGTTTGTCGAATCACCGTGCCGAGCTGTGTTAAGGGACCTATAAGCAGTTTTATACGCCTACAGATACCCCCTTCAAAGTATTTCAGCCTCATTCTTTTACAGAAGAGTCTGGAATACTTTGGATATGATTTTCCCAACCTTCAATTGGTGTAACAGGACCTTGGAATGGCTTCTATTCTTGATTCTTTTAATCCTCCAGGCTATTCGGTGCTTTGTCGAATGTCTGCAAGGGTTCCGGTGTTGCATTTATTGTCTGACCGTTGTCGGAATTTTGAACTTCAAGTCAATTCCTGATTTTATGATCTTTAGCTCGTGTTTGCTGTTTCAACATAGAACCGACCATCGATTGTTGGCGTTGAGTCTTCATTTGCAACGCGTTGTCCGGCGTTTGAGCTTCATTGTGACGCGTTATCCGGCGTTTGACACGGTTTATACTCGTACGTCTGCTAGAGTCTACACAGTTTAAGCTCTTAAGGAATTAGAGCGTGGCGGTCTCAAATTTCGGCTGCAGGACCAACTATTACAGTTGTTTCGTCTGCATATGTGGATATTATCCCGAAGTTGTTGGATGCCCAAGTCACGAGACCAACTCATAAAGTTGATGCGTCAATGACTCGCATTTATAGAATTTTTGGCAAATTCTCAGCCATCAACGGGTTTGATAAGCCTTTACCGACTACCGTTTGAGTCGGGCTAGCATGCGGATTGTCCAAATCTGTTCCGCATGTGACGTTGTGCTAAGAGAGTGAATTCTCTGAGACTTTGTGCTATGATGTCAAATACATAGGCTTTACCATTTATTACGGGAATAGGCTATCCGGCAACGCGTGTTAGGTGTTGACTTTAGGATTTTTGGCTAACCCCCAACCTTCAACGGATTTGATTAGCCTTTACCGACTACCGTTTGAGTCGGGCTAGCATGCGGATTGTCTAAATCCGTTTCGCATGTGACGTTGTGCTAATGGAATAAACTCCCTTAGACTCGCTGCTACGACTTCGAATACGTAGACTTCGCCATAACGGTTAAGAACTAACCGGCAGCGCAGGTTAGGCGCAGACTTATTCCTGCTTAGGTTTCAGGATAGGATACCCCAGAATCGAACTCTGGTGTCTTTTTCTACGGAGAAAGACTAAACCGGCAGCGCGTGTTAGGCGCAGACTTATCCCTGCTTAGGATTCGGGATAAACTTCCTAGGATGAATCCTAGATTGATAAATTCTTGGAAAAGGTTGGTGTGGGAAAGGAAGAATTTTATATTCTATTTCACGGTCTTCTTTTAGGGTGAAGGCGAACCCGAATACAAGGAAGGAAGAATTTTATATTCTATTCCTTGATTCTGGAAAGGAAGAATTTTATATTCTATTTCCAGTGCAAAAGAAACTAGAAGTGGATTCTCCACTCCGAGAATCGGACAGATTCGGATAATCCTAACTGTCGAAAGGTTGGATTACCAAATTAAAGATGAATTCCTCGTTTATCGAGAGTGAATTGTGGTTTTGGCCCTAACTGTAGGAAGGTTTGACCAAGCGAAAGTTTGAGGTGATCCTATCTATAGGAAGGTTTGATCACTCGATTTGAAAGTGGACCTCTCGTTCATTGGAAGAATCGAGAGGGGATTTTGTTTTTGGTCCTAACTGTAGGAAGGTTTGACCGAATGGGAGGTTTAAGACGATCTTAACTATAGAAAGGTTTGATCGCTCAATTTATGGGCCTCTCATTCATTGAAGGAATCGAGAGGGGATTTTGGTTTTGGTCCTAACTGTAGGAAGGTTTGACCGAATGGGAGGTTTAAGACGATCCTAACTGTAGGAAGGTTTGATCGCTCAATTCATGGGCCTCTTGTTCATTGAAGGAATCGAGAAGGGATTTTGGTTGTGGTCCTAACTTTTATAGGTTTGACCTGAAAGCAAAGGGAGTGGAATACAAGTAGCAGTAGAAATACTGGTTTGTACTGGCCACTCGATGAAGGGTTTTGACGTTAAGTAATCAGGACTTAACATGTCAAGCTTTGGAAATTGCCATGAATTGGCGGACAAAAAATTTAGTGGACCCACCGTCAATTGACTTGATCAGTGGGGGATTTTTGTGAGGAAAGATTAATCTGTCAAAAGGATCGAATCTCGTCTCAACAAGATAACTCATGAGAATTAATGAATTTGATAACAATAATGGAAAACATTCCGACATTTAGAGTTTAAATGTGGATGTTTTACTTATCACTTTTATAGTGATTGGGTTATCCCTAAGAATATCACCCGTGGTATTCTTTCGGGAACTTCTCGATACATGAATAATCCACCCCCAGTTTTCCTTGTGGAACTGGGTCCGACATTGTACTCAGTTACATGACTGGGTTATCCTTAAGAATATTACATATAAAAATTCTCCAGTAACTTCCCGTGAAAGAAATGAAACAGTTTAGACTCATATACATGTTGGAGTATCAGGGAGCAGTTTAACCTCTTATACCGGTCGGAGGATTGAGAAGCAGTTTATACTCTTATACTTGTCGGAGTCTTGCCGTTATCAATTGGCTTACCCTAGCGTTATAACGTCGGCTTCAACCAAGGTTTGAATGTTGTTCTTTAAAGTAAAGTACGCCTTGGTGGGATGAAGGATCCTCCTGTGGTACGCGCAGTACTTCGGATCCACAGTATTGTTAGATTCCTCCTGATTTGTGATGAGTGGCAGCTTGATCTTGTTGCTTTCGAGAAGGGTCTCGAAGATGGCTGGAACGTCTTCATCCTTGAATGAGTACTCTTTTTGGAGCCTCTGATCCGAAGTCTTCTGCTGTCTCCGGGGCTGCTGTTGCGACGTTTGATCAACAGCCGCTGCAGGTGCCTTGCTCCTACCACGGGAGGCGAAGTTCGAGTTCGGAGGATTAGCCATCGGTTGGCTCCTCTCGGCCTTCTTCCTTTTTAGGAATCACTCGGCTTGCTCTCCTCGGGCCTTCAAATCCTTCCATGTTTTGGATGGTGTTGTCCCCATTGCTTCCAACACGTCCAATGCGAGGTTGTTGTGGCAAGTCTGGAGAATGAACTCCTCAGTGATCGGGTCCTGACAGTTCATCGCCTTGTTCCGGAACCTTTTGACGAAGGTATCAACTAATTCTCCATCTTTTTGTTTCTCGTCAAGCAACGACCCGATGGATATCTCGGTGTCATCGTCAAAGAACATCCTGGCTTGAGGCGGCGATACCAATCGAAGGCGGCTCCACGAAGAGTGCCAACGAAGGACCGTACCATCAGAGGCTCATTACCAGAGATAACCCCTAGGTGTGATTTGAAGTAAATCAAATGCTGAGTGGGTGAACCCTCCCCATCAAACGGCGTGAAGTTAATTAGATTGAACTCCGCCGGATACGGGATTGATTCCCATTCTCTTGGGTATGGACAAGGAATGCCCGTCTTCTTCATTTCTTGAGCGAAAATCAACGTATTGATTTTGCTCTCGAGGTTTTTAATCTTCAAACTTTCACCTGTGTTTTCGCTAGCATTCTCGTTACCACCCCCTGCATTGACGGGAGGATTATTGGCATTATGAGCTTCATTCGCATTTGTGTCCTCATCTTCCTGATTAACCTGGTTACGACGACTTGGTTCGCCTTGCTGGTTTGTCAATGCTTGGATTTGTTGGTCATGCATTTCTCTCATATTCTGCATGGCCATCTGCATTTCGAACCTGCGCTTATCATAAGTGACTCGCGGGGTTGTCCTTCGCTGGATACTGTATTATCTGATGCGACCGCAGAGCAGACATCTGATTCTTCATCTTCTGAAGGTAATCTTGTCTGAATCCTACCATAAGTTGCTCGTATGATGGCTCCAGACTGCAGATGTGTTACACACCGGGGTGCTTCCGGAATCGACTTGGGATTATCCTGTGTCGATGTCCCTTTGCTGGTCATATTAGTGGTGACCCTCAGAAATCCTCCATCTTCAACTACCATTCTTCTTTGTCGGAAACACCTAGGCCTTGGTTTTGGCGTTTTGGTACTGAGCCTTTCGAAAACCAAAATTCTTTCGGGGACTGTCTTGATGCAATTGCACTCAGATAATACTGCCCGAATGAGTTTGGAACAGGGGCATTGAGCTTCTAGTTCTCAAGAACTCCTTTTCCTGGTTTTACTTGTACCCCCACCACGATAGTACAACTCATCGGTTTGAACGTCGGAGTAACCTATCGTGTGTTGGCACGACTTCTCAGGTATAACGCTATCATCATCAGATGACAATGTTTCCTTCTGAGGACGAACTACCTTCCTTGGGCTTTAAAGAGTCAAGCGCCTCGAAACATGCCTTTGTGGGCGTGAATTCTCAGCTGTCTCTTGGACTTCAATGCGCAAATTGGTGCACCTAGCTGCCCTGATCTCTTTGTCATGTTGAGGGTGGCGGCGACTCCCAGCATGTTGAGTCATTCAAGGCTTCTTTATCGGGCCCAAACGTTCTTGAACTGGAGCTTTGCATCGCTCATCGGGAAGTGGACCGAGGTGCTCCAAAACTGACCTCCTTCTTCGGGATGGTCCTGCGGGATCTCCCGGAGCAGCTATGGGAATTATCGGCGATTTAGGTTGGTTTGCCGGGGGTTGAACTTTTGCTGAGGCTGCAAAGGTTGCTCTTTAGCCTGAATCGCCGCTTCAGACTTTGGCCTCCATACTTGGTGGGCTGGTGGCGGCTTTTTGGCCACTTCCTTCTGTAGTCTTCTGCGGGCTTCTTGGACTTGAGCCCGTGCTTGCGCTGACAGTGCACGGCTCTTGTGAATGCGCTCATCAAGTGTTGAACGATTCCGTTTGACACGGATCCATTCATTCGTTGGCGGCTTGGAGGAGTTGCCATTCATTGTTTGTTGAGGCTGTTTGCCTCTCCTGTTCTTCAGATCCGTGTTATAGCGGATTCCGTCAGTGGACTCCATTGCCTTTGCGAATTGCCGCGCCAAGCGTTAATGTCGCCTCTAGCGGGCTCTCTTTGAGAGAGTCACTACGCCCTCAGTGGCGGAGGAATTGGCGAGAACAGATTTGACCTGGTTGGAGGTCGGTGGAGCTTCACCCGATGCATCTTTGGCATCAATTGGGGTGAGATCTTCGTTGGTATTCTGCACTTCTTCGTACCAACAGATTTTTCTCCTGGAGGAGAACTTTTTGGACTTGAGGGGGGAGGTGGATCCGGACGAGGATGACAGATACTCCTCGAACTTTTGTTGGTTGAATTCATACTCGACCTCCTCCTCGACCAGGATCAAGATCCGCGGCTGCGACGCAACGATCTCGGCAGCGAGATCGGTGGCTCCCACTGTGGTCGCCAGTTTGTTCGCGGGAAAAATTGTTTTCATTGACGTTATTGTTTTCTTGAGCAACAGTTTATCGGTTACAAAAGATCCGGTCTTTTTATAAGATCCGGTTACAACAAAATCAACAAATCTTAAAAGATTACAACTTTCCTTTTCTGGAACAAATCGCAAGATCCTGTTTTGCTGCGACGCAACGATCTCGGCAGCGAGATCGGTGGCTCCCACTGTGGTCGCCAGTTTGTTCGCGGGAAAAATTGTTTTCATTGACGTTATTGTTTTCTTGAGCAACAGTTTATCGGTTACAAAAGATCCGGTCTTTTTATAAGATCCGGTTACAACAAAATCAACAAATCTTAAAAGATTACAACTTTCCTTTTCTGGAACAAATCGTAAGATCCTGTTTTGCGGTCTCTTGCTTATGTGGTTCTTTGCCTGCATCGGGGTTAATCCGTGGACCACCGCGTGATCTTGATCAGATCGGATCTACACGGTATGACGGGTGTTATTTCACAAAGGAAATAACAGCCGAGGGGATTATTTCACCAAGGAAATAATAGCCCTAAGTAATCGAAATCGACCAAGCGAAATCGATACTCTTCTCGGGATCAAAAATCAAGTTTTGATCCGGAGGATGACCGTGTAGATCTCATATTTGATCTCTCTCAAACTCCTGCCTTATTTGGCGTGGATGATCGCCAAGAACTAGATCTGAAAAGTCCGAGTCTTCAAAGCTCCAAAGCTCCAACCTTTTTTAGTCTTGAGCCTTTAATCCAACAGAGTTTTCACCTCCAAAGTTCCACTAAAAGTCCAACCTTCCAAGCTCCAAAACTCTGAGGTTTAGCTCTTGATCCGGCAGAGTTTCGCCTCCAAAGTTTAATCAAAAGTCCAACCCTTAAACAATGAGCCCTCCTTCTCTATTTATAGGCATCTCAATCCAGATCTGGGCTTAGATAAACAATGAGCCTTCAAGTCTATTTATAGGCACCTCAAACCAAATCTGGGCTCAGATCTGGGACCAGATCTGGGCTCGGCCACCTAGGTGGCTCGGCCACCGAGCCACCAAGAGGTGGCTCGGTGAGCCACCTAGGTGGCTCGGCTTTGGCCGAGCCACCTAGGAGTGCCTCGGTTTTGGCCGAGCCCTCCAGGTGCTTGCTTCTTCGCCCGTTTTCCAGTTTCGCGGTTTATACGAACTTTAGTGTTGATCTGGACTCTGATTTGGCAGTCCGAATTCCTATTTGGCAGTAAATCCGCTTTGGTGTTGTGGTCTAACGATCATGCTTGGATATATCGCCCGATGGTTCGTTGGTTTGTCGAATCACTGTGCCGAGCTATGTTAAGGGACCTATAAGCAGTTTTATACGCCTACAACGGTGATCGATTTGAGCAAAGGGAACCTCCTACGGAGGATAAAGTAATCCAAGTTAATATGGGTGACGAAAGTAATCCGAAACCTATATTTATTAGTGGTGAACTCCCGTCAGATGAAAAAGAAGACTTAATCGCCCTCATTAGAGAGTATATCCACGTTTTCACATGGAATTACGAAGATATGTCAGGACTTGATCCAAATATAGCAATACACAGCCTTAACATTAAACCGGATGTCAAACCCGTTAAACAACAGAGACAGTTTTGTCCACAAATTATGGAGGCAATAGAAACTAAGGTCAAGAAACTGATTGATTCAGGTTTTGTCAGAGAAGAACAACATCCTGAATGGTTAGCCAATATCGTTCCAGTCCTTAAAAAGAACGGAAAGATCAGAATCTGTATTGACTTGAGAGATCTTAATACCGCCTGTCCTAAAGACGACTTCCCCTTACCAATTACGGATGTCATCATTGACAACACATGCGGGTTCGAGAGAATGTCATTTATGGATGGATTTTCTGGATATAATCAGATCAAGATGCACCCATACGATGAAAAGCATACAGCATTCAGAACAACTCTTGGCGTCTTTTGTTATACTGTTATGCCTTTCGGTTTGAAGAACGCTGGTGCTACGTACCAACGAGCAATGACGAAGATTTTTCAAGAGCGCCTTCGTAAGACCGTCGAATGCTATGTTGATGACCTGGTCATTAAGAGTCGTAATAAAAGCGACCACATTAACGATCTGAAGACAATGTTCGAACTTATTAGAACTCACCAGTTAAAGATGAATCCGACTAAGTCATTCCTTGGAATGTCAAGCGGTAAATTTCTTGGGTTCGTTGTCACCACAAAAGGTATTCATATCGATCCTGATAAAGTTAAGGCGATACATGAACTATAACCCCCGAGAAATCTTAAAGAAGTCAGAGGGCTACAAGGTCGATTGGCATATATCCCTCGGTTTATATCAAATCTGTCTGGAATATGTCAACCATTCTCTAAACTCACAAAGAAAGGCGTGTCATTTATTTGGGATGAAGCGTGTCAGAAGGCATTCGAAGATATTAAAACATATCTAGCGAATCCACCTATTCTCGTTGCACCAAAATCGAGCAAACCATTTTTGATTTATGTCAAAGCGACAAGCCATTCGTTAAGTGCATTACTCGCACAAGATGACGATAACGGTCACGAACAAGCTGTGTATTATCTGAGTCGTACATTGGTAGGAGCTGAGTCTCGTTATCCGATGATTGAGAATGAATGCCTCGCCTTGGTATTCGCAATCCAAAAAATGCGACATTATTTGGTTGGACAGACAATTTATGTCATTTCCAACATAAACCCAATCCGGGTATTCATAACCTAACCAGCCTCCATGAATTGGCGTTTAGCCAGGTGGGCTCTACTATTATTGCAATATGATCTGTACTTCAAGCAACAAAAATCAGTTAAAGGACGAGCTATTTGTGATCTTTTGGCGGAAAACCCTACGAAAGATGTAGTTGAGTTGTACGATAATTTGCCGGATGAAACTCACGAAGTTAATATCACCTCACATCAGAAAGTGTGGCAATTATACTTCGATGGGGCTTCCCGTGCAACCAATGTGGCGAGCGCACCCGGACGTTCTAAAATCTCCTCAGGAGTGGGGGTCGTTTTAGTTTTCCCGGAAAAGCATGTCTTACCTAGAGCATACTCGTTGACTGAACCATGCTCTAATAACGTAGCTGTTCGCGGGAAAAATCGTAGCTTTCTTCATTGATTCCATTGCACTCTTGAGTAATAGTTTATCGATTACAAAAGATCCGGTCTTTTTATAAGATCCGGTTACAACAAAATCAAAGAAAAATAAAAAAGAAAATTACAATTCTTTCCTTATTTGTTGAACGAATCGCGAGCTCCTGTTTTGCGGTCACTCGCTTTGGTGGGTTCTTCGCCTGCGCCGGGGTTAATCGGTGGACCACCGCGCGATCTAGATCCGGTCGGATCTACACGATATAACGGGTATTATTTCGCGAAGGAAATAATAGCCGGGGGGGATTAATTCACCAAGGAAATAATCGCCCTCTCGGGATCAAAGGCCAAGCTTTGATCCGGAGTATAATCGCGTAGATCTTAGATCCGATCCCTCTCGAACTCCTGCTTCTTTTGGCGTGGACGATCGCCGAGCACCGGATCTGAAAGAGCAAGTCTTCAAAGTTCCAAAGCTTCAATCTTTTCTAAGTTTTGAGCCTTCAATCCAGCAGAGCTTCGCTTCCAAAAGTTCCAACCTTTCACAAATGAGCCCCCCTAGCCTATTTATAGGCACTCAAAACTGTGCCTTGGCACAGGTGGCCGGCCACCAATTGGTGGCTCGGCCCGAGGCACCTAGCCACCAAAAGGTGGCCGATTGGCGGAGCCACCTAGAGGTGGCTCGGTTTTGGCCGAGTCCTCCAGGTATTGTGCCGTGTTGTCCGTTGTCCGGTTTTATGGTTTCGCGGTTTATCCAAGTTTTATTGTTGATCTGGACTCTGATTTGGAAGTCCGGATCCTGATTTGGCAGTAAATCCGCCTTGGTGTTTGAGTTCGAATCCATTCTATGGTTGAATGATTCCTTGACTTGATTCCACATGCGAATGGATGCATTCCATTGCTTGCGTGTGATTCGTTAACCTCGTCGCCTCGTTAATCCGCTTCGTTGCGTGTCATTTGGCTTCGATGTTGTGGACTGACGCTCGTGTTTAGATACGTCACCCGATGGTTCATTGGTTTGTCGAATCACCGTGCCGAGCTGTGTTCAGGGACCTATAGGCAGTTTTATACGCCTACAGATACCCCCTCCAAAGTATTTCAGCCTCGTTCTTTTATAGAAGAGTCTGGAATACTTTGGATATGACTGTCCCAACCTTCAATCGGTATGACGGGACTTTAGAATGGCTTCTGTTCTTGATTCCTTCAATCCTTCAGGCTATTCGGTGCTTTATCGAATGTCTGTAAGGGTTTCGGTGCTGCATTTATTGTCTGACCGTTGTCGGAATTTTAAACTTGAAGTCGATTCCTGATTTTCTGATCTTTAGCTTGTGTTTGTTGGTTCAACATAGAACTGACCATCGATTGTTGGCGTTGAGTTCTCATTTGCGACGCGTTGTCCGGCGAAGTGTTGTTGAGTTATCCTTAAGAATATTTTTAGAAAAATATTCTCCAGAAACTTCTCAACCAAAAATAGGAAATAGTTTATACTCGTATACCTTATTAGAGTATTTAGAAGCAGTTTATACTCATATACTTTTCGGAGTATTGTTGAGTTATCCTTAAGAATATTTTTTAGAAAAAATACTCTCCCGAAACTTCTCAACCAAAAATATGGAATAGTTTATACTCGTATACCTTATTGGAGTATTAAGAAGCAGTTTATACTCATATACTTTACGGAGTATTGATTCTTTCATTGCAACGAATTGATAGGCGTTGACCTAGGGTTACGTGTTGACCCTAGGGTTTTGAACGTCGTACGTTGACTTTTTGATCGCAACATGTTGACTGGCATTGACCTAGGGTTACGTGTTGTCCGGCGTTGACCTTAGGGTTTTAAACGTCGTACGTTGACTTTTTGATCGCAACGCGTTGACTGGCGTTGACCTAGGGTTACGCGTTGATCGGCGTTGGCCTTAGGGTTTTGAATGTCGTACGTTGACTTTTTGATTGTAACGCGTTGACTGGCGTTGACCTAGGGTTACGCGTTGACCTAGGGTTACGCGTTGACCTAGGGTTACGCGTTGACCCTAGGGTTTCGAATGTCATTGGATGCTCAAGTCACGAGACCAACTAATGAAGCTGATGCGCATTGGATGCTCAAGTCACGAGACCAACTAATGAAGCTGATGCGTCAGTGACTCTCGTATTTATAGGATCTTGGGCAAACCCTCAGCCATCAACGGGTTTGATAAGCCTTTACCGACTACCGTTTGAGTCGGGCTAGCATGCGGATTGTCTAAATCCGTTCCGCATGTGACGTTGTGCTAAGAGAGTTAACGCTCTTAGTGCTACGATATTGAATACGTAGACTTCGTCTTTCTCACGGGAATAGACTACCCGGCAACGCGTGTTAGGCGTTGACTTTAGGATTTTTGGCTAACCCCCAGCCTTCAACGGATTTAATTAGCCTTTACCGACTACCGTTTGAGTCGGGCTAGCATGCGGATTGTCTAAATCCGTTTCGCATGTAACGTTGTGCTAAGACAGTGAATTCTCTTAGACTCGGTGCTACGACTTCGAATACATAGACTTCGCCCTTGTTACGGGAATAGGCTACCCGGCAACGTGTATTAGACGCTGACTTATCCCTACTTAGGCTTCGGGATAAAATACTCCAGAATCGAACTCTGGTGTCTTTTTCTACGGAAAAAGACTAAACCGACGATGCGTGTTAGGCATCGGCATATCCTTTCTTAGGATTCAGGATGAAATTCCCCACGCGTGTAAGGCATAGATTTTGGTGTTATTAATAACTGCCTGCCACAATGTTGAATATGTGGACGGGTGTTCTTTTTAACGGTTAAGAACTAACCGGCAGCGCGGGTTAGGCGTAGACTTATCCCTGCTTAGGTTTCAGGATAGAATACCCCAGAATCGAACTCTGGTGTCTTTTTCTACGAAAAAAGACTAAACCAACAGTGCATTTTAGGCGCAGACTTATCCCTGCTTAGGATTCATGATAAACTTCCTAGGATGAATCCTAAATTGATAAATTCTTGGAAAAGGTTGACGTGGGAAAGGAAGAATTTTATATTCTATTTCCCGGTCTTCTTTTAGGGTGAAGTCGAACCCGAACACAAGGAAGGAAGAATTTTATATTCTATTCCCTGATTCTGGAAAGGAAGAATTTTATATTCTATTTCCGGTTGGAAAGGAGACTCGAGGTGGGATCTCCACCCCCAGAATTCGGAACGGTGAAACTAGGAGTGGGACCTCCATTCCGAGAATCGAAAGATTTAGATAATCCTAACTGTCAGAAGGTTTGATTATCAAACTAAAGGTGAATTTCTCGTTTATCGAGAATGAATTATGGTTTTGACCCTAACTGTAGGAAGGTTTGGCCAAATGGGAGTTCGAGGTGACCCTAACTGTAGGAAGGTTTGATCACTTGATTTCAAAGTGGACCTCTCATTCATTGGAGGAATCGAGAGGGGATTTTGACTGTGGTCCTAACTGTAAGAAGGTTTGACCAATTGGGAGGTTTGAGACGATCTTAACTGTAGGAAGGTTTGATCTCTCCATCTGTGGACCTCTCGTTCATTGGAGGAATCGAGAGGGGGATTTTGGTTGTGGTCCTAACTGTAGAAAGGTTTGACCAGGTGACAGATCAAGATTTATTATATCCGGACTCTAACTATGAAAGTGTTGAGTGCACGAACATAGCGTAAGTTTGATTGGATTAAACTTGATCGAATTTGGTGGTCCCACCGTCAATTAGTCTGATCGGTGAGAGATTTAGTGTTCATCACTTTGTTCATATCGATCGGGTTTCCTAAGAGTATTAATCATTCTTTCGGGAACTTCCCGTTACACGAATTATCCACCCCCAGCTTTCTTGCAAAACTGGGTGTAACGAGGAGTACGTTATCCTCAATCGCATGTTCAGGTTATCCTTAAGAATATATGATTCTCTAGGAATTTCCCGTTACATAAATCGTCCACCCCCAGCTTCCTCTGCGGAACTGGTTCGGACATTATTCTCAGTTATCTTACCGGGTTATCCTTAAGAATATTAGCGTAATATTCTCCAGGAACTTCCCGTCAAAAGTAGGAAACAGTTTAGACTCATATACCTATTGGAGTATGCAGGGAGCAATTTAACCTCTTGCACCTGTTGGAGGATTGAGAAACAGTTTATACTCGTATACTCTTTGGAGTCTTCATTCAACTTAATTGAGCGATATAACGCCGGCTTCAACCAATGTTTGGATGCTATTCTTGAGAGCAAAGTAATCCTTGGTGGGATGAAGGACCCTCCTGTGGTATGCACAGTACTTTGGGTCCGTAGTGTTGTCAGCTTCCTCCTGATTTGTGATAGGTGGTAGCTTGATCTTGTTATTTCCAAGGAGGGATTCGAAGATGGCTGGAACGTCTTCGTCCTTGAAAGAGTACTCTTTTTGGAGTCTCGGACCCGAAGTCTTTTGCTGCCTTCGGGATTGTTGTTGGGATATTTGATTAGTACCAACAGCAGCTGCAAGTGCCTTGCCCTTACCAGGGGAGGCAAAGTTCGAGTTTGGAGAATTAGCCGTTGGTCGGCTTCTCTTAGCTTTCTTCCTTTTGAGGAATCGCTCGGCTTGCTCTCCTCGGACCTTCAAATCCTTCCATGTTTTGGACGGTGCTGTCCCCATTGCTTCCAACACGTCTAATACGAGGTTATTGTGGCAAGTCTGGAGAATGAACTCCTCAGTGATCGGGTCCCGACAATTCATCGCCTTGTTTCGGAACCTTTTGACGAAGGTGTCAACCAATTCCCCGTCTTTCTGTTTCTCGTCAAGCAACGACCCGATGGATATCTCTGTGTCGTCGTCGAAGAAGTTAGCGAGGAATTTGGTTTCCATATTGTCCCAGCTATTCACGCTTCCTGGCTTGAGGCGACGATACCAATTGAAGGCGGCTCCACGAAGAGTGCCAACGAAGGAC